>NC_043707.1:119158794-119272380 GCF_006229205.1 Suricata suricatta
TCCCCGCCCTCGGCACCCTGCGCCCCCCGGTCACCCGGTTCCCTCCCACCCCGCACTCAGCACCCCGACCGCGCACTCCTCGACCTCCGCACGCCCCCAGCCCTCCTCCCACCCCGGGCGACACCCCCCTCCCGGCCAGGCTGGCATCGTGGGGGGGAAGCGTCCTCGCCGCCGGCCGCCTTTGGGGGCTCGCTTCTCCTTGCTCTTGGGACCCGTTCCCGGCAGGCGGCCCGGCGGGAACCGACGCGTGGGTCATGGGCACTGAGCCCCTCCCCAGCGGCCACACGGGCGGTGCCGGGTCCCCTGCCCCGGTGGAGAGGCCCCGGGCTAACCTGACTGCGGGCGAGGGGTCGCCGGGCGCGGGTCCCGGGCTGGGTGTGTCGTGGGTCTTGAGCGAACGTGGCTTTCGCTTCGCGGGTGTGCCCAGACCGCGGCCACTTTTAGGGAATTGGGTCGGTTCCCCCTGGGGCAGGAGGGGGTTGCGTTTGGTGCCCCCGAGGGTCGCTGTGGGGCAGGGCAGCAGGGCCGGGGAGGGGAGGGGTGGAGGGTGCCTTGTGTGAAGGTGACCTCAGGGGCCTAGTGAGGGTGACCCTGTGTGGATGACCACCCCGGCGATGGGTGCTGGGACCTGTGTGGCTGAAGGATGAGGGATGAGAAGCAGTCCACCACATGGCTGGGTGCCACCGTGTTTTACCTGAATGTGCGGCTGTCCTGGGGGGCGACCTATTGTGCTCGCGGTGTGTACCGGGGACCCGAGGGACAGCTGTTGGCCATGGCTGTGTGTGCGGGGGAGGGGGGGGGTCTGGGAGGGACCTCTGTGGGGGGTGTGTGTGCTTGGCCCCGTGGGAATGCGTGTGTGGGCTCGTGGATGCGTGGGTGACCCTGTACCTGGGGCGTGTACCCTTGTGGGGGGCAGTGTGCAGGTGAGTATATGTGTATGCAGTGACCCGTGGAGTGTCCCTTTGAATGACCACACAGCTGTGGAGGTGTGCTCTGTCCCGGCTGCATTAGGGGGAGCAGGAGGAGGTATAGGGAGGAAGGGCTCTCCTCCCTGCTTTGAGGGACCCAGGTCCCAAGTGAGTCTCCCCACTTCCCCCCCCCCCCGCCCCCCGTGGGCACATCTGGAGCCTGGACTGGGGACGAGCTGGGGATTTCTAAGCCCGTTCTCCTGGGTTGGTTCTAGGAGCTATGCCTGGCCCTCATTCCCCCAGGTTTCTCCAGCAACCGCTGGGTGCAGACTCTGCTCCTCTGTGTCTATTCAAGCCTCAGTTGGCCAGTCTGTAAAAGGGGAGGACAGACTTAGAGGCTGCTCCTTGGACAGACAAGCTCCTCATCAGCCTTCCCCATCTGGGGACTGAACTGAGGGTAGAGAGCATGTTGATGCCAAGCCAAGTGCAGTGTCTGGTAGTCTGGGTGCCTCCTCCCTACACCCCCCTACCCCCAGGTGGGGTGAAAAGTCCCCTGGGAGGGACTGGGACCCAGCCCATCCTAGCAGCTGGGTTGCTTCCTCAGCTATGCTTCCGGAAGACCAATTTTGAAATCAAAGACCTGGAAATAGCACGGCCTTGGGTCCAACTCCTGCTACCCCCACTGATTCATGGTGTGACCTTGGGCACGCCACCCCACCTCCCTGAGCCTCTGCGTCCCCCTCCATGAAATGGGGCTGGTAACGCCTTTGCCAGAAATGAGATGAGACGGTCCGCACCCCTGCACCGGAGGGAGTGTTCAGTGGATAGATGGGTGAGAAGGGGCGTGGGGCAGGATGCTTTACACTTGGGGGCTGGCAGGCATCTCGAGCTGTATGCCCCTGGGCAGGCCCCTTCCTCTGCTGAACAACTGCTGCTCACGAGCAGAACAAGGCTGATCTGATTCATGCCCCACAAGTGGGGGGGGGGGGGGGGAAGGAAGGGAGCGACCATGTCCGAGGCGGGCATCCTCTGTGGGGCTCACTGAGGCAGGGTCTCCCCGAACCTGAGGGGGTGGTGGGAGTGGGTGTGGTTCAGACCCAAAGCCAAGTGGCAGATAAAGTCAAGACCATGGGCTTGCCTGGGAGGGGCTCCAAATGATGAGGGGAGACAGGGAGCCCCTCTCCCCACGCCTCATATCTTCCCAGGGGTGAGGCCGTCCACGAGGAGCATCATCCCATGTAGCCCAGGAGGCAAAGGCTAAATGAATGGTGCCCAGCTCCCAAAACAGAGGGAGAGGGTGATGCCTGTGGCAGGAGGGACCCAGGGGAGACCAGAAGAGCCCCGCCCAGGCTGGCTTCAGGAGTGGCCTCCACGGTGGGGTCCTCCGGCTGGCTTAGGGCAAAGGAGGGACAAGATGGCCCCTGGGTCTGCTCACCAGCTTGAAAGGGAGTGTGTGTAGCTGGGGCAGGGGGCAGGGGGGGGGCTGTGGGGCTGTGGGGATAACGGGTCACATTCATGTGCAGATGGCCAGTGGATGGGTGGCTATGTGTACTCTGGCATCTGCTTTGGGGGGTCCTCTCTCCTGAGAGACTAGGTGACTAGGATTCTGAGGGACATCTGCCTTCAGGGCCACCCCAGTCCCTACCCGGAAAAGCTTGGAGTGTGGAGATTCTGGAAGTGTTAGCTTAGAAACACGTTTCTTTTTTTTTTCTTTTTTTTTTTTTTTAAAGAAGCTTAGGGCTGGAAGGGATTTTAGGTGTCACCTCATCTTGTTTGAATATTCCCTCTCTGTGGCTGTGTGACCTTGTGAAAGTTAGTTAACCTCTCTGTGCCTTGTTTCTGAAACCTCTATAAAACAGAATAACAACAATTAAAGAGGTGAATGCAGAAAGCTTCTAGCAGCGTCTGGCTCAGAGTAAACAGCCAACAAATGTTGATTTCATGTTCTTTTGTAAGGTTGTTATTCTGTGGCTGAGAGTGTGGTGGGGGTGGGGACCACTGGGAAGCGAAATCAATCAAGGAAGTCCCTTTTTTTTTTTTTAAATGTTTGTTTATTTTTGAGAGAGAGAGAGACAGAGATAAAGCATGAGTGGAGGAGGGGCAGAAAGAGAGGAGACACACACAGAATCCAAAGTAGGTTCTAGGCTCTGAGCTGTCAGCATAGAGCCCGACTCGGGGCTTGAACTCATGAACCACAGGATCATGACCTGAGCTGACTGAGCCACCCAGGCGCCCTTCAAAGAATTATTTTGAAGCCCACCCCCAGGCCTGGTGGCTCCTGCCCCCTTCCCACCCCAACTGTTGCCAGTCCTCCATCCACCCCGTGACTGTGAATGCCGAGTTGTGAGAGCAAGACTGTCCTCCCTGTAAAAATTAAAAAGTTGGGGACCCTGGGGCTATTTGAGATCAGGGCCCCAACACAGGGACACCACAGGAGGTCTGCTCTCTGTTTGCCCCCAAGGTGGCAGGGACTCTAAGGACAGACACCTGCTGTATGCCTTTGAGTGAGGGATTTCTCTGTTTTGACTTGTTCATCTGTAAAATGGGGACTGTAAGAAAGCCCACCTCACAGGGGGTTGGCAATGAGAAAATGAGCTCCTGGGGTAGACTAAAGAGGGCCTGCCCTGTCCTGAGTTCTCCACGTGCAGGATCTTTGCAGGAGGGAGCCTGGAGAGGTCAGAGAGGGCTTCCTGGGGGAGGAGGTTTTGAGTTGTGCAATAAAAGTGGTCACCGCGTGGCATGGAGCAGGCTGTGGCCTGCCATGACCCCAGGCTTTCAACTGGAGACAAGCACTTGACTTCTCGGACTGCTTTTGGGGGTTATGGTACAGTTGGCAGAATTGGGATGGGGACCTGGCACCTTCTACTCCCTGGGGAGGGACGGGGTTCTTCCAGCTGCCGATTCAGTGTGTTACTTTTCCTCTCGCTCTGGGGGTTGGTGTGGGGTTGAGCTCCGCTGTAGAAAAAAGCTCTTTGGCCTTTTGGAGACAGATGACCCCTCCCACCTCATGCAGTGGGGAATGGGGTCTCTGGGGGGCCCCCTGGGCAGCACGGTTTTGGGCTTGGGCTCTGGAAGATGCTGGGGCATCAGTGGGGTAGGTGAGAGGGGTCATCCTGAAGGGGAGAAAGAGATGGAGACAGAGCGCCCCCCCTCCAAGAAGCCAAGCTTCCCTCCAGACCCTCCCATTGGAGCTGTGAGCCCCCCAAGCCCCCACCCCAGGCCTGGCTGCTTGGAGGAGAGGGATGGGTCATTCCAGAAGGGGCAGCAGCAGGATTGCAGAGGGCCGGAGCAGACTGAGGCAGTCGGGGGTGGGGATGGGGCTGCGAGGCGGTGAAGTCTCCATCTGTCTTTGCCATCCCTCCCCACCTCCCCCCATGGGGACTGTGGGCAGGCTCCGGGGGGTGGGGAATGCACACCCCCAGAGCTTCATGACAGAAACCGCAAACTAGTGCTCCCTGGAAGTCCCGCCCACTCTGCACCTGCTTATCTTTGGAGGTGGGAATTATGAGAACCTCCATCTGACGGAGGCACAGGGAGGTTAAAGGACTTGCTCACAGTCACACAGCAGGATGGAGCCAGGGCCTGGCAAGCGGGGAACTGGTCGGCGGTCCTGATTGTACCCCCTCCTACTCTGTGATCTGGGGCAGGTTTACTTATCTCTGGGGCCTCCTTACCCCCCAGACTGACCCCACATCACCTACTGTCTCCTAAGGGCAGGCTCTCTGCCAGGCTCTGGGCCAGGCACGTCCTCCATGTTTTCTCCTGTAATGCTCCCCCTGGCCTTGGAGGCTGGGGACACTAACCACATGTTGCAGGCAGGGCCGGGGTTTGGGGGGCTTTACCCAGTGCTTGACCCTGGAGCCCGTGCTCCTTGGCCACCTCACAAGGCTTTGTCATCTGGAAAATGGGCTACTTTGAGGGTGGTGGGTTTGGGTTGAGGGAGAGCCTCGTAAATAGTGTGGGATGAGGGGCGGGGTGCGTGTCTGGTAAGGCAGAAGAGAGGGGGACTGTTTAGAACTTGAGGATGTGAGGGGTCTATCCGCACCCCGCCCCCATGCCCCCTGGCTCATACTGGTTGTCCCCAGTGTTGGGGCTCACTCTTCGTAGGTGATGAGGCCCGCGTTGAACCCCTTCTGCCTCTCAGAAAGCTGTCATGTGTGGACCCCAAGTCTACATCCCTGCTGTCCCACCATCCCCGAGTCCTGGCCCAGTGGCCCTAAGGTTCCGTATGGCCTGAGTGACTTGGTGGAGGTTGCGCAGCCTGAGTCCGGAGAAGTGTCAGAATGCTTTCGTGACAGGCCATGAACTCCCTGGGGCAGGCTTTGTGGCTGCTTTCTTCTTCTTTTTTTAAATTTTTTTTTTTATGTTTTATTTTTGAGAGTGAGAGACAGCATGAGTGGGGGAGGGGCAGAGAGAGAGGGAGACAGGTTCCGAAGCAGGTTCCAGGCTCTGAGCTGTCAGCACAGAGTCCGATGTGGGGCTTGAACCAACCAACTGCGAGATCATGACCTGAGCCCAAGTCGGACGCTTAACCGACTGAGCCACCCAGGCACCTCAATGTGGCTGCTTTCTTCTTTGCTGAAAGCCAAGGCCATCTTTGCTCCTGGCCCAGAACTGAATGGTTTGAGAGAGTGAACGAGTGAAGGAAGGAAGGGATTCTGAGCTATGGAGCCCAGGTGGGGGCTTTGTGTCCTCCCTTTTGGAGGCGGGTGGGGGGGGACAGTGAGGGACAGTGAGACTGGCAGAATTCTGCTGGGCCCAAGCCTGTGGGGGGGCCTGCACTGGGTGGGCCTGCGGTCTGAATGCCAGGGCGCGGCCACCACATCTGGGTGGGACAGAGGCTTTGTGGTCCAGCTCAGCTGCTTGCAAACCTGTGATTAGGTGTCTGGGGCAGGGGGGCAGGGTGCCAGGAGCCGTCCTAGGGCCCAGCCCCTTGATCCTGGCCCCCCAGACCCCTCCCCAACAGGGGGTGGGGTCTGGGCTGGTCTTGGACTACCTGGCTTGCCTTGCTGTCCCCACTGACCCGTTAGGTCTGCCACATCCTGGGAACATCAGGCCAGGGCTCGATAAATATTTGTTGACTGGCCTCCTTACCCCCCACCCCCATACTGCCTTGGCTCCCAGCCTCCCAAGATTCCAGGAGGCTGGGTAGCCTTTACTTCCGGCCCCCCCTCCCTTCAGAGCAGGCCCAGGCCAGAGGGGTGGCTGCTCCCCTCCCCCCACTGACCAGGCCGAGTCTCAACGCCAAACAGGAAGCTTTGATTACAGGGGGGAGTTGGGACAGCCGTGGCTGCGGGCCCAGCTGCAGGATGGGGGCGGGGGTGGCTCCTGATGAATGATCTGGCCTCTTCCCTACCTGGCTGCTGCGGGTAGAGGGCAGGGAGTGTCTGTGCTGGCCTTTTATACCAGGTTCTGCAACCTCGGTGGCCCAGCTGACCAAGGTCCATCTTCTTTCCACCCCTGGGCCCCAATCTGAATCCTGGTGCCATCTGTTTTGGGGTGTCCAGACTGGGGGGGTGCAGCTGGAGGTAGTAGAAGAGACACCTGGGTTGAAATCCTGGGTCTGCCCATTTCTTGCTGTGTGATCTTGGCAAGTTCGCGTAACCTCTCTGAGCCTCATTCTCTTTTTTTTAATTAATTAATTTATTTTTTTTAGTGTTTTATTTATTTTTGAGACAGAGAGAGGCAGAGCATGAGCGGGGAGGAGCAGAGAGAGAGGGAGACACAGACTCTGAAGCAGGCTCCAGGCTCCGAGCCGTCAGCACAGAGCCTGACGCGGGGCTTGAACACACGAACGTGCGATCATGACCTGAGCCGAAGCCGGACGCTTAACCGACTGAGCCACCCAGGCGCCCCTGAGCCTCATTCTCTTATTGAAAACTGGCTAAGAGTATCTCTGTCTCAAGAGTTGCTGGGGAATGAAGACCATGACCTAACGAAGCGCCTGATAAGGAGTGGGTCTCCCCTCCATTTCCCTGCGTGGGTTTTGCTCTTTCCCTGTCCCACTCTTGGTGGAATTGCTTTTGGTGGTGGGAGTAAGGTTTTCCCTTGGGAGAGCGGGAACCCAGCCTGAATGCTCACGGATGACCCAAAGGAGAGCCCTGGCAGTGGCGGCCACCCTAACGGGGAGAACGTGGGCCAGAATAGAGGAGGGACTTCGCAGTGCCTCGTGGTGCCCAGTTCAAGGGCAGTTTGGTTCGCCGAGGCTACTGGCAATCTGCAGTCCAGTCTGGAGGCGGAGGACTGGACTCAACAGGTCTTCAGGTCTTAGAGCTGCAGAAAGACACTGCTGTTTGCAGCCTTGGTGCGGGGCATGGTGACCCGGGTTCTTTCCCCCTTCCTCCCAGCTGAGGGGCACCTTGGCCCTGGCCCCAGGCTGGATGGCCGTTGTTTGTATAGGACGTCAGAGGTGGGAAAGCTGTAAGGACCGGCCCCGTGGCCTGCCAGCTCATAGGTGGGAGTCCTGAGACCTAGGGACGGCCTGGGGACTTGGCCACGGATTGGGACTCGTATCCAGTGTTAAGTGGGCTCAGAAGATGTGAGCATCTAGAAGGCTCAGAGATGTTAAGCCACTTGCCAAAGCTCACACAGCCGGGTGCTGGTGGAGCCAGGGGTCTGGTTGCCCCCTCGCCTACTCTGGAATTCTCTCTGTCCCATTGCTGACCTTGTCCTCACACCCCCTCCAGGGCCAGGGTTTTCTGAGACTGGGTGGGATGGGGTGTGGGGGGAGAGCGCTTCCACCTGCTTCCGGGATGGGTAGTGGCCTCACTTCATCCTGAGACCAGCTTCGGCCCAAGCTCTCCCAGAGCACACTGGGGCCCCTGTACCACCAGCCAGCACCCCCATCCTGTCCCCCTCTCCCCTACCAGCTCCACCCCCCAGCCCAGACCTTAATCAGGATAATTCAGAGTCAATCACCAGTGGGATCTGGGAAATCTAATTGCAGCAGACTGATGGCCAATGCCATCACTGGCACCGGGGGGCCTGTGGGCGGCTCCCTGGGCCTATGCCCCACCTTGGGCTGGGGTTTGGGGGAGCCATGTGGGGGCTGAGGGGATGCTCATACCGGGAGCTGGGGGAGGATTCTCTTGCCTGTTGGCGTGCTGGGCAGAACCCACGCACTGGCATCCCCTGCGGGGCTCCTGGCTGGGGGCGCGTGTCCTCGTCTGGCGTTCGCTGGCCCGCCACGTGCTGACCGCCCCCCTCTTAGGGCCGGGCTGCCGTGGAGGCCCAGGCAGGGGTGTCTGCAGCTGAATTCTGGCTCCTGCCCTCAAGGTGAGGGTGTGTGCTGGGAAGACGGCCACAGACAGTGACAACGGGGCAGGGGTGACGGCACTGCCCACGCGCTTTGCACGCTTCGGTTCCGCTCTTCCCTGCTGAGCCTCTACTTCCACATCTGTGAAGTGGGGAAATGGGACTGGGTGACCAGGGATCCTTCTAGGTCTTCACATTTGAGGGAGGTGAGGCCAGGGCCTGGCCTGGCGCGGCCCCTTTGGGAAGAGAGAGCGGCTGGGGGACGGGGAGGCCTATTTTGTCCATGGGGACTGTCTCTGGTTCCTCTTCGGGTGGGGGTGGAATGGTCCCCTTCCCTCACCCATCATGCTGAGCGACACGTCTCTTCTGGGACACGATCTGTCAAATCCAGGCAGCCTGGGGGTTGGGCTGTGGGTCCAGTAACTGGGTCCTTGTCCCTGCTCTGCTGCTGACCAGCCAGCCACTTCAGCTATGATTTGCGGATGCCCCCTCTGCGTCCCGCCTGTGCTGAGCACTTGGAATCCAAGGGGCGTCAACCTGGTCCCAGATCTCAGGAAGCTTCCAGTTAGGAGGCAAAGCCAGCACACATGAGAGGCTAAGAGTAGTGAGTCAAGGGGATGAGAGGTTGGTTTGGGCTCTGGAGAATCAGGGCGGGCTCCATGGAGGAGGTGTCATTTGTACCAGGCCTTGAAGGACGACAGCACATTGATAGATGGGCTGGGGTGGAGGAAGGCTCAGAGGTGGGAAAGGTCACAGTAGATGGGGATGTGGTTCAAAGCAGCAATTCCCAACTGGGGGAGGTGGGACACACATGCCTGTGGGGTGGGGGAACCATTGGTGTAGAGGGTCGCTGTTTTTAATGAGACATGTTGTTTCTTTGAATTTCACTGGGCACCTCCGGAGTACCTGGCCCTGTGCCATGGGGTGATCTGGGGCTGAGCGGTTGAATCCCAGGGGGCCTCGGCTTGGAAAACTCCAGTGGCTCACAAGGTGAGCTTTGAGTGCAAACCACGGCATGTGGATTCCATCCTGCAAGAGGGGATGTTGGTCTTGAGGTGGGTGCAGCTGCGCTGCCCCAGGGGGCTGGCACCGGCTGCCAACAGGACCACAGATGTGGTCCATTAATATTGAATCATGCCTCTTGAGGGCCTGCGCTGTGCAAATACTCTGCCAAACGTCTTGTATATAAAAACTCACCGAGTCCTTACAGACACCTTAGGAAGGAGGCACCTTTATTATCTTGCTTTTACAAAAGAGGAAATTGAAGCCCAGAGAGGTTAAGTAGCTTGTCCAAGGTCAACCGAGTGGCACGCCGGCTAGGGTTTGAGCCCAAGCAGTCTAGAATACTCCTTGGCGTACAAGTACTGCCTCGTGCCACCTTGTGCATCAAAAACTGTAGAGCGTGTGATGGATTTAGGGCCAATCTGGTCTCGCCAGGCACCTGAATCCGTGTGTCTGCTGTGGGAGAGGCCCCGACCCAGCCCGGGGGCTCTTGGCCTCCACACTGGTCTTTTCTCCACAGCCTGTTTTCGGTCGAGGATGAGCCACGGGCTGAGGCCACTGAAGGCTGGGGAAAGACCAGCAGGCCAGCGTCTTTCAACCGGAAGGGTTGTTGGAAACCCTCCTGTCCAACTTGATCATGGTCCTGAAGGGGACATGGAGGCCAAAGGAGTGATCTTGAGTCCCCTGGAGGATCTTCTGAGATCTGGTAGTTTGGCCTCCTTATTTTACCTGTGGGGACATTGAGGCCGAAAGAGGCCCCATGGCTTGCCCGAAGTAACACAGCAAGGTGGCCGCTGAGCTGGGACAAGGGACTGTGTCTCCTGACTCCCCGGCACAGCGAGTTGTACCCTGTTTCTCCTCTTTACCCAGCTCTGTTCTGCCAGGACTGCAGGCCCAGCCCCCACCCTTCTCTCCTAGGAAGCCACCCCTACCCCACGCTCAGCTGCCCTCAGCCCCAACATTCTACGCCACATCAGTTCTTATCAGTGTCCTCCAGTTCCATCCCTTTGTCCTGTACACTCCTCACTGCTACCACCCTATTCCCTGGGCACGGAGTACAGCATTGTTTCTCTTGTCTTCGTGTCTACCCGTGTGCGGCTCACTCTCCACGGACTTGTCCCCTTCTCCAGTGAACTCCTCCTCATCCTTCAAAACCCAGCACACATGTGTCCTCCTCTGGGAATCCTTTACCGGCCTCTCCTCCCAGCTCGCAAGCATAGTGAGCCTTTCTTCAGGCTCCCCACTTCTTCTAGATTTCCAGACAGCAGTGCCCCTCCTCTGCAGGTTAGGATTCTTTGCCATCCCCGACTCTGTTACATTTTTTCCCTGAAGCTTCTGATTCCTCACAGGGTTACCTCCTTACCTCCTTGGAGCTCTCACTTGGATACATTGGCGCAGTGGCTCCATCATTACATCATCTCCCTGGTGAGCCCTCCCATGGGCTACTTGGTTTCATCTCCCCAAATCCTGACATTGCTACACTGTTTCCTTTCCCCACGGTCACACATCCTCAGTCTGTGTTATTTGGAGTTCTCCCCTGTGGTCACACTTTGTCCTCCTGATCCCCCAACTTGCAGAAGAGGAGCATGGAGGCTGAGAGCAGGGAGCAGTGGGTACCAGCGATGGGGGAGGGGGGTGTACTGGGTCCCTTTGGCCTCCACCTTTCTGGAAGGTGGACACACTGCGGAAGCTCAGGCTTGATTATCAGAGATCTAACCTGGTCCTCCCCAGCAACGTCCCCACCCACCTTCCTCCTCCTCCTTCTCTGTCTGCCCACTGCTCCTCTCCCTCCCACCCTCCTCGCAGACACCCCTACTGCACTCCCTCTTGCCCTGGTTGGAACCTCCCATCTCCCCGGCTGCCACTCAGTGGGGCCAGGGCCTGAGGAGTCAGTCCCCTGGGGTCTTGAAGGCCAAGGGAGTTGTTAGGGTCAGACTCTTCTTACTCTTCACCCTCCTGGGCCCAGAAGTCCCTGTCACTCCCACCTCCACGTCTTCATCGACCTGTCCAGAAGTGTAGTTTCAAGGGCAGAGGGCTACAGGAAATCAGCCTCCTACCTTGCTGTTCACATGGGGACACCTGGCCTGGTGCTGATAAAACGGCTCCCCCACGGCAGTGTTGGGGACCCCTGGGAGCCGAGCCCTGGCGTGGCTGAGTCCTGTTCTCACGGGAGGTAGGGGGAGCTGCAAGGCTCGTTGGAGACCATCTCAGATCCGGAAGAAGGGGGTCCGGCTCTGTGTTCAAGGGATGGTCTGTGACGTGGTGGTTGAGCCCGGGGTGATCCTGGGGAGCTAAGACCATGGGTCAGTTTAGTTTTGGACGAGGGGCTGGGTGTGTGTGGCAGCGTGTCACTGTGTGGATGTGTGGGGCCCTGGCATCCACACAGGGAAGTACGTTGCAGCCGCTCCCCTGTTTCGGCGGCTCCCAGGGGCCAGGCCCAGAGAGACCCCAGACTGCCGTCGCTCCGCTTCTCAGCCGTGGCTTGCGGCTCCCAGGAGGATGCTGGCAGAATTGGGGGACACTCTCCCCAGCGTGGGAAGGTTGGTGCACACACAGACACGTGAACACGTGCGGACGCATTTGCGTCTGTGACAGAGCATGTGGACCCCTCCACACACAGGTGCGCACACACACGGGAACACACACGTCCCTGCCACCTCCACGCACACGTCCCGATCACGCAGACACAACCAGACCCCCTCCGGGCATCTAAGCCCACAGAAGGTGACCGCAGGTGTGCACACACCACTGTACTTGTGTATAGCCCTGAATGTGCCTGCGCGTGCACACACGCACCCGCGTGCACACAGGCATGTTGCTGGGGCTCTGAGCCACCAGGGGTGTGTGCGGCCTTAATCCCAGCTCTTAATCCCAGAGTCTGGGGAGCCCAGGCCAGAGGGGCAGCTGGTCACCTGGCCTCCTTAGCAGTGATTAGGCACAGGGCGGGGGGCGGGAGGGGGGAGGGGGACAGAGGGCCGCAGAGCTCCGTCTTCTGCCTGCTCTCCAGGGTCACTGCACGCTCAAAACTCGGGTTCCTTCAGAGATTCGCTTCTGTGGCCTTCACTGGGCCCCAGGGACAGACATCCTGGGGAGGAGGGAGATGGGTGTGGCCGTGTGTTCCTGAGGAAGGTGACAGCTGGGCTCAGGGAGGCCAGGCAAGGTGGTCCCTTCATTTAACTGTTTAACCTGATCCAGACCCAGAGTCAAACATCTTCAGCATCTCTGGGAACCCTGTTTCTGGCCAGAGCATTTCTGGACCAAGTGGTAAGATGAGGCCCAGCCATGAGATGCCAAACCTGGCCCCCCTACCCCCACCCCAGCAGGGATGGGGGTGGGGAACCTTCCAGGAGCAAGTGAGGCCTGAGCTGGGCATTGAACGTGTCAGTGCCTGGGCCTTTGGAAAGGTGCAGGGACATTTTTGGTTGTCACGATAATGGGCTGCTGCTGGCATTTCTGGAGGGGGGGGGCGCGGGCAGGGCTGCTAGGTGGTGGCAGTATCCTGTCCAAAGGGCTATTCAGCCCAGGTGGCAGCAGCATTCTGCTGTGAAATGCCATCAGGTCATGAGACATGGTGAGGGGGCTCCTGGTGGGGGTGAGACTGTCCCTGGCACACTGTGGGGGGACAGCCCAATGGCCTAGGGCCCAGGGTAGTGGAGGCTGTGTGGGCTGGGTCCCCCTTCACTCCTCCCCCACCACTGGTGCTTTCACAAATGTGTGTAGAGGTGGCTCTGATGGGGGGGGGGGCACTGACTCCACTCAGGCTCTGACCATGACCTCTGCTTGGCAGCTCGGTGACCTTGGGCCACTCACTGTACCCTTTCTGTAAAGCTGGGTGACAAGTGTCACCCTGCAGGGCAGTTGCTATGATTGGGTTGTACTTAGCCCAGAGCAGAGTAGGTTGCAGTGTCCAGAGCTGGTAATCGGGACTGGTAATACTGGAGGCACTGGTCATGAGAGGCTCTGTCCCCATGGAGGTGACGGTTGTGACCCATGTCCTTGTCCTGGAGTTTGGGGAACAAGACTGAGTCCCAGTAGCAGCCCGTCTGTGCCATCTAACTTTGAACCCCTGTTTCCCAGTCTGGGCCCTTCTGCGGAAGCTGGGCGGGCCCCCTGGGGCTCATCCGTCCAGACTTCCGGTGGGGGGGGCGGGCGCTGCCCTGGCCTGGAGGTGGGCTGGCCAGGCTGGTGTGACTGGGGCTTGATGGTTGGAGCCCAGGGCTGGAGCCACTGACTTGCCTGCGGGGGGTCAGGTGATGAGCTAGGTGACACCTGAAAGCACTTTTAGTCGGGGAAGCCATGTTCAGGTGATCTGTGAGAGGCGGAGGGCCTGTCTCATCCTTGGGCTGCAGGGCACGTGGGGCCAGGGCACTCGGACCCTAAATCCCTAGTGGGCATCCGGGCTCCCTCTGAGCTCAGTGGCAGGGGCTCTGCCTTTTGGCCTTGGACTAAGGACGGGCTGGCTGGAACAAGGGTGTGCGGACCCCAGGAGGCCCGAGGATGATGTCAGGGGAGGGCACATGGGGCCCTGGGGTTTTCTCTGGTACCTGCCATGCCGTGGATGGGACTGAGGGCTGGGGGCTCCTGGTGGAGGTTTTGGCTTCCCGCCCTCGGGATCCTTTGTGTCCTCCGCCCGCAGTCTGTGCTGCAAGGCTCTGTGAGGTCACCCCTTCCCGTCTTAGAGACCAGGTCAGGGACCCGAGCAAGTGGTTGGGACGGGAAGGCTTGCCGAGGTGGTGGGCTGGAGCCAGCGGACTAAGTGGGTGCAGGCTTCGTGCCTGAGTTCTGCCTGGGAGGGGTGTTGGGGGGGGACACTGAGCACCTGGCAGACACAGGCCCCGCCCTCAGGACAGATGGGCTGCTGTGTGGAGAAGGGAGAGCGGAAACCCGCCTGGGGAGAGGGTGTTGGTGGCTGCTGGCTGAGATGGGTGGGGACTGGGACCCGGGAGCCAAGCGGAGGGGAGCATGGGTGAGGGGTTGGCCCCCGAGACATGTCTGCCCTCAGCACTGCTTTAGGCACCACAGGGGACAGGGAACAGATGGCTCAGAGGCAGAAGTGCTTTACCTCTAGGGACCTCATGCCTATCCCTAAGGGCTGCCTGGGGTCAGCAACATGGACAGGGGACACCTCAGAACCACGGAGGGCTGGAGGTGGGACACTGGGGGAACGGGGCAGGGGGAGAGGGCAGCCAGCCTGAGTTTAGCACTGCCACCCTTCTCCTGGGTCAGTCTGGGCCAGGCTGCCCCCTCCCAGTGGCCCCACCTGCCAAGTGGCCTTTGACAAGGTACAGAGGAGGCCATGGCCATGCGGGGCCTGTCCCACTGGGGTCTGCAGAGTCTGCGTGTGCCCTCCTGGGGGTGAGCAGGGGCAAAGCTGACCTCTTTGGCTCTGCTGTGTGACCCTGGGCAAGTTTCTTGCCCTCTCTGAGCCTCAATCTCTCATCCATTCTTTCCACCCCTCAAACGACAGCTTTATCGAGATCGAACCCCCATACCATACGATTCGCCCACCTAAAGCATCTAGTTCAGTGGTTTTTAGTACAGAGTCATACAACCATCACCAATTTTATAGATTTTTACCAGCCCCCAAAGAAACCCTGTACCTTTTAGCAGTCATTCCCCATTTGTCCCCAGTCCACTGGCCCCAAGTAGCTACTTACAACTTCTGTCTGTATGGCTGTGCCTACCTTGGACATTTCGTACGAGTGGAATCACACAACACATGGTCTTTTGTGACTGGCGTCCTTGACTTAGTGTCACAGAATCGGGGCTCGCCCTCGTGGTAGGCTGCACCAGCACCAAGCTTCTTTCTCAGTTGAGTCCCATTCCGTCGTGGGGATGTTCCATCTTCATTTATCTTGCAGTTCGTGGGCACCTGGGTTTTGCTCCTTTTTGGCTATTATGAATAATGCTGCTATTTTTTTTTTTTAATATATGGACGTGTGCTTTCACTTCCCTTGGATATCCACCCAGGGCACAGAATTACTGGCTCATCCCTTTGGAGAAGCTGCCAGACCCTCTTCCAAAGCGGTGTCCTGGTTTAGATCCCCGCCAGGGCGCAACGCTCCAGTCACTCCCCCTCCTCACCGACACTGGTTATTGCCCCCCTTTCTGGTCACCTTCACTCTGGCATCCGTCCGTCCCTCGGGTATTTATAGAGCGTCTATATTTGACAAGGTAGGGTGCTCACTGCAGAGTTAGCAGGAGGACTTGTCCCTTGAGGAACTGTTTGGATTCAGTGACACAGTATCTCCAAAAACCTCTGTGTGCCTCGTGATGGGCGATAAAGATGGGCCCAGGTGGAAGCTAGGGGTGGCCCGGAACCGCAGGACCCCAAGAGCAGAGGGAAAGAGGAAGAACCTGTGTGTGCTGATGACCTCCCGTGTGTCACAGCCATGGCTTCAGTCCTCACCACCCTCTGGGCCGCATTGTCTTGTTTGCAGACGGGAAAACTAAGCTTCAGGCCAGGCAGCTTGCCCCAAGGTCACCCAGCTGAGAAAGTAGCTGGGGCTCTGGGCCAAGAATCTGTTTGGATAATCTCACTTAATCCTCCCAGTGCTTTGAGGTTGGCTCTATTAATATGCCCACTTCACAGGAGAAGAAACAGGCTCAGAGAGGTGGGCGCACTTGCCCAGGAGCACACAGCTCCCGGGGGCCAGTGGGATTTGGGATTTGGACCCAAGCAGTCTAACTTCAGGGCTCCTGCTCATTGCAAGGGCCTGCCTGGGTCCCAGGACTGAGGAGAGGAGGGGAGAGCCTGGGCCTCCGTCTGTCCCTCCCCTTTGCCGATCAAACCCACAGGGCTGCACAGAGGGTCCTCTCTGGTCGGGGGGCTCTGCCAGTACCCCCTCCCCCCAGTTTTTTGGTCTGATTCTTTGCTCTGCACCTCACTCTCCCATCTGGGCAGTGGCGGTGGTGGGCCCCCACCGGAGTCTGAGTTTGGCTCATTCCATCCCTTGGGGCGGGGCAGCTCTGGGCTGGGGGTGGGGCGCAGCGTCTCCACCACCACGTGTGAGTTCCTGCCAGGTTATAAATAACACAGCAAATGGGATGGTGAGGGGGACCACAGCCCGATTCTGCAAGGAGGCTGGGCTTGGACACACACACAGATGGGGACGCTTTGGGGGTGTGTGTGCGTGGTGTGTCCTCAAGGTGCGTGCTGGCATGAGCCTGGTGAGTTTAGGGGAGGACGTCAGAGCTGCGAGGTTTCCCAGGACAGCTGGAAGGGCTGGGCCCGCCTTGGGCTGACTACAGGGTGTGTTCAGTTTCTTGGGGGAAGGCTGGGGGTCCCCTGGCTTCAGGTGGCCCCCAAGATCAGGCCGAGAGGATCCCTTTGCCCATTGGGCTAGCCTTCTTTCAGGTCCTGGGGGCATGAGAACCAGACACGGGGCCCTGGGTCCTCTACGTGCGCCCAGCACCTTCTCCACCCCCAGGCCCCACGTCCACCTGCATTGCCCCCCCTAACTCCATTCTGTCACCTGCCTTCTCTGTGACCTTCAGCACATCACTTGACCTGCCTGTGCAGTAAGGAGGACCATTTAGCCTCCTGTGTGAGGAGCCTGGCCTTTAGCAGGTGCTCAGTAAATGCTATTTCCCGCCCTGCTCCCCACCAGCCCGGGGCCTGGTTGTAAAGTGGCTAGAATTGCAGGCTCCACTGGGAGCCTACTAATCTGCAGGGTTTTGCATATAATTTGCATAGTCATTTTATGAAAAAAATATGCTGGCTGAGTCAGTTTCTCGTCCCTCCTCCCAGCTCAGTTGGAGTCCTCCCGGTTGGCTTTTGGAGAAACCAGGGAGAGCCTTTGTCCAGCCCTGCCCCCCCGCCCCAGTTTTAAATGTGGGGAGACTGAGGCCAGAGGACAGGGGCCCTTGCAGGATCACGTAGTGACTGGAGGTGGGGAAGTGGGTGACGTGGGTCTGTTGAAGGGGATCCCATTCACCGTGTCCATTGAATAAGGATTGATGGAGGGTGACTGTGTTCCAGAAATGTTCTAGGCCCTGGAGACAGGAGGGGCCTTGACAGACCCGGTCACTGTCCCCAGGAGCTTTTGCAGGGGGAGATAGACATTAGACAAGAAAGTGATTAAGCGAATTTTTCAGGCACTGGTGAGCTAGGAGACAGTGCTGGTGTTGACAGAATGATAGGATGTATTAGGAGGTGATTTGGGTGAATTTGGTGTGGGGGGGCGGCTCTTTGTGCTCTGAGGAGGGACAGTGTCACGCCCTAGCACTTAACTGCCTAGTGACTGCTCGGCACATCACAGCTGGCCTCTTGGTCTATGGGGAATCACGATTCCCATTTTGTAGGAGGGCAAACTGAGGCCCAGCAAGGTGAGAGTGCTTGACGGGGTTCCCTGGAAGCCAGGACTGGAACATCGGACCCCCTACTGGGCTGTCCCTTGGAGGCGTGTGGGCCCCAGGAGTGGGCAGGCAGGCTGTCCCCTTGATTGTTCCCAGGGCCACTTGCAGAGCCTGGAGACTCAGTCCCAGAGGGAACTGCCCTTGACTCATGGGCTGATGGGAGGGGCTGCTCCCCTGAGCTGTGCCATCCGTCAGGTCAGGTGAGGGCTTATCCTTCATTTCTACTCATTCCCAGACGTTCAGTCTGTCAGTCCTGTACAGGGTGGGGACTGGTGGCGGTGTGGTCGCACCCCAGGACCTTTCTGCTGGGTCAGCCTCCAGAGGGCCAGGAGTAGGCTCGCACTACCGCACGGAGAATGTGGTCCTCGCCGGTCAGCTCATTCTGGGTTCAAAACCTGCCCCCACTGCCGTGTGGTTTGGAGGTGGCTTTACCTCCGTGAACTTTGGTATGCCCGTCTCTGAAGTGGGGAGAATACTCCTCCCTGGGAGGGTGTTTGTGAAGGGAACTGAGGTCTGGTGTGCAGGGACTCTGGCGCACACTGAGGGCTCCCCCATGGGGGGACATGGTAAGGGACAGAAGGGCCCGAGCCTCCTTTGGAACAATGCCCAGGGAAAAGAGTGTCACATGACACACCGGGATAATCTGCACGCCCTCTCAGGGTCTCAGGCATTCCCTGAGCCAGGACCTGGTGTCAGTGAGGCCAGGGTTCAAGTACTCTTGTGCCCCTGCTGGTAGCCCCCCCCCCCCCATAGATGAGGACAGTGGTGCCTGCCTCCCAGGGTGGCCAAGTGAGTTCTGTGAGAGCTGGGAGAAGGGGGGAGGGGCTGTCCACGGGGACGTGGGGTGGGTGGCCCTCTTCCCCTGGTAAATGGCAACATGGTGGCAGCAGTCCCCAAGAAGGGGCTTCCTGGTGTGGGCCAGGCAGGTGGCTGGGACAGGGAGGCTGCTCAGGACTCCTGTTTTGGGCTGAGCTTCCTGAGGACATACCTGTCGCACAGAGTGTGGGGCCCAAAGTGCCTAGAATGGTGCCTGGCACCGTAGGTGTCTCCTAAATCCTGTGTGCAGTGCAGGCAGGTGCCGGCTGGGTCGGGGGCAGGGGGAGAGGCTTCCAGGGGCAGGGACAGCATGGGGCAGGCCTGGGAGTGCCCCGCCGGCCCGTCCCCCGGCAGGGTTTCGTGTGGGGGTAGTGGAGGGCTGGGCAGCTGCGGGGAGGAGGCCTCAGTGGGTGGCCCTGCTCTCAGGCACCAGCCTGGGGACAGGAATAAATGAGCAGCGTGAGTCAGGACGGCCAAGAGGGCGGCACTGGACCAGGCAGGCGGCTGGGGCTGGCGGAGCAGTGACGGGGCGTCCCAGCCTGGGATTGGGGAGGAGGGCTGCTCTTCCCAGGGTCTGGGCGGAGGCTGCACAGTGGGCGGCTGTGTGGAGCCAGCCTGCACCCTGCGCTGGGACAGACCAGACGACAGGGCCAGGAACTGGGCTGGCAGGAGGAGACGAGGGTGGGTGAGGTGTCCGGGCCAGCGCGCCACGGTTCCATGCCCAGGGAGGGAGCGGGGCCCTGCCAAGCCATCCCGCTGGTGCTGAGATGTGCTGCCCAGGCCCTGTGGGCTCCTCGAGGCCTTTGTGTCCTTCCCGTCCGTTCTGCGTGTCCTTCTGTGTGCCTGTGAACTTCCTCCGGGACCAGCTTCCCGGTGGAGTGTCTGCAGGATGCAGGGACCCAGGAATTTCCAGACTGGAGAATGGCGGGATGGGGACACAGAAAGAATCTTTTTTTTTTTAAGTTTATTTATTTTGAGAGAGAGGGAGAGCGCATGTGCATGTAAGCAGGGGGGAGGGGCAGAGAGAGAGGGAGAGAGAGAATCCCAAGCGCCCCTGGCTGTCAGTGCAGAGCCCGAGGCAGGGCTCCATCTCACAGACCCTGAGATCTTGACCTCATTCGAGATCAAGAGTCGGATGCTTACCTGACTGAGCCGCGCAGGCACCCCAGGAATGTGCTATTTCTAATCATCAGAGTACTCTGAGTTTATCGGAGAACATTTAGAAAATACCGAGTCCTGAGGGAGGAAATATGAAAACCAGCCTGCCGTCCCTGCACCCGCAGAGTCCCTGGAAAGCCTTAGTAGGCATCAGGGTTTAGAAATTTACTTTCGTCGGGGGTTCTTTAAAGCAGGATCGCATTCTCCATTTTTTTGTGCCTGGTGTTCTGAACTTAACAATGATAATAGTATTCGGAGCCAGCGTTTACTGAGTGATTCATTAATGTGCCGGAGTCTCTGGTGAACCTGGGGTGGGTCATTATCTTTGTTTACCAGGAAAACCAGGCCGGGAGCCTCAAGTGCCCGGCCAAGGTCATGCAGGTATGGAGAGACAGAATCATCTGTGTGATCCTGTCAATAGCCGAGCCCCATTGCCTCCTGACAGCCAGTGCATGCATTTCCCCATGTCCTTAAATATTCTTGGAAACCAGTAAAAATCAAAAGCCTTCTGTTGCCCACTCATGCCTTTATAACAACCTGATAAAAGACCGTGGGCTTCTGAAAACTCGGTTATTGATCGCTGCGTAACGTTCCAAGGTATAGTTATGCCTGAATTTATCTAATGAGTCCTCCTTAGTTGGGGAGGTTGGTTATTTCCACTTTTCCTCTCTCATGAATGACATTCCCCCGGATCTCTTGAACTGGAGGACTGGTTTCCTGGTTGCCCGGAGCGTCAGAATCAGAAAGGGCCTTAGACCATCAAGCAGACGAGGTGGTGGAAGTATGGAGAGGGGGCCGGTGTGGGGCTCAGAGGCTGTGGCCTCCTGAGCTGGGAGCTGCTTGCGCTCCGTGCGCTCTGTGGGGCCCTGGCTGGGTGTGGACGGGGGCTGTGCTGCCCAGGAGCAAGGGGATTCTGGGGAGGTGGGGGTGTCGCAAGGGGTGAGGAGGGGAGAAAGTGAGAAGATGATGGGGTTTGGGTGTGGGGTGAGGAGTGCCCTATGCAGAGCACTGGGCTGAGATTGGAGGTTCATGTCTGGCACAGGGCAGTGGGACAGGGGTTGGGGGGGGGTCTGTCAAGTTCAGCCTGAGCCTTCTCTGCTCCTCCCCCATGCTGTCTCTCTGGCGGCCCCTTCCCCAGCAGATGCCACCTTGGTGCCCCTCACCCCTCCAGCAGCAAGTGAATGTTCCGGGTGCTGGGTTCCCAGCCAGGGCAGCTGTGGATGGGCGGGGGGGGGTGGGGGAGGACTGAGGCATCCCCCTTCCTGGTCCCGGCTCTCCATTGTTAGCCCCCTCGGCTGTCCTGCTGCCCAGAGCCTGGCCCTGGCCCACATTCCTACCGTGATGCTCTGGGTCTCCGGGTTGGAGCTGATGAGCGTGAGGGGCACGGAGTTCTCACAGGACCTGAGGGCCTTCTGGGGACAGGGACTGGTGGGGACAGAAGCCGTGGGGACCCAGGGGACTCTGCCGGGACCACCCCGCTCCATTAGCTAGTAGTTACATCACTGCTGGTCTCCGGACTTTACTTCCCTGAGTGCGGATTGCAGGCTCATTCCCCACCCCCACCCCTCCTAGCAGGGCCTGGGACAATGCAAGCCTTTTTCCTCTGAGCCTCAGTTTTTACATCTGTAAGAAGAAAGGGTAGAACTCCGTCATCACTCAGGCATCACGCGCAGACGTGTGCCGTGGTGAAGCTGACAAACAATTATGGTGTGCCAGCTGTGTGATTATTGTCCCCATGTAACCAGAGAGAGGCTCAGAGAGGTTAAGTAACTTGCCCAGGGTCACCCAGCACGTAAGCCAGGCTGGACGTGAACCCAAGACTGTCTGACTCTAGAGCCGGGCTCCCAGCTCCTGCTCACACTGCCTCTGGGCACCAAGAGCATGGGGCCCGAGTCTGGCTCATGCAGGGAAGGAAGCTTGGGCAGAATTAATTATACTTGATTTTATTCTTAGCTTTTGCAGCATGATTAGCTGTGCCCGGGGGTGCTGGGCTCCTGGCCCCCTGCCAGCTGACCCAATTTGTGTGTCTGCGTCTGTTTCTATGCCTCGCCCTTTCTCCCCACTCATCCAGCCTCTCTTTTCCTCTCTGCACTCTCCCCTGCTCTGTGGCCTTGGCAGTGCCTCTTAACCTCTCTGGGCATCTGCAGCATGGGGGTAGCTACTCTGATTCTAGTTCCCACCATGAGGATGGTGAGGCTTGGATGAAATAAACTCTGCAGAAAGGATAATGGAAAGGTGAGCACGTAGCTGACAATAAAAGCAACTGTGTTGATTTCTTCAACTCGCGCTGGGCCCTGTGGCCGGCCCGTTACCTGCACGATTGAACTGGATTCTCATGGCACTATTCACACTATTATCGGCACCCCCATTTGATAGATGAGAAGGCTGAGGTCCTGAGCGATTCAGAGGCTTGCCTGACGTCCCACAGGGAGTAAGGGAGTGGCTGATCCACTCTGGCTTAAACGTCTGTGCTCTCCTGTTTCTCAGGGAATGTTCTTGGAGGGGGAGGGCAGGTGACAGGGGCTGGGCTTGAGAGACCGCAGACTTCTAGTCTGGGAAGGAGGCTGGGGGCAGAGGGAGGCTCCCTGGCTTGCTCCCTGCATGCCCCCCCTGCACTGGGAGCAGGTGGCTGTAAGGTGAGGAGACACACCCGAGGTCCACCTGATTTGGGTCCCTCACCCTCCCCAGCTGCTCTTACACTCTGGAGGGGATCAGGTGGGGGTGAGCGTGGGGAGGAATGCCCTCTGATCACTGTGAGAGTCCGCGTTCCTCTCTGGGGTGAAGCCATGAGGCAGCTCAAGATGGAGAGGTAGGGAGGCGGGCAGCAGGGAAAAATGGCAGGGGCGTGGCAGCCTGTCGGGAAGGGCTCACCCCAGCATTCTGTGTGCTTATTGGTAATAAGGATGCGTGGTGCCTGTGTGTGTTTGGAGGAGACTGGGGGGGTGCGGGTGTTGGGGGCATCTGAGAGCAGGGTGGAGGATGACTCAGTGGGCCCTGCTCCTGGGTGTCTGGGAGCACACGGTGTGTGTGTGCGCGCGTGTGCCAGGGTGTGTGGATGGTGTGCGCCATCAGTGTGTGTGGAGGGCTGGCTGGGTGCTTCTGAATTGAGGTCGTGCAGGGAGGGAGTGGGGCCGAAGGGCACAGGTGCAGGAGGAGCAGCACAGGGTTGGGAGCTTAGAGCTTCCTCAGGTGCTTGGGGAGCCTCCAGTTGGGCTCCTGGGGTTGGTGGTGGCAGGAAGCAGAAGGTTCAAGGGCTTCTGTAGGGGGAGGGGTACTGCCTGCCACTCACACCTCTGGTCTGTGTGGTGGGTGTGCGACACACAAGCGGGAGCAAAGGTGGCTCACAGGCCGTGAGGTTTGTGCCAGAGTCCCGTAGGGGGGGATCAGTGTGCGCCCTGGGCAAGGTGGGTACCACCCATGTGGTTAGCAGATTTTGCTGACACTTGTGCGGGGTCTGTGCCCGGGGTCTGTGCCCAGCTGTATTGTCTAGGAGCTGAGGTGGCACATGGCCTGGAGTCAGTAAACGTTGTTCACATGTGTGCAGGCACAGGCGTATGCACCAGGGGATGGATGGATAGCGACGTGTTTCTGTGTGTGCGTGTGAGGGTGCGCATTGCCTGCAGGCTGCAGTGTGTGGGTGTGTCAGGCGTGTGGGTATGTTTATCAAGCACGGGGAGCCGGTGTGAGTTTACCCAGGGGTGGGGCGCCATGAGGGGCAGGGGCAGGCCACAGGGTCCTGGGGCTTTGGGATTCAGTTCTCCTTTAAGGGATAGTGCCCTGTAAGTGTGCTAATTATGCATGGGATTATGCAAATGCAGAGGTCGCTTGGGGGTTGAAGGTTGCAGTCACCATTCTCCCGGAGCACTTTGTGACTCCCCAGGCTTTCCTGCTGCCTCAGCCCCCAGCCCCCCATGGCCGCCAGCTCTTTCTTCCCTCTTCCTGGTCCCCTGGGAGCTGCGACCCCCTGCAGTGTTCCTGGGGGACGCCCACTGAACCCTCACCCCTCCGGTTGGCCCAGGGAGGGGTCAGGCTGGCATTCAGCTGTGGGGGGGAGCTGGGCAACGTGGCATCCCGCACTCCCCACCCCCACAGGTGTCCCTCACATTAAGCTTCCCCCAGGGTGAATTCAGGGGTGACTGGGCTGTTGGCCACCCCTCCTTCCACCTCGTCTGGGGGTCACTTACTATTCAGAAAGGATGTTCTCTTGGATGCGGGTTTGGAAAAATAACAGAGGTGGCCCCTTCCCCAGCTTTGTCTGATGGAGCGAGGCTAAATTAAGATGTGAGAGAATTCGCTCCCGCGCCGGCCACTCTCCCCTTCCTGCTTTGTCTCTTGCTCAGCTCACCGAGTCCTCCCTGCACTGCCCCCTCCCGCTCCCCCCTGTGCCCCTCTGACCCCTGCTTCCCTCTGCCCTGCAGTCTCCCCCCTCCCCCTTCCCTGTCATCCTCTCTATTCTTCCTCTATCTTTCCCTCTCCTGCCCACTCCCCCATCTCTGTGGGGAGCTGGAGCTCCTGGTCCTTAGCGTGGAGGAGATGGTCACCATGGTAACGGTTGTCATGTCGAGGGCTACAGAGCTAGGAATGAATAGTATCTAGGTGAGAGCTACCTGAGTAGAGGCTCATGGATTCACAAGAGGCTCCATGCTTGTCTCCGGGCCTCAGAGCTGTCCGGTGTGCGTCCCCTCCCAGTGCCTGCCCCCCACAGTGTGCCCCTCTTTGTACCCAAAAGCATGCGAACACAAGGTGCTTCTCTGTGGCTGCCTTAGGGAGCACGTGTCAAGGCGTGTCTGTGTATGTTCTCTCTCTATCTCTGGGAGCATCATTTTAAGAGCCCGTGTGGCTTTGGGCGGGGGGGGGGGTCTCTGGATTTGTTCAGGCCCTTCCAGGAGCAGGCTATTAGGGGTTATTGTATGGCATTGGTCACCAAGGAATCTCGAGGGTGCCCTGTTTTGGCTCCCATGGTGACTCCACAGTTTGGGGCATCCCCAGAGACCTCAGACTTCTTAGAACCGCTCCTCCCAGCTGCTCCCTGGCCTTTCTGGAAGGATGGAAAGACAGTGAAGATGGCTCCACTCATAAGGGTCGCATCCTGCTGTGTGGCCCTTGAACAGGAATCCCGCGTCTCTGGGTGTTGGCTGCTTGCCTAAGAATTAGGCAGAGTGTCTGCAGGGGGATTCTGGCTTGCTGGGCCAGCTTGAAGAGGCTGGTGGTGCGGGGAGCCTTCTGTCTCCACCCTGGGGCCTAGGGGGCATCGTTCGGTTCGGGCAGTGGGGGCAGAGATGGGAGCTGGGGCAAGCTGGGTGATAGCAGCTCTGAGCTCCTGGAATGTCTAAGACCGAGAAAGACCCAGCAATTAGTCACGGGAGCAATTACACTAATTGTTCCACTCCATGACTCACTGGTAGCAAGTAAATACTGATTAATTCATTACTTTGCGTGTGTTTGTGTGTGTGTGTGTGTGTGGTAACAGGGGTGGGGTGGAGGGATGGAGGGAATCTCCTGGCTCGCTGCCCTGGCTCTTGCCCCAGCTGCCCTGGGGAGGGCAGTGCAGCAGGTGGGCAAGGCTGGGGCTGGAAGCCAGGATTGGGGTGCTCTTGCAAGCCATGTGCAGACCCCAGAAGGGGGCCTGTCAGGGGGCTGAGGACTGGCTGGCCCAATCCCCTTCCTGCTCACACGCCTTTCGTGGTTCCCACGTCAATCAGAGGGTACGAACGCTCACTCTCCCTCAGGTCTGCTGAACCACTGAGTTCGGTATTCACGATGTTCTGACGTGTGGTCAGGATGAACGGTAACCAGTTTCCAGGATGGAGGTGTCACCTGGCCACTGAAAGCCCCCTGTGATGGGGGGCTTTCCCAGCTGCAGCTCCAGCCCTGCCCCCGCTCGCACCCTGCCCCGGGCACTAGCCCCATCTCCCAGCTCAACTCCGTTCCTTAATGGGCATTTCCTGAATACCTACTGTGTGCCAAGCAAGGTCCTGCCTCCATCCATCGAGGTACGGTTCTGTGGGGCGGGCTGTCACCAAACAAGGCCACACCCAAGCAGACCCAGCTCATAAGTGGTGATAGATGTGAATTCGGAACCATAGGATGCTCTGAGAGATCAGCATAGGGCGGACCTCTCAACAGAAGGGATAGACTGGAGGTTAGCTGGCCAAACATTGGACGACTCAGGGATGGGAAGGAAGAGTGTTCTGGGGGCGGGGAACAGCCTGGCAGGAGAGACTGGGCACATTCTGGGAATAGAGGGCTGCCACCGTGGCTGGAATCGGCACCTGGAGGGGTGTAGAGGGACCCTGGATGGGGCTGGAGGGCGGGCTTGGACAGTCCTGGGAGCGAGGGGTGCATTCCCCACCTTGGAGCCTTTTCATGTTTCTCTTTCCTCTGCTGGAGATGCCTTTCTCTCTGTTTCGTTGGTTCAGCCCCAAGTGCGAATCCTCCAGATCCCACCACCAGGAGTTAGTCTCACTTTCCTGGGGGAAGCCCTCAGGGGCAGGGACTGTGGCTTGGCTCAGCCTCCAGCCAGGGTCAGAGGTGTGGCAGGAGATGGGGCCTAGCCCGTCCCCTGGGGGGGGTGCCCTCCTGCCTTGCTTGCCCCTTGTGCTGGCGCCCTCCAGCGTTGCAGTGGGGAGGGCTGGCCCCAGCTCCAGGCCTCCCCAGCTTCTGACACTGGGAGGAAGGAGTCTGGGGAACCTTCGAGAAGATCCTTGCACCCCTCCTGAGGGGGAAGTGGCCTTTGGGCCCTGAGCTCACTCATGCATCGAGATCCTTTGGCCGGGGTGGGGGGGGGCACCTTCCTGTTTTGAGGAGGACCCAGGGCCAGGGCTGGAGCCTGCACTCCCTTCTCTCCCTCCCCCCACCCGCTCTTACCCAAGGTACTTCCCTCCCCAAGCCCCCTTCCCTCCCCATCTCCCTAAACCCCATGTCTGACTAATTGCACTGCCTTGTGGGACTTTGAGGTCTGAAACTTTGGGTCCCCAGCAGAGTCTGAATCTCATCGAGTCATGTGTTCTCTGGTGACCTAGGGCAACTGGGTGGGTCTCAGTTCCCTCCCCTGCGGAAGGGGCTGGTGGCTGTGGCCACACCGAGTCCCGAGTCCCGATAACCTGTGCCCAGCACGTGTTGCATCTCAGGCGTCCTGGGCGCCATACACGCCTCTGCATCCAGCAGGCTCGTGCCACCGGGCAGCCAGCACTGCGGGCGAGGAGTGCAGCGAGGTCACCCACTTAGTAAGTGACGAAGGCAGGACTCAAACCCAGCGTTCTTGCTCTAAACCCAGGTCTGCCGCACAGCAGCTCTGATCAGGGCATCGGGGAGCGGCCTGGGGCCCCAGTGGGGGCCGCCAGGCAGGAAGGTGGCTACTGCCCTGGCCCCTGGATGGACAGGAAGTGGCATTCAGGCCCGCCCTGGCTCTGTTTGTCCATGTGTTGGTCCTGCCTGATGCCGTCCTGTCCCTCACTGTCACTTGGCCCGTGAATGTGTCTGTGGTCCCTCTGGGCATGTCCAGGCCAATGGCCTCAGGCGCTGAGCTCTGTGCCTGCCTCTACCCCCCTCAGGCCCAGCGCTGGCGCAGTGAGAACTTCGAGAGGCCAGTGGACCTGGAGGGCTCTGGGGATGATGACTCCTTCCCCGATGACGAGCTGGACGACCTCTACTCTGGGTCGGGCTCGGGCTGTAAGTACCTCCTCCCACCCCGCCACCCCCCGCGCCCTACGCCCCGGTGATGCTGTCTGCCTCCAGTGCCCAAGGCTCTGGGATGGCTGGGAACAGGGGCTTGCGCAGGCTGGCTTCATCATGGTGGGTGAGGGAACGGGGTTGGGGGTGGGGGAAGCTCCTGGGCCACAGGCACCCGGAAAGGCAGCCCGTCCTTCGGGTCCTGGCACCAGGGCATGGAGACCTCCAGCTCAGGACTGTCCACTCCCCACAGTTCCGTCTCCACCCTGCTGGCATCTCCCCGCAGACCTCCCACCTGTGTTGGGGAGCCCGGGCGCCCCTCAGTAACGCGGTTTGCAGGACTGCCCCGGCCTCTTGGAGGAATTTAGTAGCCACTTCTCGGATTTGCGGTGGCAAATCCTCAGCAGAAACCAGTTGCCTGACTCAGCTTGGGCTCCTATCCAGGCAGCTATGGCCCAGGGTCAAGTTCAGGGAGTGATGGAAAGGGGCGGAGGCTGCCGCCGCTGGTGCCTGGGAAGGGCCAGGGGAGTAGTGCGCGTCGAGGGGGCATCTTCCCAGCCCCCGTTTGGATCCCAGTGTTGGCACTTGGCATCTGTGCTGCCTTCAACCACTCTCCGTCTCTGAGTCTGCGTATCCTCACCTCCTGGGGATGACAGAATAAATATGCCTTCTTCCCAGAGCCTCTGGAAAGCTTCAGTGTTAGATGTCGGGTCTGGAACAGAAAGGAACTCTAAGGACAGTAGAAAAAACGAGGTGTGTGATAGGGGCCTCTGGCTGGCTCAGTAGGAAGACGATGTGACTCTTGATGTCATCATGAGTTGGGAGCCCCACTTTGGGTGTAGAGATTACTTTTATTTATTTTCTATTTATTTATTTTACTTTTTAAAAAAAGATTTTCTCTTAATTTTTTAATTTTTATTTATTTTGAGAGAGCGGAAACACAGACTTCGAAGCAGGCTCCAGGCTCCACGCTGTCAGCACAGAGCCCGACGTGGGGCTCAAACCCGTGAACCATTAGATCTGACCTGAGCCGAACTCAGATGCCTAACTGACTGAGCCACCCAGGCACCTCTCTTGATTACATTTTTAAAATTTGTATTTATTTTGAGAGAGAGAGAGAGAGTGCACAAGTAGGGTAAGGGCAGAGAGAGCATGAGTGAGAGAGAATCCCAAGCAGGCTCCACACTGTCAGCACAGAGCTAGAACTCACGAGCTTCGAGACCATGGCCTGAGCCTAAGTCGGACACTTAACTGACTGAGCCACGGAGGTACCCCAAGATTACTTTCTTTTTTTAAAAAGGGGGGTATGTGCTGAGGTTGGGCCCTGGGAGGGGACAAGGCGGTCTGACGGGATGGTAGCAGGTCTCTGTGCTGTGCACCTGGCCACCCACTGTCCTCGGCGTCTCGTCTCCCTGCTTTAGCCCTACTCCATTTAAGCCTCTTGCATGTTAATCTTCATAAAATCCATCTCTGCTGGGTCATGTCTCTACTCCTGAGCCTCTCTGGCTGCTCTGTACCCTTCCTCTGCCTGGTCAGGGGCCCCGGGAGGGGGCTGTGTCTTCTTTCCCTCTGTCCCTTATTTCCTCCCAGGCCCCTTCACTTGTCCTGGCTCAGAGTTGGCCAGGTTGCTCAAGCATTCCGCTGTAGGAAGGGCTCCTTCTTCTCCTTGCTGTCCTCCTGTGGCCTGTGCCTTGGAGATAGCTTTTAATGTGCCACCACCTCATGCTTGTGGTAGGGTTTACCCAGGTCTGATTTTTCCCAGAATGCCACTCCCCTGCTTTCCCTCAACTTTTAGCAAGATGTGCAGCCCGTAGGGCTTTTGTTGCCACTGCCTGGATGTAGCCTGCCACTAGGTCCAGGGTGGGTGCTCTAGAAAAATCAGAGAAGACTCCCTGGAAGAGATGCCCCCCCCAGAGGGAACTTTTGGCTAGGCAGGGAAGACTTAGGGAACACACACCAGGCACCAGCCAGCTGTTAGCCTGTGGCCAGGCTGTGCTTTACTTCTTTCCCTCGTCCTGTCCTGGGGAGATTGTACAGAGTAATGGTGGGAGCTGCCCCCTCTTTTTGTTAAATTTTTTAATGTTTATTTATTACTGAGACAGAGGGAAATAGCATGAGTGGGGGAGGGGCAGAGAGAGAGGGAGACATAGAATTTGAAGCAGGCTCCAGGCTTGGAGCTGTCAGCACAGAGCCCGAAGTGGGGCTCAAACCCACAAACCATGAGATCATGACCTGAGCTGAAGTCGGACACTTAACCGACTGAGCCACCCAGGTGCCCCTGGAGCCGCCCCATCCTGATGGCCATTGCTTACCTGGGGCCCTCATGTCCTCACCGTCAGCCAGCTCCCTAGCTCTCTCCTCTTCCCCACCCCCTCAGACTTCGAGCAGGAGTCGGGCATCGAGACAGCCATGCGGTTCAGCCCAGATGTGGCCATGGCAGTGTCCACCACCCCTGCAGTGCTTCCCACCATGGACATCCAGCCTGTGGGCACCCCGTTTGAAGAGCTCCCCTCCGAGCACCCCACCCCGGAGCCAGCCACCAGCCCCCCAGTGGTGACGGAGGTCCCAGAAGAGCCCAGCCAGCGAGCCACCACCATCTCCACGCCCACAGCTACCACCGCTGCCACAACTGCGGGGTCCCTGACTGTGGCCACAGTGCCCGCCACGGTGGCCACCGCCACCCGCAGTGTGCCTGCGGCACCCCCATCCACGGCCATCACCTCTGTCATAAGGACCACCGACGTACGGAGGCTCCTGCCTCTTCCGTTGACCACGGCAACCACGGCCCGGGCCACCACCCCAGCGGCGCCCTCCCCTCCCACCACGGTGGCTGTCTTGGACACGGAGGCCCCAACACCCAGGCTGGTCAGCACAGCTACCTCTAGGCCAAGGGCCCTTCCCAGGCCAACCACCACCCAGGAGCCTGACAGCCCTGAGAAGAGCACCTTGCCCCTGGGGACCACGGCCCCTGGACCCACGGAAGTGGCTCAGGTGAGTAGATTGGGAGAGGATGGGGAGCGAGAGCAGAGGAGGGTGCAGCTGGGCAGGGCAAGGACCAAGAGGGTCTGGACATGAGCGAGACACGGATAGAGAGGGTGAAAGAGGCCAAGACTTGAGGGGGGGTGAGTCACAGGATGGGGTCAGAGGTGGAGGTGGATGGGGACGGAAGAGAGACTGTCCCTGGGGCTTAAGATGTTGAGACAAGATACAGATGGGGAAGGAATTGGGTGGAATGTGGTTGGTGCGGGTCGGGGCAAGGGCCTGGGTAGGGCCAGGAGCTCAGGAAGTCACCGATTCTTTCTGTACACCCATTTCCTCACCTGGGAGAAGGAGGAAATAATAGGATGAAGATCCTAGTGTTGCAGGAATCATCCAGAGTACCTAGAACAGTACCTGGCCATGGTAAACCAGTAAACCTGTTTTGTCATGGTCATGGTCATCGCTGCCGTTGTTAGTCTGAGGGTGACTAGCGGGGAGGCCTAGGGAGAGGAGAACTCTCTGCTCACGTGTGCGATGTGCTGCCCTGGAGGCGAGCTGAGCGGAGTGTTCCCGTGTCCTCCCTCCCCCTCACACCCGCCCTGTGGGGGGCACTGCATCCCCCTCCTTCTACAGACCAGGCCTCAGCAGCAATGGCAGAGTCGAGATCTGAGCCCCACAGTTGGCTCTAGAGAGAGGCCAGGGTGTGTGTGTGTGTTGGGGTGTTAGGGGAAAGGTGGGGGAGGATGAGGATGTCAGGAATGGGGGGGATGCGTGGGATCAAGGAAATGGGAGCAGTAGCCGAGTCCCTGCTGGGTGTGCCGGGCAGGGAGGGGAGGAAGCTGCACTGATGGGGGTACAAGAGCCCTTTGCAGCCAGCCTCGTGGAGGGAGGAGGGCCCTCGGGTAGAGGTACCTTCACGTCCTGTCAGCCCTAGTGACTCCCACCCAGCCCCTGCGGGATGCAGACCCTGCCCTCAGCCCCTGTGTGCAGCGGGGGCGGGGGGGGGTGCTGCCTGGGGCTTCATAGATGCTGGCCATGTGGGAAGGAGAAACACGAGTGGAGTGCCCCATGGCAGGAGGGGCTGAGGCCTGGCTCCTAGACTTATGCCCCCCTCTCTACAGACCCCAACTCCAGAGTCCATCCTGACCACGATCCGGGATGAGTCAGAGGTGCCCGTGAGCGGGGGCCCCAGCGGGGACTTTGAGCTGCCAGAGGAAGAGACGACGCAGCCAGACACGGCCAATGAGGTGGTGGCTGTGGGCGGAGCCGAGGCCAAGCCATCCCCTCCACCTGGGGCACTGCCCAAGGGTGCTCGCCCAGGCCCTGGCCTCCTGGACAATGCCATCGACTCAGGCAGCTCAGCCGCCCAGCTGCCTCAGAAGAGCATCCTAGAGCGGAAGGAGGTGCTCGTAGGTGAGGCGTGGGGCCTGCCCAGAGTGAGGCAGCGGTTGGGCCTCAGTTTGATCTCTGAGGCCCTGAAAAGAGGTCAGGGCATGGGTTTCTAGGAGCCTAGTCTCCTAGGAAGGGAACACTGGGAACTCAATCTCCAGAGCCTCCTTCTGGTTCCTCCTTCACCTTCCCCTGTCCTGGGGTCTGACCCTGCCTCCCTCCTACTTTTGGTGAAGTCTGTGAATGCCAGCCTGTGCCACCCGTGTTAGAATCGGCTTCACTCCACCCCCAGACTCAGATTCAAGACTCTCCGTACCCTCCCCGTCCAGGGCCCTCTGCCCTCTCATCAGGTTCTAAGCTGGTCCCACCTTGTCTTTAGCCCTTGACCTCTACCTTCTTCCTTCACAGCTGTGATTGTAGGTGGGGTGGTGGGCGCCCTGTTCGCTGCCTTCCTGGTCACTCTGCTCATCTACCGCATGAAGAAGAAGGATGAGGGCAGCTACACATTGGAGGAGCCCAAGCAGGCCAGCGTCACGTACCAGAAGCCTGACAAGCAGGAGGAGTTCTATGCCTAGCGGAGCCACAGTGCCTCCCATAGCCTCAGCGTCACCCCTCCGCCTAGTCCCCGGCCCGGCCCCACCAGCCCTGGCCTGGGACTGAGCCTGGGAGGGAGCCTAGCCCAGGTTCATCCCTGCCCGCCCTCCCAGGGTCTGCCCAGACTGCCAGCCTCACACAGATCTTACCTGAGGGACAGGGGGGCGTGACCATCAGCCCTTGACTGTGCCCTTACGAGCTCATCTCTTGTCCCCTGCCCTCCCCGCAATCAGCCTGGGGCTTCAGGACCTTGTGTCAGCCGGACAGGAGGAAGGAGGCTCTGTATTGGCTGGTAGAAAGAAGGGGTGGGGCTTGAGATGGGCTCCAGGCCCCAACCTGGCCCCCCTACCAGGGCTAGCTGAGGTCTCCTTTCGGAGGTGGAGGAGCACATGGGCTGATTTCTAGGACAAGCTTTTGGCAAGCTCAGCCCTCAAAATCATCGAGACACACCACAGCCTCTCGCTACTGTCCCAGCAGCCCTCTCTGCCCAGGAGAGACGGGACCTCTCGTCACCAGCCTGTTCTGCCCTGGCCTGTCCAGGGTTGTGGGGCCATTCTCCCCTCGCCCCTGCCCAGTGCCCGTGTACCGCAGGCCTCACCTCATCCCAGTGTGCCCCTAAGGAATGGACCTCCTCTGGACGGGCAGCCACTGGTGAGGTGGGGCTGGGCTGCTTGGGCCTCCCTCCCTCTAGCAGGTGCCCCCTGCACGGATGCCATCTCCCACACCGTCACCTGTAACATCACATGCCAAGACAAAAGCGTGGGATGACAAAATCTGACGCAGTTCCCACCACCCGCCAATGCAGACACATCACAGACACATGCTTCCAAAGATGATGTTTATTCTCATGTTCTTCTCACGTCCCCCCCCCCCATGCTTATAACAATGCAAGCCGCTAGTCATCGTCACCTGACGGTGACAGTGTGGCCTGGCCCTCTCTCGGTCCTCCTCCCCCATGCACGTGTCTCCAGCTTGCGGGCTCACTGGAGAGGGTCGAGCTGGAACCGTCAGCCCATATTGGGTCCCCTGAGTTGCTCTGCCACGCTCAGCCCCTCACCGCGACGCCAACACCCACCACACGGCCGCCAACCCCAGCATGTCAGATACAACCCCATGTGGATGCACAATCTTACCCACCCTGCCCCGCGCTTGCGCTGGAGGGGAACCAGTGGGCACGTGTGGGGGGGAGGGGGATGTTGCCACAACCCCTCCCCCCCAGGGCATTGCACGTTGGTGGGATGGGTGGGGCCTGCTCGCCTCCTCTCTGTAGCTCGCCAAGGGGTAAGTTCAGGGCCAGTCACACCCCGCCCCCTGCCTCTAGCTAGGAGCCTTGCTGAGGAAGGCAGGCTGGTTTCTGGAATGCGACCACCAGGCCGTGAAGTGGACTTGGGTCACCCAGGGCCACAAGGCCTGGGTGGGGAGAGGGGTGTGCGGCCTGGCTCCCGGCCTCCCTGAACCCTCTCCTGCTCTGAGCTCGGGGCTGACTCTGCCTCCCAGGACACAAGTCTCCAAAGTGCCTGCGAGGGTGGGCCCTGGTGACTGGGCCTCCTGCACCCTCCCCGGGGCCTCGCTGGGCCCGCCTTGGTCCCACCCTGGGGTCCTCCTCTGTGGACACCTGCCCACTCATTGGCCAGACAAGATGACGGACCTCCCAGCCGCAGCTGGATGGACCTGCAGCTGGAAGCAGGCCATCCAGCACACTGCCCCAGGCCGGGAGCTGAGCAGGAGGGGTCAGGGGCGTCCCAGACCTCGGCCCACCTCCCCCTTCTGTGTTACCCTTGGGCGGGGGGGCCACTTCTGTAGGTATTTTAAATGTAGGGTCATAGATCTCTTTTGGGGAGGAGGGTGTGGTTGGTGGGGGCTCCTGAGGCCACAGGATGTGGTCTGAGTTGCGGTTGGCTGGTGCTCACCCCCCCCACCCCATCCCTCACTTTGAACCCAGATTAAAGTCAGGAACCCAGCTTTTATTTCTCTTCCCTTTTCTAGACTCCCTGACAGCAGATGTCTGCAGGGTGAGGGGTGGGGGTGCCCGAGGCGGTGAGAGCAAGGCTCCAGGGAACTTCCACACCCCATCTTTGGCACCATCCTGCTTCCGGGCTGGGGCTCCGTCTTTTGGACTCAGTGTCCCCACTGGGCAGGGCCTGGAGGCCTGTGAGGGACCCAGTTAGTCCCAAACTTTGAGATGGGCTGGAGTGAGGGGAGGCACCCTGAGCCTGTGATTTGGTGAAGGCGAGGCGGCCTGGTCAGTCTTCCCTGGAGCGGAAGAGCTGTGGGCCAGGGGACCAAAGTCCTGGCCTCCCTCTACCCTGCTTTCTGGTGGGCTGCTGTCTGGGGACCAGCAGCTCTGGTGACAAGGCCTGGGCAGGCCAAGGCTGAGAAGCCAGGGAGCATGGAGGGGAGGGGACGTGAACCCAGGGATGGTGGGCATGGGGTAGGAGACCCCTGCAAGGGCCACACATAGCCCATGGAGGGGCGGAGCCCAGCAGGGATGGATGAGCTGGGCTTGGTTGGGCTGGGGTGGGCTTGGCGTGGCCCACAGGGATGCAGTCTGGTCCCAGCAGGCCTGACCCCACCACGTCCTGAGGCCTGGCTTCTAACTTAGGACTTGGGGCTTTGCCTCCTGGCACTGGCCTCTTCTCTCTGTCCTTAGCATTTCAGAGAAGGGGCCAAGGGCCTTGTTCATGGAGCCCTGGACCTGAGCCCAATGCCCAGGCTTTTATCCTCATGAAATTGAACACAGTCTGACTGGCCCAAGTGCACTCTGGCCAGCCCGGCTCGGGCAAGGCAGTCCAGGAGAGAGGTCGGTTAGAAGGATGAGCTGGGACTCTCCCAGGTGCAATGTGGGTGCAGGGCTCTCACCCTGCCTGGGCGCAAAATGGGATGCGTGCAGCACCTGCCCAGATAGGCACGAGTGTGCCTGGGGAGGGTGTCCCGCAGGGCCCTGGCATTTCCTAGAAGCAGGGCACATTCTAAAGCGGGGGGTGGGGGAGCTTGTGTGGCTGGAGAATCTGGGGCTCCAGCTGCCAGGGAGGAAGGCTGGGGCCTAGGGGGTTTGGGCCCACGCTCCAGCTGTGACTTCTAGAACCGAGGCTCTGGCTCCCTGAGGGGCCATGGGAGGGTACCTTTCCTGAAAGGTTTGTCCCCTTGCGCCCTGGAGGTGGATGGGTGGTAACCAGGACTGGGTGAGGCAGGTCTGTGGTCGGGGACTTGGGGCACTTGGTCCAGACCACCACTGGGGTGGGCAAAGCCGTCTGTCCAGGTTTCCAGGCTGGGGCCCCAGGAACAGGAAGCGGGCCCATCTCTGCCTCTTGGATGGGGCAAGAGTGGCCACCACCTCCTGGGCTGTCCCAGATTTCTCCTGACAGCCACCACACTGGACTTGCTTCCTCAGGCCTCCTGCCTGTAAATAGAAGCCCACGCACTGTACAGATTTACAGAGATGCCGAGACCGGGGCCCGGAGTGGCCGTCCAAGGGCAGATGGGGCCAGTACCCCCAGTGCCCCTCCCCCCGGCAGCTCTGTGCGCCCAGCCCCAGCGTGGCAAATACATGTAAATATTTTTCGTAGGCGGTGTGGCTCCAGAGAGTCCCCTGAAGACAGTGTCCGTCCTGTGCGTCCTTTCTCCTGTACAGAGCCCTTCACGCCCCCGGCCCCGGGGTGGGTGGGAATGTGTCCTTCCCTGCCCCCAAGCCTTCCCTGCCCTCTCCACCCCCCCCCCAATAACCTGTTTATTAACCATACCTGTCCTGAGTTCATGGCCAAATCTCTAAATAAGGAAAAGCGGAGGGGAAAAGACTGGAAAAAGAGACCCAGGTGCCTGCCCCGCCCCCCGGGGGTCCTCACCTGTCCCAGCCTTGTGAAGGAGCTATTTGGGGTTTTTTGTTTGTTTTTCTTTTCTTTTCTTTTCTTTTTTTTAACACTTCCCGTGCTGTGCCCATTTATAAGAGGAAATAAACTTAAGCTGAAAGGATACCGTGTGGCCTGAGTGTGAGATAAACGGGGGCTTTGAGGGGGACAGCCCGTGGCCTGCCACAGACAGCGACTTTCAGAAGAAACAGAACGAAGCAAGGAAAATTGACTGGCAACCTCTCCCGGGAACCATTAGGGCGAAAGCTGCCGTTGGCTGAGTGTTCAGGAAGCCACGAAGCGGCCTGTGGTCAGGCCGCGTGGGGGCTGCGGTTGGGCGGGGGCCAGGCTGTGGTGGCGCTGGGGGCCCTGTGGTCCACCCGAGGGGGAAGGAACTGGTTTCAGGCCACGAAGAGAGCGTGTTGGGACCACAAGGTATCGGAATCAGATTGCCTAAGGCCAGACGGCTTTGGGGTCAGGAGCCCTGGGGTCAAGCCCAGGTGCCATTTTCCCAGCTCTGACTCTGGAGCCGCTACTTCCGAGCTCACGGAGCCTCGATGTTCTCAGCTGTGAAATGGGTAACAGTTGCCATTCTCGAAATGGATGGGGTAAGGATTCCATGAGGTAGAACGCTCTGCCCAAGGCTCGAACAGAGCAGAACCTCAGGAGAGGAGTCCCCTGGCCTGGAACCACAGACTGACCCTCAGGTCCCAGGGTCAGAGCCGGGAGGGCCCTGTGCCAGCCCCCAGCCGGCACAGCTCTTGTGATAGGGCTTTGGTGTATCCTGGGGACCAGCAGGTCACTCTCGCTGTTGAGAAATCCTTTTTAGCCAGAAGTGGCCTCTCCAGTGGTTCTCTTCTCTGGGGGCACACCCAGGCTCTGCCCTCTTGCTCTGGGATAGCCCCTGGGTGTGAGCGTCATGGTCGTGAACTTTGCTCCTCCAAGGGAAATCTCTGCATGTCAGGCAGGCATTTCCTGCATAAGTTTCTTCCTCTTAAAATGTGATACTCACACAGGGTCTCGATGTCTCTGGGGTAGGGGTGCACTCCGTGGATCCGATACAACATCCTGCCCATTCCTTCCTCCCTCTCTTCATTGAGGTTTCTTGAGCACCTACTCTGTGCCAGGCACTGTGCTTGAACCTGGGGGACAGACCCAGGCCCCCCCCCCCCCGCAGAGCATGGTCTCCTGGGGAGACAGATCACAACCAGAGGCCAGTGACCATGCAGTGACTCCAGCCTGGGGGTGAGGGGGGTCTTTCCTCCTCAGCCACCACCTCCACCCCCATCCACCTCACTGCCATACAGTTCGGGAATGGAGCTCCTGGGCCCGGGTCCTCACTGTGGGCCTTCAGACCCCTGGTCCCCTGACACCTCGGGCCACACGGCTATAAAAGGGAGGGGAAGGACCAGCCCTGTGCTACGTTGAGGCTTATAAAGCAACTGGGCCCCAGTTCAAAGCCCGCTGTGATGTGAGGGGTTGGTCCGCCACCCTTCAAGGCCCAGCTCCTGACACGGCCTCTCCTCCAGGAAACTTCTGGAAGGCAATTCCATCCTCTTTCGGAATCCCTACAGCCCAGAGCTGTCTCCTCTCCTGCATGGCCCCCTTCACCTTCTCTGTGTTCTCGTGCCACACACCCCTCTGGTGACCCTGGCTGGAAATGTGACACCCCTCGAGTCACGTGGGCTCAGCTGTGTGCGCTGGGCCCAGTGTTCTCCCTCTCAGAGTCTGTTTATGCACATCAAGCGTGGGCGATAGGGTGGCTGTTTGGAGACGATGGTGGAGATTAATCGAGATAATATATTGAAAGCAATTAGGAGCGCCTGGGTGGCTCAGTTGGTTAAGCGTCTGGTTTTGGTTCAGGTCACAATCTCATGCTCCGTGAGTTCAAGCCCTGCATTGGGCTCTGTGCTGACAGCTCAGAGCCTGAAGCCTGCTTTGGATTCTTTGTCTCCCTCTTTCTCTGCTCCTCCCCAATCCCACGTTCTCTCTCTCTCTGTCTCTCAAAAATAAATAGAAATATTTAAAACATTTGAAAAAAAGAAAACAATTATCATGGCAACTGAATTCTAGTCCCTCTGTGGCTTTGGTCTTTCATTTATTTTAAATGTTACTTATTTTTATTTTGAGAGAGAGAGAGAGAGTACAAACAGGGGAGGGACAGAGAGAGAGAGGAAGACAGAGAATGCATGGAGCCCGACATGGACCTTGATCTCACAAATGGCGAGATCATGACCTGAGCCGAAATCAAGAGTCAGAAGCTCAACTGATTGAGCCACCGGGACACCCCTGTGTCTTGGGTCTTTTACAGGTAGACCTTTATGCCCATCCCAGCCCTGCTGGCTGACTAGCTGTGCCACCTTGGGCAGCTTATTCAAACCCGGTGCTCAGTTTCCTCACCTGTAAAGTGGGGACAACAGAAGCACCCACCATATGCGTTTGGTGGTTGGAACTGTGCCTGGCATAGGGCAGGTGCTCTACGGCTTGGGGCTGTTATGAGTACTGTGGCTGTCATTATTATCGTTACTATGATCTGCAGGGCCCAGCGTGCTGCCTACTGAATGAGGAAATGGCACAGCACCTGGGTAGAAATCCAAGTGTCCAGGTCCGAGCTGCTATGAACTTTGACTTGGGCTGGGGCAGGCGAGGGCCAGGGTCGGTGCCTGGGAATCATACACATGGGCCTCACAGATGGGCGCGGGGGCTCACAGGAGCTGCTGGGAGGTGGCGCGTTTCTCTCCGGGCCCCTTGGCTCAGGGATGGGAACAGGCAGAGGGGGACGGAGGAAGAATAGCGGATTGTTTCCTGCCACCCAGGAGGTCATGGCCGCCTGCCCAAGCTGCCGGAAGAACAGAGCGTGCCCGGCTTCCAGGCAGCCCACCCTGTCTCCGCTGACCGGCAGGTGGGCTGGGTGCGGATGGGGGCCCAGGCTTCCCGCCGCCAGAGCTTCGAGCCTTCTAGCCTCCTCTGCTCTCAGGGAGGATGGAGGCTGGGTGTGGCATGAGCAAGGGAGGGATTAGGGCCAGGGAGCAGACGGCCAAAGGGCCAAAGCGCTGGGGTGAGACACCCTGGTGGGCGGCTTTTCTCACATCGCCTTGTTACAGCCCTGGCCTCCTGGCCCGGGGAAATTGAGGCTCAGAGAGTTGGGGAAGTCTGAGGCCAGAAAGCTATGAAAGGGTGGAGTGGGATTCAAGCCTGAGTCTCCTCCAGAAATCAAAATCCTTTCAGTTTCACTTTTTCATTTCCTTTCTCTACCCGTGGCTGCTGTGTGAGGATGGGCAGGTCACTAAGCTTCTCTGAACCTCAGTGAGGCCATCAGAGAAACAGCGCAACCGCCTGTTGGAAGAATCAAAAGACAGATTAACACATGATGTGTCTGCTGGGCTCCCTCCAGCCCATTCACAGACTCTCTGCTTTTGTCCTTGGAGACAGCGATGGTCCACCGTCCCCTCCCCCACAGATAGAGACAGTGACTCTGTGAGCAAAGCCCCACACTGTGGGGCACTCTCTAGGACCGACGACCCTGTTTCTTCAATTAATAACTTCTTACAAATTCTTATAAGATGAAGAGGGAATTTACAGGTAAGCTTAACTAGTCAACGTGGGAACTCGATTCCGATCTGATTCAAACAGATTCTAAAAAAATCCAAGCTAATTATGGGGCAGATGGAAAGTGGAGCTTGGAATGGATATTTGTGGTAAAGGGATCATTGTAAATGTTCTCAGAAGGGATAGTGATACTAAAATTCTGGTTTTTTAAAGCATCCTTATCTTTATAGAGACTGAAATATTCGCAGATAAGGTGATAGGATGCTTGTGACGGGCCCAGGGCGAGGACAGTGAGGCGGACGTGAGATTTGGGCTGGGAAGGGAGAGGCTGAATGATGGGCACATGGGGGCTCATTATATTGTATCGACTTGAAGTTTAAGGTTTAAATCTTCATAAAAAATTGTTTAAAAAAAGAAAAGAAATTGATCACCGAGGGCATGAGGTCTTGCCAGAGTCTCACAGCAGCAAATGCAAAGCTAGGTCTCTGGACTCCGAGCCCAGGCCCCTGCCTGCCCTACACCCCGTCCCCATCCCCCGTCCCAACTGGGCGTGGGCTCCCGCAGGGTCACAGTCCCCCCACTTTGGTCTGCGTCCAGATGGCCTGCACCTTCACGGGCCTCGTCCCCTCCCCTTCCACAGACGCTGGCTCCCGTGACCAGCTCAGATGGAAGTGGGGTAGTGATGACAGACGTGGCAGCAGCTACCCTCCTCCAGAGGGGTCAGCCCCCCGCCAGAGAGAGGGCCAAAGTCTGTGCTTCCCACGCGGGCGGCGTGTCGCGGCTTTCCAGGGAGCCCTTGGTCTTGCTGGCTGGTCACACCAGCGCCCTGAGGTGGGCTGGCTGGGGCTTACCCCTCCCACCTTGAAGGACAGTGTTGGGTCCTTTCCCTCCGTCTTCAAGGCTCCGGCCACGTCTAGGCCTTTGTCACGTCTCACTGGGAACACTGACGTAGACTCTGCAAGAAAAGGGCACAGGCTCTGGCATGAATGGACAGGGGTTTTCCCCCAGCCTCGACCAGGTCTTCCCGGGCTGTCCTGGGGAAGCCACTTCGCCCCCTGACTTTGGCTTCCTCCTCTATATAATGGGCACAGTGGGGACCACTAAAGGGGTTTGTGGGGATCCACAAAGGCGGGCAGGTCCACGTGCCCAGCTCGGTACCTGAAGCACAGCGGGTGCACGACAGCGACAGGCCGTCTTCCCAGGAACAGCACTCACCACGGGCTGCAGGGACCACACTCACCAGACACGGCCTAAGTGCTTTAACGTTTGTTTTGTTTGTTTGTTTTCATTTGTTTGGTTTTTTTTTTTTTAATTTGGGGCACCTGGGTGACTCAGTGGGTTAAGCGTCCAGCTTAAGCTCAGGTCATGATTTCATGGTTTGTGGGTTCGAGCCCCACGTTGGTCTCTGTGCTGACCACTCAGAGCCTGGAGCCTGCTTCAGATTCTGGTCTCCCTCTCTCTGCCTCTCCCCTACTTGCACTCTCTCTCTCTCTCTCTCTTTCAAAAATTAACATAAAAATTTTTTAAAAATTATTTTTTATTATTGTTTATTCTTAGAGAGAGTGTGAGTGGAGGAGAGGGACAGAGGAAGAGAGAGAGAGAGAATCTTAAGCAGGCTCCATGATCCGTGCAGAGCCTGACATGGGGCTCGATCCCACGACCCTGAGACCATGACTTGAGTTGAAATCAAGAGCCAGACACTCAGCCAATTGAGCCACCCAGGTGCCTCCTAAGTGGTTTTTAATACATGTGCATTTAGAACAGGGCCTGGCATGTGGTGAATACTGCATAGGTGTTTATTAAAATAGAATCATTTTTGACATATTAGCTTATTTTTCTATGGACTGAATTGTCACCCCCATGATTCTGTATTCTGAAGCTGTCGCCCCCGATGTGACTGTGTTTAGACCCTGGGCTTCTAAGGAAGTAATACAGGTTAAGTGAGGTCATAAGAATGGGGCCCTGGGACACTAACCCAATAGGATTAGTGTCTTTACCTTGTAAGAGACATGAGAACATTTGAGCACTCTCTCCATGTGAGCACAGAGGAGGCCATGTGAGGACGCAGCGAGGCAGGAAGCGGGCTCTCCCTAGAAGCTGGCCGTGTTGTCACCCTCCTCTCAGACTGCCAGCCCCCTGGACTCCGAGGGAACAAATGTCCCTTGTCTAAGCCAGTAAACCCCATCTATGGGATTTTGTTATGGCTGCCTCAGCGGACTGATCTATTTAATCTTTACAAAAATCTCTGAGACATGCTAAGTACTCTTATTAGTCTCATGCTTACAGATGGAGAAACTGAGGCCTATGGACTCCGAGAAGACTGAGGGGGTAGGTAATAAAACGGTACAGGCGACCTTGACTCTCCCTCCCCTCTCTCCTGGCAAACTCCGATGGGTCCTTCAAAGCCCTTCTCCACAACGCCTTCCCGGGACCCCCAGGCAGCGCTAGTCGTTGGGACTGGTGAGAGTAGGAAGCAAGGGAGGCCGGGAGGAGATACTTGGGTCTGGAAGAGTGGGGGATAGAGCAGGGAAGGCCTGAGGGAGGCGGAGGAATGGGGGCTGAGGGAGAGCCTGCGGGTTGGCTGTGGGGAAGGAAGGGCGTGGATCGAAAAGTTCTTGGTCCTTCTTCCCACTGTAGGTGGCTCTGTCTCACGGCTTGACCTTCAAGGCCCAGCTCAGCCTCCAGCTTTCTTGAGGTTAACAGACTGGGGTCATACTGTCTTGGATTGAATCCTGCCTCCTCTACTTGTTGGCTAAGTACTCTCAGACAAGTTATTTAATCTCTCATGCCTCAGATTCCTTTTGGGGATAAAATGGGGGTAATCACAATACCCATCTCATAGAAGGGTCCTGAGGTTTAATCAAGTCGACGCACAGTGTGTAGAAAATGCTCCGTGGATATTAGTGACCTTGGATCACTCCATGTCACAGTGCTCGCTCTTTTCTCGGAATTCCAATGGGCTTATGTAGAAACCACACAGTTTAACACAGCAGTAGTGGTAAAAGCAATGAACCTTTATTGGATACTTACTCTTGGCCAGGCTCTATGCCTCTTCCTTTATATCGTGTTCCATTTAGATGTCGGAAACAACCCCATGAGGTAGATACTGTTAATATGCCCGTTTTACAGAAGAGAAAACTGAGACCTCTTTAAAATGTGTCTTAGGGGCACCTGGGTGGCTCAGTTGGTTGAGCTTCCAACTCTTGATCTCAGCTCAGGTCATGATCTCATGGTTTGTGAGATTGAGTTCTGCCTAGGGCTCCATGCTAACAGGGCGGAGCCTGCTTGGGATTCTCTTCTCTCTCTCTCTCTCTGCCCCCCCTTCTCAAAATAAATAATCTTTTAAAAATTTGTTAATGTTTTTAATTTATTTTTGAAAAAGAGAGAGGGAGAGGGAGAGGAAGGGGATGGGGTAGAGGGAGAGGGAGACACAGAATCTGAAGCAGGCTCCAGGCTCTGAGCAGTCAACACAGAGCCTGACACGGGGCTCGAACTCACACACTGTGAAATCATGACCTGAGCTGAAGCTCAGAAGCTCAACGGACTGAGCCACCCAGGTAACCCTCAAAATAAATCTTAAGAAAAAAGGTGTCTAAAATTACAGAGCTAATATGTGGTGAAATGAAGAGCTAATACGTAGTGAAATGAAGAGCTAATATGTGGTGAAATGTAGATTTGAACCCAGGACATCAGACCTGGAGCCCATGTGACTTGTTCCAGTCTGTTAGTCATTCAGCCAATATTGGTAGATGCCTACCATGTACCGGCCAGTGTGCTGGGTAGCAGGGATATGGAATTTAAAGACCCACAGTCCTGGGCGTCGGGAGACTCACAGGCTGAGGTGAATGCCCAAGAATATCCACGATGTGGGAAGGACAGGGCTGAGCCTCTCATCTGCATTAGATCCTTGAGAGGCTATGTTTTATTTAACCATATTCTATCAGTTGTTGGGCATATGGTCTATACAATAATTAATGCTCCCTCTTCCCAAAGACAAGGCAGGCAGGTTTCTTCAGTGAAAAAGGGATATAAAAAGCACAGCTTTGACATTATTTTTAGGCTTCCCAGTAAATCTGAAGTTGTCAAATATGAGTGCTGCTGGAACCGTGGTTGATCAACTGAGGTTCTTAGAAAGCCCTTCTGGCAGTCGCTGCATCTGTTCTAACCGGCCCAGACGAAGGTAGCTAGCTTCTGTGGGAGGCAGGCACATGCCGAGTCAGAGTTCATGGATGCCCGCTGATCTGGGTTACATGCACAGAGCCCCTGGAGTACAGAGGAGAGAACCATTAACCCTGGGCCTTCCAAGAGAAAATATTGGGGTTTTGAAGGCTATGTAGGAGTTCTCTGTGAAAAGAAGAGGGGAAACAGTCCTCAAACGAGGGGGAAAGAGTGCAGAAAGCAACCCAGCTTATTTGGGGAGCGGCGGAAATTAAGTGGGGCTGGAGTGTTGGGTTCACAGGGGCTGGTGAGGGCTTATTGTTATAAGCAATGCGGGGTGGGGGAGCAGCTATGGAACTTTTTAGGGACTGATATATGGTCAGATGTATAGTTTTGTAAACATGGCTTTGGTAGCATACAGGAAGGTGGGTGGGAAATTGGTGGTAAGATCATCAATCCCCCAACCAGACAATAAGTTTCCTGGGGACAGTGACGGTCAGTGTCTTTCCTTCTGGTATTTTCCATTAATACCTCGCAGGGGTGGGGCACGAGGGTGGTGTTCAACAAATGCCTGCTGTATGAAATCCACGAATGTCCCAGGACATGTGTGATATGCGGGTGGATTTTAGTAGCACCCAGAGCCTGTCCCCAGCCCTCCCCCCACACCCCATCCTGGTGCTGTCCATGGTACTAACACACACTCTAAGGCTGCAAATCCCAGTGGACTCTCTGGGGGCAGCTTGGTGTATGCGTGTGTACGTGCGTGCGTGCGTGCATGTACATGTATGTATAGGATGAAGTAGGGGAGGGGACTCTCAGCATCTGTTTCTCAGCAGAAAGTCAGGGTCCCAGCTGCCCCAGCCAGCGCCTGCGCAGGCTGGGAGGTGGATCCTCAGGTCATCTGGCCAAGGCTCAGTGCCTGGATTCCAACCAGGAAATGAAGACAGATGGAAAGGATAAGAGTAGAGTTGGGAGTGGGTTTGAATCCTACCCTGGAGAGTCAAGATCTGTAGAGAGAAAGTGACAAGGTCATCTTTGTGGTTCAGAAAGACCGCTCTGGTGATAGCAAGGAGGCTAACTCTGGAACCCTTGTCACACATTAGCACTCAATGCCATGCAGTACACATGGCTTAGGTGAGAGAGGAAGTCAGTGAGGGTTAGGATCACCAGGCAGGTTTTCTGGGAGGAGGTGGGACCCGAGCTGGCCCTGGAAGGATTCACAGAGGGAGCAGGAGGAGAGAGGGGCGTGCAGGCAGGACAGCTGTAGGAGCACAGGTGGAGGGGTCAGAATGGCGGCAAAGGAAGAGGGAAGAGGCACTTGCCTTTCTGTTCTCTCTCCTCCCTCGCCTCCTGGCAGCGGCCCTTCTGAGCAGGGAGAGGGCCTGCTCTGGGACTGAGCTCAGCTGCATTTCTGGGTGTCTCTGGCTGAGAGAGGGGGCAGGCTGGGTGCAGCCTCGAAAGGTCCTTCCATTGTGCGTGAGGCTCGGCCAGGGCAGCGGAGGCGGGTCCATGGAGCCCTTTGTGTGCAAGTGATCCGCCCAGCACTCCGGCGGCCCCCACAGTCCTCGCCGGCCCTGGACTCAGGGCCGTGCCATAGAGACGGGCTGTTCTGCTTTGGCTGCGGCTCCGATGTCATAGCTGAGGGAGGGGGCGGGGCAAGGGAGTGGACACTGGTGGCCTTCGAGGCTGGCTGAGGCTGACAAATTGCCTCCTGCCCTTGAGGCTCGTGGGGCTGGACGAATCACCAATTCATGAAATCCTTTAACTCTGTGATCCGCAGATCAGTGGATGAAACCTTCTGGCGCCCGAGTAGCCCAGAATAATGGAGTCTTTTTAGGACGTGGGATCTTTTACAACAGACCCTGTGGGAATCATAGAATCCCATAGAATAGCAGAATCTTAAAAACTCATAGACTCTTTTCTACCTTCCTTTTAGGATTGAGATGAGGGCAAAAGTGAAATCTTAACATGGGAGGACATAGAACAATCCTGGAATGTCGTCCATGCCCCCGAGTATCAGCTGTGGTCTCTGTTTTGAGGATGCCTTGGCTCAGAGAGGTGATGTGACGTGACTGGCCCAGGGACGGGCAGCCAGGACTGGTGACACAGAACTGTGGTGGCCTGGAGGAACCCCGGGACAGGAGGAGCCGAGGCACTGTGATGCTAAATCCCCCTGTGGCCCAGCCGGCTGGTTCTGGCTCCGAATGAAGGTCTCTGAGTAAGAGGCTCATTGTGGGGGAGGGGGGGAGGGCAGCAGGTGGGGAAGGTGTGCCCAGGATTGCAGGCCTTCGAGCTAGCCCTGGCTCTTTGTGTCAATCCTCGGGTGGTCTTGAGCATGTGGTTTAACCTCTTGGGGCCCCAGTGTCTTCCCCTTTAAGAAGGGGGTAGTGTTCCCCTCCCTGCTTCTGTCTCAGGGGAGTGGGAAGGCTCTGGAGTCAGGCAGCACCTCCTAGCTGTGTGTTCCTAGGCCGATGACATCACTTCTCTGAGCCCATTTCCTCATTAGTGCAACGGGGAGAATAAGAACCCAGAATTGCCATGAGGACTGAATGAGCTAACGTCCTCTGAGGCTCCCTGCACTCCGGACCCAGCGGTGCCGCTTGATGGGCTGGTGACAGGGCCAAGTCCTATAACCTCCAGGGGCCTCCGTTTCCTCAGCTGCAAAATGGATGTGACAGCGTCACTTATTTAGACTAAATGGGTTGATGCAGGTGGAGCGCTGTGACCAACGCCCGGCCCGCGGGAAGCGCTGGAGAAGCAGCTACTGTCCTCCTTGCAGCGCTGGGTTTGGGCATCGTGAGCCATGAGTAGTGGTCAGTGCGGCGACTGGCAGGTGTTGTGCAGCTGTGCGTGCCTGAGTGTGTGTGTGTGCCCCTGCTGTGGCTGTGCATGTGTGCCTGAGTGTGTGTCCCCAGGGTGTGTGTGTGCCTGAGTGTGTGTGAGTGTGTGTGCACATGAGTGTGTGTGTCCCCAGCGTGTGTGTGTGTGTGTGCCTGAGTGTAGGTGCCTAAAGTGTGTACCCTGGTGTGTGTGTGTGTGTGTGAGTTTGTATGCCCCTGATGTGTGTGAGTGTGTGCCTGAGTGTGTGAGTGCCTGTGTGTGTGTGAATGTGTATGTCCTCGGTGTCTGTGTGTGTGTGAATGTGTATGTTTCTGGTGTGTGTGTGTGTCCTTAGTGTGTGTGTGTCTCTGAGTGTGTGAGCACCTGCGTGTGTGTGAATGTGTATGTCCCTGATGTGTGTGTCTCCAGTGTGTGTGTGTGTGTGTGTGTGCACCTATGTGTGCGACGCCCCTGTGTGTTCATGTCTGAGTGTGTGAGCATGTGCCCTTGGTGTGTGTGACAGTGCGCATGTGCACACGTGCGGGAGTGTGCATGTGTATGCTTAGTAAAAGCAGAGCCCGCGGCCCGGAATAGCTGCTCCCTGGCGGCCTCCCCCGGGACGGAGTGTAATGAGTGTTTACGGAGCCCCTGCCAGGCGGAGGGGAGAGGCGCTGAGGAGCACTGAGCCAGGCAGCGGCCGGGAGCCCAGGGTTATTATATTAACGAGCATCTGGGTGATGATTACCATTAACGAGATTATTCACCAGGCGGCCTCCCCCTCACCGGGCTGTGCCTACTGCAGGGGGGAGGCTGGGAGGCATCGATGCCCTGTTCTCCCTGCCCCTGTCTTGGGGGCATGCAGAGAGGGTTCCCCAGTGCCCCACATGCTGCGAGGCCCATCATATCCTGTCTCAGTGAAGCTCTCTGGGCCCCTGAGATTTGGCGGGTTTGGCAGCCCCACTTCACAGATGAGAACACTGAGGCTCATCGAGGGAGCCTGGGACACCCTCAGGGCTGTCTGAGCCCAGAGCCCGGGTATTTTTGTTGCCCCCCTGTGCTCTCTGTGGGCACTTAGAATGGACAAGCCCTGGGGCGGCGCAGTGCATGGATTATGCCCTTAATCCTCACTACGGCCCCACAAGGAAGTGTTAGTCGTTATCCCCTCTGCAGTGGGGAAACCAAGGCACAGAGCACTTGAAGTAATCTGCCATCCCTGTCACAATGTCTTCTGGCTTCAGTGGACCCCTCTTGTCCCAGCAGTCAGGATGAAGGTGTGGTTCCCAAACCTTTTGTTGTTCTTTCTGTAGCAGACCGGGCGAGGGCTCTCGGATGGGTGGGGGGGGCAGCGTTGGGGGTGGTTTTCTCCTGGTCCTTCGTCTCCACAGGCTCCTCAGTCAGGCTTACCCCTAGGCACAGGCTTTCTTTCTTCTTTTATTTTTTTTTCTAATTTTAAAATGTTTTTTAATTTATTTTTGAGAGACAGAGAGAGACAGTGCAAGCAGGGGAGGGTCAGAGGGAGAGGGAGATACAGACTGCAAAGCAGGCTCCAGGCTCTGAGCTGTCAGCACAGAGCCGGATGTGGGGCTCGAACCCATGAACCATGAGATCATGACCTGAGCCAAAGCCGGACGCTTAACCATCTGAGCCACCCAGGCGCCCCTGGGCACAGGCTTTCGATGCCACCTGCCACACAGAGCAGAGGCTGCCCCCCCACCCCCGCCCCTGCACAAACATTATCCGGACCCTTCTTCAGACCAAAACATCAGCACCGTTAGACACAGTCCTGGGGGCCAGGTTTACGCATCCAATGGTACCAGCCAGCCCCTGTGTTCCAGGTGCTGTGCCGGGACCTGGGACACACTGACGGGGAGACGGACCTGCCTTCCGGAGCGTGCGGTCTCGCAGACTAATCAGTGCCGGGCGCGTTATTTCGCAGCAGGGGCTGAGTGCCCCTGCGTGCACCCACCTCAGGGGCCGTCTTGCTTGGGGTGTTGCGGGGAGGGCTCCCTCAGACAGTGACATTTAGAATGGACACATAAGGACCAAGCCAGAGCTGGCCAGTCCCAGGGGCAGGGAACATTTCAGGCAGGGGGAGGGGCAGGAGGGGCACTGAGAGAGGCGGGGTTTCTGGAGACGACTCGCTTGCCTGATCAGCTCAGTCACATTCAGGGCCCGTCACTGTGCAGTCAGCACTCAGGGACTAGCTGAGAATTTCCCATCTCAATACTTCACTTGCTGTTGGTCCTTCATTCCGTGCTCCCCACTGCCCAGCCTGTTGCAGGCTTAGTGAATCAGTTGTGGTCTCCACCCTGGACGTGCTCCCCACCTGGGGCGGGAGATGGCCACCCACACACAGCACCATGTCATGTGGGCACGGAGACCCCTCCTCAGTGCCGGGGCGGTGCTGGTCAGGGAAGGCTTCTCAGAGCTGGAGGCAGAAAAGGGGAAGTGGGCAAAGGTGCAGAGCATGCGCAAAAGCGGGCATCCCCAGGGCAAGGCTGGCCGCGAATGGCCCTGAACGCCAGGCAGCGGCAGTGTGGCTGTCCCTTAATACCCACTCTCCCTCCCGCAGTAACGACACAGGGCTGCTTTGGAATACAGACTACATTTCCCAGCCTCCCTTCTGCCTGGGGGTCATGTGACTTAGGTGGCCAATAACGTGCGAGCAAAAGTATAGGCAATTTCGGGGAGGTTCCTGTAAAAGGCAGTAGTGTGCCCTGTCCAATACCTTCTCTCCTATTTCATTGGCGGGAAGGTGATCGTGGTCCCGTCCTGAAACGTGTGACTGAAGGCAACAGCCCAGGAAAGATGGAGCAACAAGACAGAAGGAATCTGTGGGCCTGATGACGATGGTTTATGTGTGAATTCTTTTTTTAAATTATTTATTTGATGTTTATTATTTATTTTTGACAGAGTGACAGAGTGCAAGTGGGGAGGGGCAGAGAGAGGGAGACGCAGAACCTGAAGCAGGCTCCAAGCTCTGAGCTGTCAGCACGGAGCCCGATGTGGGGCTCGAAGCCATGAACCACAAGATCGTGACCTGAGCTGAAGTCAGATACTCAATGGACTGAGCCACCCAGGTGCCCCTATGTGTGAATTTTTATATGAGGGTCAAATAAACGTCTCTCTTGTTTAGGCTAACGTCAGTATCTCTGCCTTAGAGGCTAAACCTATGACCTAGCTAACAGCTCAAGGCTGTTACCCCAAGGACACGGACAGTGGGCCAAGTTCTGTTGATGGGGTGTGACACTGTCAGATTTGCATTTTTGGCTGCAGAGTGCACAGTGGGTTGGAGGGGAGAGGGTGACAGGAGGCCCGAAGACCAGAGAGGGTGTTGATGTCTTAGAAGAGGGCAGAGCACCCAGGCCTGACCTGGGCCAGGTCTGCTTTCTGGGCCCTGCTAACAGGGAGGGCTGGCTTCCTCACCCAGGCCTGGAACATCTGTCCTGCGTCTGGCCTTCAGCTGCCATGGGAGCCTGAGGGCAGCCCCCTCTGGGGAGGGTCAGCAATGCAGGGCTTAGGGGAGGCAGGGGCTTGGGAGGATGGATTTGGGAAGGAGGGAGAGGTGGGTGGGGCAGTGTCTAGGGTGGAGAAGAGCCTGGGTGGGAGATGGCGACCAGGGTGAGGACGGATGGCAGAAAGGAGGAGGAGAAGGGCAGCTGGGCTACTTGGGCTCCTGTCCCTGCGGGCGGCAGACACCCGGTCAGAATGTGTGATAAGGGACTCTGTTGCTGTCATCCCTGAGCAGGGCGCACTTGGATCAGACTCCGACAACGTGGTGGGGGCCGTCCTTCTCTCCACTCTGCCTGGCTCTGTTGGGCTCATTCTCTTCCATTCCTGAAAGCTTTCCTCTGCACGGTGGGGGCAGCAGGCGGCCACAGCCACAGGTAGCTGGGGGGGGGGGGGTGTGTCACAGCCTTTTAGAGGCAGGAAGGAGACTGACAGCCTCTCCTTTCCAGCGGCCACACAGAAATCCCAGGGAAGGAGACTGATTGGCTGGGCCAGGGTCATCTGCCCACCTGTGGCCAATCGCTGGCCTGGGGATGTGGTGCTATATGTCCAGGCCTGGGCCTCTTGTCCAGCCTGGGGCCAACGGGCTGAGGTCTTGGGATGGTGCCCTTGAACATGGAGTAAAGAAGAGGAGACTCCGCTAAGGAAGAAAGTGGTTTTCTGTTACCTGGAGGCCAGGGACACAATCTGTGGGTTGACAGTGGTTGCCCCAGACACAGGGGTTGGGGAGGAAAGGAGACATCTGGGAGGAGGTAGGACAATGTCTGGTGGCGGGGGAGGAGGGAGGCCAAGTCGGAGGAGAGGCTGATGGATGTTTGAGGTAGGATCTCCCTGCGCCCCTCACCCAGTAGTAAGCACACCCCAAAATGCACCTCTAAGCCCCCCTTCCAGCCTCTGGACCCCTGGTGTCTTATTTAAGGGTTAGGAAAGAACACACCACATCGATTCCTCTGAGAGGGGATGGACTGAGGGATGCCAGGCTACTCTTTCTAAACCACACTCTGTCACTTCCTCCGGGAAGCCCTCCTTGGCCTCATCCCAATCCACAGAGCTGGGGCTTCTCTCCTCTGGGCCTCATGCTCTCTATCCCTGCCGGCTCACCCTGTGCTCCAGGGAGGGACCCACATACCCATGCGCCCCTTGGCTATGACCCTTCTGAAGGCCCATCTCTGTCCTCTCTGAGTTAGTGCCCTCCCCTAGGCTTTGGCTCCCTGCCCCCCCGCCCCCGCTCTTGGATGTCTGCATGTGTCTTTGTATTGTCCCTGGGTGAAGATACATTTGTGTGTGCGCGTCTGTGATTATGGGTATGTATCCATGTCTCTATGTACACCTATGTGTGTATAAGACTGTAGTGTGTAGTGTGGGTCTGTGTAGAGGTTTTGTGTGTCTGCCTCTGTGTTACTGTGCCTTTGGGACAGTTTGGGGACATGGCTCCCCTCTGGAGCTTGGAAACCTTGAGATGTACACACACAGATACATGTACACAGACTCGCACAGAGGTTCAGATACACACAGACAGACATGCAGTTACACACACACACACACACACACACACACACACACACACACACACACCTGTCTGGAGCCCTCCTGTTACCCTGCCCAGGGCTGGCTCTGCATGGGGCTAGGGCTACCCTCTGGAAGAAAGGCTGGGAGCCCATGCCCCGGGCAGGCTGGCCGGAATGGATTCTGGGGGCTTCCCCTCCCCAGATGGGGGTGTTTCTTATGCCCAAGCAGTGGCCGAGAGCCAGCCCCACCCAGCAACTTGCATTCCCAGCCACATGGCCACACCTCTGACAGCGGGACAGCAGGCGGCCATGCAGGTCAATGGTTCTGAAAACAACAAAGGTAATGGAACCTTGCACGAGGGACTCTCGCCCAGCTGTCTCGGGCATTGCACGCCTTGGACACCACAGACTCCAGTTAGAGCGTCTGAGAACCACCGGGAGAGAGATTGGTGTGACTGTGCATGCAGAGGCTGGGCCCTAAGTCAGGTGCTGTGGGGTACACTCAGGCGTGGGGGAGGAGAGGGTCCATCACTGATCACCTGGGTCCTGAGGTCCCCTAAAAGGTGTATTCACTCTGTATCCCTGGTTCTTAGCATAGGGCCTGGCACATAGTAGGTGCTCAATAAATGTATGCAGAACAAATTAATGGAGGAGGCTATTATTAAACTGAGATCGGAGAGGCAGTTTGGTCAAGGTCACACAGCAACCACATGGCAGAGAGAGGATTTGAACCTAGGAACTGTCAGAGTGTCCAGCCCCAGCTTGTCCCACCATCCATCCAGGTCTGCTCAAACTGACCCGGAGAAACTGTGAGCTCATTGGTTGGGATGCACATCTTTATTACTTATTCTAAGTCTCAGTTTACCCATCTCTGTAATGGGTTTGGAGTATCAGGTACGAAGTCACAAAATTTGTTCATAAGAAATAAAATTTTATTTTTTGTCACAGGTACTGTCCTGTAGCAGGATATGACCTCAGTCATCTGGGGACCCTTTAGCTGGGAGTGTGTCTAGGTTGGGGAGAAAGGGCAGGCCTAGTACCAGGTACTGGGGCTGAGGGCATGCCCTCTGGGCTGTCACTACCCCACAGTGACTCCATCGAGATGCTCTCCTGCCTGGTGGCCTTCAAGGTCAGCCCTCCATGTCACAGCTACGCTGCCCCTTGTTCCTATCCCAAGCTGCCCAGCTCCGGGGCTCTCTCAGCCCCTCCCGGGTGCACAGGGATTGCTCGGGACCTAGGTGTGTGTTCCCAGTCCGGCTTCTGCACTTAGCAAGTAAGTCTCAGCAACCTGTTTTCTGATCTATGAAGTGGGGATAATAACCACACTCGCCTCATAGGGTTGCTTGTCAGAGTAAACAAATTAGTCCACACTGATGCTTAGAACGGCACCTGGGGCTTTGAAACTGTTCATTAGATGTGCTTTTATCCGTTGCTGGTATCTGCCCTGTTCTGGAAGCTTGGCTCAGGCCAGGGGTGGGGGCAGGACTCCCTTGTCTTACAGCTTTGCCTCAGGTCCATTCCACGCCTTCCCCCTCCTCCCCCTTTTTAAAAATACTTATTTGTTTTTGGGAGAACACAAGTGGGGGAGGGGCAGAGAGTGGGGGGACAGAGGATCAGAAGCGGGCTCTGTGCTGACAGGCTGTCAGCACAGAGCCCGATGTGGGGCTCGAACCCATGCACTGCGAGATCATGACCTGAGCTGAGTTGGACGCTCAGCCGACTAAGCCACCCAGGTGCCCCTCCCCCCTCCTCTTGAGAATCACTTCCTAGGTCCTCAGGCCACGGAAGGGTCAAGCTCCAGGCTCTTTCAGTGTCCCAGGGGGCCCCAAGGGACAGTCTGGTGCTAATAGCTGTGGATGTTCTCAGAAGACTCGGGTCCCAATCCCTGCCTTAATTCTCACCAGCCTTGTGACTGTGGGCAAGTGACTTTCCCTACCTATGCCACAGTTTTCCTATCTGGAAAATGGGCAGGCACGAGACTCCTAGGGCAGGGCCTGTGGAGCCGGACACAAAGGGCCATTGTTGCTGGCGCCTCCCTTGAGCACACGCTGACCCGGGAGATGACGCAGGGAAGGTTGCCCCAGCGACGGTTTTGGACACAGCGGTCCCGGATTCCCCCTGGGAAACAGGAGGTCCATGCTGCCCAGGTCACCGCCCCGGCCACAGGAAACCAGCTGAGCCCTTCCTCTCCCCCCTCCCCCCTGCCCCGCCTCCCCTCAAGCCCCGGAAGAGATCTGCTGTCCTGTCAACAGCCCAGCCCAGCTTCTGAGAGCAACGCTCAGAGCCGCTGGGGCCCACGACAGGCTCTGGCTCCTCATTTCATAGGATGAGCTGCTGAGGCTCAGAGAGGGAAAGGGACCTGCTCCAGGTCACACAGCACCCAGGGGTAGACAGGGATAGACCTCTCGGGAGGTTAGCAGAGGCAGTGGTGGCATTAATAACAAGTGTTGTTCTCTGACTTTCTGTAGATTACCACCTTACAACACTGCTCGTTCTGTCCCCACAACCCTATGGGGTCGATGCCACGGCTGTTCTTATTTTACAGAGAAACTGAAAAACAGTCATCAGATATCCTGCCCCAGGTCACAGCCCGCAGGGAGCAGAGGCAGGGTTTATACCCAAGCAGTCAGAGCTGGAGGTGGCCCTATCCCATGTGGCCCAACTCTCCTGTGTCTTGAGATGGGGAAACTGAGGCCTGGAGTGGTGAGGGAGCGTGTCCCGGAGCACACCTCTTACTGGCAGGCGGGGACTGGCTGACACACTTAGAGGTGCCATCACCCTCTTCTTCATCATCACTCATGGGACCCTGACTTTCTTCATGATGGCGGCCTGCCCAGATTAAAAAACCAAAACTATTTTCCCCATTCTCCCTGGTGTATTGGGATGCTGTGTGACACATTCTGGCCCATGAAATGTAAGTAGATTCATGGGGTGAGGCTTCCAGAAGAGTCTTTAAAGGGAGGTTACCCAACCGGTATGGGCTTTTAGTTCTTTGCCAGTCCCCTTCTTCTTGCTCAGAGCGCGGACCCGATGCTGGAGTGGAAGCAGCCATTTTGTGATCATGAGGCTCTGGTCTTCTTGGTAGATGAGGAGGACAAGGGCATCCCTCTGTGATTTAAGCCCCAGCCCAGTTTTTTGCCTTTTTAATTCTGTCACGTAGCTCAGCGTTGTCCTAACTGGCGTCTAGAGTTGAAAGGACACTGAAGACATACCCAGTTCAGTGATTTTCAAATTTTGTGTTGCATCTGCGATCCAGCAGGCCTGCAAAATCTGTGGGAGGCAGGAAAACTGGAGGCACCCTGTGGAGAAAAGCTGGGTTTTTTTCTGCCGTTGCTTCTTTTCCCACTTTTGTTCTTGCTGGGACCCGCACCCCTGCCTTACACACACCTTAATGCATGTCCTCCTCATAAAGGGTCAAGGAGTTAATGACTCCTCTGGAGACTTCCAGCACAGTAGATAATCTAAGGAGTGACAGGGCAGGGTTGTCATTCACATTCTCCAAGGCCGCTGGCTCCAGACACCATGACGCCAAGACCCTGGGCTTCGGGGCACAAGTGATGGACACCCAGGCCTGCCCTTGTTCTGCCCACTTCCTGGATGCCCCACAGACCACAGCTGTCAATAAAAGCCCCAGACGCCAAGCAAAGACGAGGCTCTCTCCTCTCCCCTCTGAGTTTCCTGGAAGCTCGGTCCATCTGTATCTGCTCTCTCTCTCTCTCTCCAGTGAACTCCGCTCTCACCTCCTGCTGGCTCACATTTGATTTCCATCCTGTGTGAAGCTGAGGGTCATCTCCACTGGTCCTGGGGGACCCCCTCTGGGTCTCTGGACCTGGCGTGCGGCATTAATTTAGTGTGTATGTGTGTGTGTGTGTGTGTGTGTGTGTGTACCACACTTACATAAACAACTCTGGGTGTATGCATGTATTTATGTATATTTATGCAGACATAACCCTCAATTTTCTGGGCTTTGTGGGAGGAGCACCCCATCTCCCTGCTTAAAAAAGAGCAGCTGCTTTTCCATTGCTAAAATTGTCGAAAAGCCCCAATTTCATCAGATTCTACTTAAAGGTGGGGAAACTGATGCTCAGCGAGAAGATGGGAGCCACACATTGAGGAGAAAGAGGCCTCACAGCGCCTGGCGCGGGGGAGGAAGAGGCCGGCAGAGAGAGAGGACTCTGCGCAGCAGGGAGCAAGCGGCCCAGAGCGCAGGCACAGGCAGGGGCAGGCGCGCGGGGACTGGACTGGGTCAGAAGACCGGGCATCGCTGTAACCCAGGAGGACCAGTCCCAGCCACTGTGTCCGGGCCCTGGTCCGGGGGGTGGGGCTGTATCAGTGGGCAAGGCAGGCACACAGCCCCTTCAGAGGGCTGAGAGGGCTCAGACTTAGGGTGCCCAAGACGGGAGAGTCCCCAGCACCCCTTCCCTAATGGAGCCTGTGGTGGGAGGAGCCTTCGCCCTGCCCGCGGCCCTGCTGTGTGGCCTGAAGCAAACATTTGCCCTCTCTGGGCCTCTGAAAGAGTGGGGGAAGCTCCCCAGGGCTCTTGTCGCTCCGACCCCGGGAAGTCTGGTGTAACAGGAATGATGTGGTTTTGAATGCACCGGTGTGTTTCTTAAACGCGTTCATGTGACTTTCTTCCTTTTCAGCTGGAGGCTCCAGGGTTTTAGGAATGGGATTGAGGATCAGGAGCACAAAAGGGGAGAATTGATGTGCGGCTTTTGACTGAATAGGATCCTGCAGTCCTTTGGCAGATAATGGTCTTGAAAGCCAGGCTTTGTTGAGAAGGGAAGGCTTTGTAAGTCCCAAAAGTCCTCTTTGCATACCGAGAGCCCAGCCTGGCTGGCTGGGAGATCACAGGGGGAGCGCAGGGAGGGGGAGGAGAGGGAGAGGGAAATTCTCTGCCAGACAGGCAGAGGACGGGCGGCTCAGCCGCCTCAGGAGGGGCAAAGCAGGTACTCTGGCTTGCAGGGACCAGGAAGAGGACATGGCCTGGGGCCCAAGGAGACACCCAGGGGCCCGCCCTTCTGAGTGTCAGCTTCCTGTGGGGGTGAGACCATAGATCCTCGAAACCCTACACGGGGTCTTAGGACGTCAGTGCGGGAAGGTGCACTTTGCCACTTACCCGACATGCAGGAGGTGGGATGTGGGCGTGGGAACAGGACATAGGCAGGGAAAGTGTCTGACCTAGCATTGCGGGGGCCCACCGCCTGTCTGCGTCACCAAGAGGTCCAGAATGCCAGCATGCCCCTAGGATCAAGAGAGCGGCAGAGAGGGTCACCTTGTGACCAGGGACAATGGAGAGCTCCTGGGCCACCGCAGTGAAGGCTGGCTCCAGCCCAGGTCTGCAGGACCAGGATGGACTGCGGTCAGTGCCAAGAGAAGTAGGAAGAGGGGCTTTGAATGAGTGCCAGCGCAGACTAGGTGGGCAACACCTACACCGGAGGCCTCACCCCACTGCCTCTCGGCAGCTCGCCTACTCACCTCTATCTCTGGCTGCCGTATTTGGAAGGAGAAGTGGGAAGGGGGGAGACCTTGAAACACTGAGCATTCACCCCAAGGCAACAGAGTTAGTCCAGAGGGACCATATTCAACAGGGAGAAGGACGGGCTCAGATCTCATTGGTAATGAACTTGCTAATTAAGAGCCCTCCACCCTGCCTCTGCCATCGGTGGGATGAGCGTGCGAGCGTGGATGAGATCATTTGGGAGAGCTATAAGGAAGCTATATTTACTTTTCCTTTGTGCGTTGGAACAATAGCGTGCAATCTTGAGCTTCTGATCCCGAGAGAAGGGGCTGCCCCTCTTTACGTTTGTGCTTACCTCTCCTTGGTCAGGTTTTGCTTTGGCAGCTCTGTCCATGGAGGCTGGCAGTTGGGGGTTGGTGGCGACACACGAGTTACCCGCCCAGTCTTTTAGGAATCGCTGTCACACGTGTTGTCTTAATTTGGTAGTGTCAAGGATGATCATCCCTCTTTGGGGCAACTGAAGCTCATGAGAGGTTAAGCAATTTGTCCAGGGTCACGCAACAAATTGACGTCAGAGCTGGGATTTGAACTTGGATCTTCCGATTCCTAAAGTCTCACTCACACAGGTGCTGTGGAGATCACCACAGCCATGTGATTGATGATGGTGATTACAAGGCCATGATCTACTTGGGGGCCCTCGCAGCATGTGACAGGAGACATCCATAGTGATTAGTCGGGGGCAGGACAGGAGCTGCCTGCTGGCTTCCAGGCCTGTCACAGCCGCGAGTTCTGAGCTATCACTCTTCCTACCGTGGATGGGGAGGCCCAGATGCGCCTGGCAGAATGAGGTACAGGAAAGAACCATGCGTCTTGCTCCAATTAAGATGTTGGAAGAGAAGAGAGTCCAATTGTCCCACAATTACCTTTATTTATCAAACTCAGAATGAAGTGTGATTATGAAGCGTCTCAGGAGATGAGTGCAGAGTTGGGGATGATCCAGGCTCTGCCTGGCATCCCGGCCACTGCCGTGGGGGAAGGACAGCTGGCGGCACCTGCGGATGGCCTCCCTATGGAAGAAGCCGTGTGGATGAGCAAGGTGAGTTCTGGTTCCGGCCTGGCCACCAGCTTGCAGGTGACTCTGTCCCTTCCCCCAGCATCTAAGACAGACCTCTAGCAGATTCACCATAAATCTTTGTTGAATCAGTGGATGACAGGTAAGGAAACTTAGGGCTTGTGAGGATTTGGTCATTTACCCGAGGATACACAGTCAATAATTCTCAGAGCCACAAAGCAGTGTGTTTTCAAGTGCTTTGAAAAGCACACAGGACCAAGGGAAGACAGTGGTTTATCATTGCAGGTCACACGCCTCCAGTAGACAGAGGACCACTTGGATGTATTAGAATAAACATTCAGAAAGAAATGAATGAATGAACTGATTTCATGGGAGGCGCCGTTTTATGCATCAGTGGTGCAGGTGTCCATGAGGCATCATCTCTAATTTCAAGAAACAGTCTAGTGGGGACACAGAGTGGCATGTGCAGTAAATGCCGAATGTCAGGGTCCTCTGGGTGGTCTGACCAGGGCCGGGGCCAGGCAGAATTTCCTGGAGTGTTGGACATTTGGGGGCAGTCCTAAAGGATGAGGGAGGGGGCGGGATGGGATAGATAAGCCGAGGAGAAGCACCTGTGTAAAGGCCCTGGAAATGAAAAGGTTGGCCCTGCTGGCTGACCTATCTGTGTGCAGGTGGACACCGTAAGCTGCAGGATGGAATGTGGTGACGCTGGACTGGCCCCAGCCCTGCCCGCTGAGTCAGCTGTCCACTCTGAACTTGCAAGTTCCTGAGGCTCTCGGCTGCTGCCACACCTTGCCAGCTCCCGGGGCACGAGAGAGGAGGAAGCAATCTTAGTTTGCTCAGTTTCCTGTGGTCCTTCCATAATCCCTGTGCGGGCTCCAAGAGCAATGCCTCAAGGCAGCTTTGCACAGCAGGACGGATGACAGGGCCGCAGCCTGGCTCTTCTGACCCGGGCTTCCTTTGTTTCCATGTGTTGGCTGCTGCCCGGCCATCGCCCATGAGTGACCAGCCGTGGCCGAGTCAGCTGGAACCAAGAAGGGTTGACATTTGTTGAAGACTAAGAGCTACAAACAATCCTGGGGGCTTTCACACATGATGTTCTCTCTGACTCCTCATTGCAGCCTTCAGGTGGCGCTGTTATCCCCATTTTGTAGAAGAGAAGGCGGATGCTCAGGTGGGTCAGAAAGCAGGGCCAGCATCTGGACCAGGTTGTCTTGGTCCACTGTGTCAGGCCATCTTCCAAACTCACCTGAGCTTCTTAACAGACCAAACATCTCTCTTGCAGGGTAGGCACCTGCCTAAAAGAGTCAGGTGGGCACAAGGCCTTCCAGCCAGGTCACTAAAGGCAAATGTTGGTCCTGACAGGGAGGTCCAGGGTACATGAAATAGGGAGTGGGCATGAGGGCCTGGAAGAAAGTGTTGGAAAAGTTCCATTCTCCTCAGCTAATTCTGACTCTGAGTGCCTTGGAGTGAATGCCCTTTATAGGAAGACAATAACACTACTGATGGTCCTTTATGTTTTAATGTACTTTATATCCATACATGCACCTATCCAACTCTCCATATCCATGTCCATGCATCCATCCATCCTTCCTCTCATCCATCCATCCACCCATCCTCCCATTTATCCACCTATCCATCCATCTATCCTCTCATGTATCCATCCCCCATCTATCCATCCATCTACCCATCCATCCATCCATCCACCCACCCACGCACCCATCCATCCATCTATCCTTCCACTGCTACCCCTCCCCCCCGCCACATATTGGTTAATTCAATGGTTTAATGAGAAGCCGAGAATCCAGGTTCTTCCTGTGTTTTTGCTCTGTGGTACTCAGAATGTCAGGCTTTTGTCTCCATCTTTGTTCCTCATGGCTGCAGAATCTCTGAGCATCTCATCCACCCACATCCATGTTTAGAAGCCAGAAGAGAGAACATCACCTCTCTGTGTTTCTTTAATGAGGAAAACTTTCTTAGGGCTCCCCAGGAGACTTACCCTCATGTCTCTTGGGTCAGAATTGCATCACATGGCTCTTCCCAAACAACTCTCTCACAAGGTGAAAGGTATCCCCACGATGGCCATAAACTAAATAAGACGTGTCACTGGTGGGGTGGGGAGGGGGGCTCAGATCTCCTTGCTCAGGCTGCTAGAGACTCAAGGGGAACAGGCATTCATTTAGCAAGGAAGAAGAAAGGGGAAGAGGGAGGGAGCTGATGAGCAGGCAGATGTGTCAGCCACTCCATCCATCTTCCTGTTCGCTCATCATCCGCACAGCGATTCATCCATATATCCCCCATTTATCCATCCATGCGTCCATTCATCTATCAGACGTTTATTGATGCCCACTGAGAGCCAGGCCCTCTGCTCCCATCTGGTGGGAACTCACAAGAAAAAGATCTCGTTAGGGAGAAATATGGAGTTTCCCATCACACCTCTGATAACTGCTTTATTTAAGTCCCGGTAAGAATCATATCTGGAGACCGTGCTGTGCATCGCAGTTTGCGAAGACCTCCCAGGACCACTCCTTCATTCCACACACGTTTATTAAGCATCTGCCACAGCCAGGCACAGCTTTTTAGTTTTACAAAGTGCTTTTTCCTACATTAGTCAGAAAGAGTGCTGCAAAGGCAAAGACCAAATGGTTTTTGGAGGCAGGAATGGAGCATCCCCCAGTCCTTCTTCAGAGCGAAGGGCGGGGAGCTCCCTGGGGTCCGGGTTGTTGATGGGGGGCTCCCCCTGGGGTAAGGGAGAAAGTGTTTTCCAGGGACAGGTAAGGGCCTTCTAGAACCAAACAGACAGCAGTTTTGAGGGCTGGAAGTAGGTGCTGTCGAGGGCTCGGGTGGGGTTTCTGCGTCCACAGGTAAGGTGTCTTCTGGACCAAGTATGATGGACTTGTATTTTGACGAGCCCAAAGTGGGCATCTCCCCTAGACCCAAGGGTACGGGTCTTCCTCCTGAGAAGCCAGGCAGTGTCCCCCAGCCCTGCAGGGCTGTGAGCTTGGCAGATTTAACTTGGCCTTTGACACAAATGCCTCCATTTTGGTCAGGGCCCCACTTGTCTTCCCGCCCTTCACCTTCCAGGACACACAGAGCCCCTTACGCCTCTGTGCGACATCTCAGGATCTTCGAATTTACTGGATGTCGCACCAACACTCACCATCTCACGTTCTACCTCGTGGGGGCCTCCCTACTCAGACCAGGGGTGGAGGGCAGTGTCCCTGTAAGCACAACTACTTCCACTCATGTATCAGCTGGGAAATGGGACTCACCTCCCCAGTGATCAAATTCTAGGCCTTCCAGATGAGAAGAAATACCCTCAATTATGTGTGTATTCATAAGGTCATTAGGATAATGGCAGGACATATTAAGACATTGGAAATGGCAGTTTTTCAGAACGTTCTTGCCTTCTATGAGTTGAAATCATTGGTTTAGAGTGGATACCAGATGGGTCACCTGGGTGGCTCAGTCGGTTGAGCATCCGACTTTGGCTCAGGTCATAATCTCGCGGTTCGTGGGTTTGAGCTCTGCGTCGGGCTCTGTACTGACCTCTAGCTCAGAGCCTGGAACCTGCTTCAGATTCTGTCTCTTTCTCTCTCTGCCCCTTTCCTGTTCACACTCTGTCTCTCAAAAATAAATAAAATGTAAAAAAAAAAAAAAAAAAGAGTGGATACCAGAAATCAAAGACAGCAGTTAGCTACACATGTGGCTTGGAGTCCTCCATATGGAGAGACCAAGGTCCGTCAGATCCAGAATCTTCCCCACTCAGAGGCTCAAGGTCTTCCACACCCAGGGACTCAGAGTCCACGACCCTCAAAGGTTACAGTCCTCAACTCTTGGGGGCTTAAATGGCAGGGTGATGAAGCCAGTTGGTACTGGCGATTATATGAGGTGACCGCAAGCATCACCTCCCAAATCTGCTTTCAGTGACGTCACGTTGATAACTTGAACTCAGCCAATGGTGGAGGTACTCCAAGCCCCATGGAAATTGTCAATCGCTACCAATCAGAGGCTCCCCTCCCCCATCATGACCTTGTTAAAATTCACCAGCACTTCCCTCAGAAACCTGCAGATGTAGAGGAGAAAGTCCTCCAGATTTAGGGGTGGACTTTTTAGATCTCATGATGAAATATTTTCTAGATTTTTGGATATTGTGTTTTCTGGAGCCCTGGGCAGTACAGTTCATAGTCACGAGGGGAGTGTTTCCTATCGCTTCAGAGGGTGTGTTTTCCAGAACTAACAACATAGAGTGGTCGCTCCAGACAGAACAAATGTTTTCCAGGCTGTGCGGTGAGGTGTTCCCGTGTGCTCAAGGCGTGTTTTCCAGATCCAAGGATGGAGTTTTTCCCAGAGCCACGGACAGAAGTTTTTCCACTCCTAAGTATAGAATGTTCCAGAGCTAAGGACTGAGAGTTTTCTTGAGCCAGAAACAGTTTTTTTTCCCCTCCCAATTCATATCACAGATTTTTTCAGAGGCAGGCAAGGAAAAATTTTGAGAGGGAGGACCATCTCTCAGTTCAGAGTAGAGAACAGCATCTCCTCCAGATCCAAAGGATGTTGATTTTTCAGGGTCCCCACATTCATGCGGAGACCCCACCACACTCCACTGTCCTTGGTTGCAGCTCCCAGACAGAGGGTAGCAAAGCTGGTCAGCAATTCAGCCACATAAATCAACTAGAAAACGGTTCACACTCCCCCATGCGATCCAGGTCTAGGCTCTCAAGGTCAGAGTGAAAGTTCATGGAGTGAGAGAAAAAAAGTGGAGAAAAAAAGAATGGAAACGCAAGTTCTCTGGGCTAACCCTGCGGATGTAAAGGACCTCAGAGCCCGTCCTGGGGGTGAGGGCCCCCGCGTGGCACCTCAGAGGTAGCATTATTCTAATAAATACAAGATACAATGTAGGCAATGAAAAGAAGTGTGTGGTGGCCTGTCCAGGGGGCCGACACTCCTTAGTGGGGTGTCCTGGGAGACCTCCTTCCTCCTCTGACCCTCCTTTCCACAGCATAAAATCAAGGACGGAAAGAGAGGATGTCAGCTAATCACACCAGCTCTGGTGCACCGGGACCTGAACCCTGGCCTTCAGAACGCTGCCCCGAAGCCTGTCCTTTGAGCAGGGAGAGCGGAATCGTGCCTCAGTGTCTGTAATGGCGTCCATCAGCGTCTTGTTGGAGGGTAGGCTGAGGCTCTGATGGTTTAAATTCGGTGACTTGGCCAACGACCCAGGAATGGAGGACACCTCGTGGCTAATCAAGCCTCCTTCCCGAGACTTCGCAGGCATCTATATGTGCAAAGATGAACAGCAAACAGGAAATCAAGGCATTCAAGTGCCAAGGGCAAAGGGAAATCTGCCTCTGTCCCCAGGAAGGACTCTCTGCCCAGAAGGGAGGGCCAGCATCTCTCATCGTGTGAACCGAATCTGGTCCTGAAGGTGCGCCGCAAAGCGAGATTTCAGAGACCACATGGCTCTTCTGGCCGGTCAGAGTCCCAGCCAGTGAGCACAGATGTCTCAGAAACCTTGTGGGACATGAATATGATGGTGTTTCAAGGATGTCTGACCAAAATAAAGCATTTTAAATTGAAATCAATAAAAAACTATTAAAAAATTATTTCAGGGGCGCCCAGGTGGCTCAGTCAGTTAAGCGCCGACTTCGGCTCAGGTCATGATCTCACGGTTTGTGGGTTCGAGCCCCGCGTTGGGCTCTGTGCTGACAGCTAGCTCAGAGCCTGAGGCCTGTTTCAGATTCTGTGTCTCCCTCTCTCTCTGCCCCTTCCCCACTCATGCTCTGTGTCTCTCTGTATCAATAATAAATTAAAAAAATAAAAATAAATAAATTATTTTAAAATTCCCTGGCTATTTAATCCCGATGACCACGGGGTAGGCTTATGTACATTGGTACATGCAGCAGAGGATGTGAATGACATCTTCCTTTTGCACCACAATGGACACCTGCTGCCTTGTCAAAAACCAGTAGGTGGGAGATTAAAGATGCTAGAGCCGGTCTGCATGGGACCTGGGCTGGGAGTGCCCTCAGGTGTCTGTCAGAAGCAAGGAAAATGTGTGGAAAATAAGCAAGCAAAACCCCTCCTTGTGGGAGAGCAGCCAAGATTCACTCGCAGCCCCTGTACCTGTGCACAGCGTGAGTGCTGCCGGCAGTGAAGAACACACGCGTGTTAATTACCGCACATTTTTATTTGTTTACTGTGCTTGGGGCCTCATTTTTTTTTTTTTTTTTAGTAAGCCATTCAGATGTGAGAATTCGGCTAATAAGGGCTAAAGTTACAATTGCTTAATTTCAATCAATATTTAATTTATTAAAGCTATAGATCTTAGACCCTAACTTTAGCTGTTACTTCCAACTTAAGGGTCTTGATATTTTATTTATGAGCTTAGTAATTTTTATATAAAACCAAGAGATCCCATTTACTTGTTTATTGATTCATATTCAATTAACTCATAAATTTGAAAGATTAAATTCCCATAAACTTTGAACACCATTTACACATTTAATTAAGCAAATTCCTTTAGATATCTCAAACTACAATTACACATTCAATTTATCTGCTTCAAACACTTCAAACACCTGACAAGGGAGATTTACAAATCTGATGAACAAATTATTCCTGAGCACTTAAATAACTTCTGTAAATCAAATCAGACATAAAATTAGTTGTTCAGGTTTTGTTTCAAACTTAAAAAACAAGGAGAACATACATAAAAACAAAACAATGATTCTAAAATTTCTTACTACCAATGTAAACACAACTTATATAAAATTTTCAGTATTATGATTTATTTCTTTATTGTCTTGTCATGTTAAAAGAAATATTTGTGAGTCAACCTATACATTTTTCACCCCCAAGGAGGTGAACTACATTACTATCTTGCATTAAAAATCAGGTTACTTGGGGGCCGCCTGGGTTAAGCGTCCAACTCTTGATTTTGGCTCAGGTCATGATTTCATGGTTTTTGGGATCAAGTCCCAAGTCGGTCTCTTGTGCTGATGGTGGGGAGCCTGCTTGGGAGTCTCTCTCTTGAGGTAGGATTCTGTTGGCCATGTCATCAGCATTTTCTAAACTTTTGCCTTTTGGCTAGCACTTAACCAATAGTATATGTTTCATTTTTTGCGTCTCAGATTTTTCCTGGAAATGACTGGTCTTTTAAATCAATGAGGGGAATTCCCTGTCGTTGGATTCCTCTTCATTCCCCTTGGATAACCTTATTGTGTCACTTCTCACATTAAAACCCGGCATGCTCAGGCCTCTTGCCCATTTGCTCTACAATGTGGTCTTTTTCTTATTCATTTGTAAGAGTTCTTCAGATATTCTGGATGTGCGTTCTTTGCCAGAAATGACGGTGGTAAATACCTTCTTCCATTAAGTTGAGATCAAGAGTCCGGGTCTCTTGGTACTTGACTGCGTACTCAAGGTCTCTTGGATGTCCACTGGGTGTGTCCGACTTTCTATGGCAAAAATGGATTTCTTATTTCTGGACTCTATCTTCTCACTTCTTACCTCCTTTCCGGATCACAAGTTGGCACCATTATTCATCCAGTTGCCTGGCCTCATTCTTTTGAACTCCTTTTTACACAGTGAGAGAAAAACTACAGAAAGTACATAAAAACTCAATGCTTGGTTTAGCAAATAAAGGAAATACCCATGTAACCCCATACAAGCCAAGAACTAACACTGCCAACATTCGAATGTTTCTTGCAAATCTCTAAAAAACACATAATAAATATTATTAAAGGTGTAGTAAACTTTATAATATATAGTACAATTTATATCTAAATATCTATGTATTAAAATATATACTTTTTAGTTTTTCTCATACTTGAACTCTATATGGATGGAGTCACACTGAAAGCACCTTCTGATGTCTCTGTGTTTGTAACATTGTGTTTATCACTCTCACACTGTTGTTGCCTGTACCTGCAGCCCATGCATTTCCGTTGTTATTATTCTGCTATAATGTATACGCCATATTCTACCCTTGATGGAAATCTACCTTGTTTCCAAGTTTTGGCTGGTGCGAACAATGCTTCTAAAAATATTCTTGCGCATTTTTATGGTACACAAATGCATGAATTTGTTTCAAGTGTATTCCTAGAACTATAATTGTTTGTCACAGGGTATATCTATTTTCAACTTTCCCAGAAAAAGCCAAACTCTTTTTCCAAAGTGGTACTGGCATTTTTTTTTCTCCAGTTGCTTTTGGTAAGCCATATTTTTCTATTTGCCCATTTAGCCTAAACTTTCACATTTGTGGGGCATGGAATTTTCATCATGTTTTCTTTTTGATGTCTGTAGCATCCTCAGTCATACTCCCTCCTTTTGACCTTGTTTATTTGTGTCTGCGCCTCATTCTTCTCCATGTCCCCAGGACAAAAGTGGTTTCCGTGATCACTTTCTTTCTGGGTTCTTATATTTCCTCCCAACCTGCTCCTGTCATGTTTTAGGATCTTGTCAGCTGTTTGTTGCTCTGAAGAAGAAGCTTTTACTTTTTTTTTTTTTTTTTTTTACATTTACTTATTTTTGAGAGACAGAGATAGAGCATGAACAGGGGAGGAGCAGAGGAGAGAAAGAGACACAGAATTTGAAGCAGGCTCCAGGCTCTGAGCTATTGGTCTGCACAGAGCCAGACAAAGAAGCTTTTAAAATCTTACCTAGTATCTTTATTTGTTTTTAAGGGGATGGCTGGTCTCAAAGACCAAGCCATCAGTTTCTGGAGGTCCACAGTCATTCAAGTTTCCTCTCCCTCAAGTCCAACTTTCAGTGCATCCGTTCATTCACCCCTCAGCTCTGCTTCTTCTTCTTCTTTTAATGTTTTATTTATTTTTGAGAGAGAGAGAGAGACAGCACGAGCAGGAGAGAATCAGAGAGAGAGGGAGACACAGAATCTGAAGCAGGTTCCAGGCTCTGAGCTGTCAGCACAGAGCCTGATGCGGGGCTCGAACCCACAAACTGTGAGATCATGACCTGAGCCGAAGTCGGACGTTTAACTGACTGAGCCACCCAGGCACCCCCTGCCCCTTCAGCCCTGCTTCTAAAGCAGACCACAGCCTCTGGATGTCAACCTCTAATACCATATTTCTTTTTTGTTTGTTTGTTTATTTATTTATCTGAGAGAGAGAGAGAGAGAGAGAGAGAGAGAGAGAGAGAGAGAGAGAGAGAGAGACTACAAGTGAGCAGGGAAGGGCCAGAGAGAGAGAGAGACTCTTAAGCAAACTCTGTACTCTCAGCAGAGCCCATAGCCAATGGGGGGCTCAAACCCTTGAACTGTGAGATCATGACCCGAGCCAAAATCAAGTCAGATGCTTAACTGACTGAGCCACCCAGGCGCCCCTAATATGATATTTCTTGAGTTACTGTCTTGACCCAGTTTGGGGATCCTGGCTGAACATGCTTAATTCCCCTCTTTGCTAACCCCTTTGCTAAATTCCCCCTTTGCTAAAACTACATCCCAACCTCTTCCCTTCAGTCTGACTCTGACGCCCTTGGGTTACAACATCCTGAGGCCAAACATCTAGGGATCACCCTTTCTTCCTTGGGCCCTTGGACTCATTCATCATACTCCTTCCATAGGAGACTGAAACCTCCTAACCCCACCCTGCTCCTTCCGGCTCGCTGCTACCTTTGCCCAGTGCCAACCCCCACCCATGGGGCCCTGCGTGGCAGACTTTTCTCCTTCAGGGTTGTGCCTGCTAACAGTCCTGCCTCTCTTGCCACCACCACGATCTAGCAAATGTTGAAATTACTCCGCCCCCTCACTCACTTCAAGTCTCCGTGGTTTGGAGCCTGAATATCCCTCAAATAGCCCAACCCTCTCCCTGTCCCTCGATGGGCCTGCCAGAGTCCAGCTGTTAGGACGAGCTTTCCAAGCCCATAAATCTGGTCCCTCCCTTCCCCTGCATATGATGCTCTTGGCATTGAAATCGGACTGCAGCCCAAACTCTTTCCCAAGGCTTCACATGCCCTGTGTGACTCTGGCCGCGTCCTCCTCTGTGACCCCGCCACTAGTCCCTGTGCACCGTGCTTTGTCTGCACTGGCTTCGTCCTCTTCCTTGACGAGGTGCGCTCTCTCCTGTCTTAGGGTCTTTATATTTAATTTTTAAAATCTTTATTTATTTTTGAGAGACAGAGTGAGCAGGGGAGGGGCAGAGAGAGGGAGACGCAGAATCTTAAGCAGGCTCCAGGCTCTGAGCTGTCAGCACAGAGCCCAAGGGGGGACTTGAACCTACGAACCGTGAGATCACAACCTGGGCCGAGGTTGGACACTTAACCGACGGAGCCACCCAGGCGCCCCCTAGGGTCTTTATATTTGGAATACTCTATCCACACCTTCACAGGACTCCTTCCTTCTTATTCAGGTCCTCCCTCCGGGCCTCCCCGACCTTCCTTGCTCAGGCCGTGGCCCCTGATCCTACACCTTCCGCCACACTGCGGACCCTTATTCACTCACTCTCGGTTGTACCACAGTATTTATTTATTTTCAAAGCTTGTGCACGTTCCTGAAATAATCCTATACATGGGGGTGCCTGTCACCATGTCCCCTGCTCTGGAATATCTTGGCCTGGCTCACTGTCACATCCTTCTGTCTCAGAATAACACCTGGCACGCAGCAGGCCTCCTCAGTCCTTGGCGAGTGTGTCCCTCAGGCTGCAGCCAGGAAGACAGCAGTGCAGGCGCTGCTGTTCAGTTCAGTGGTTTAATTCAGGAATGGGTTGCAAGTATATGAAAAGGGTCAGTGGAGTAAACAGGGGTATAGTCACCATCGATGCGGCCGGACTGTCGTCACTGCCGTCAGTCAGGAGATAGGAGCTTGCACGCCCACCGATACTTCTCCCAGAGGCAGAGCACTTCCCATCTCCGTCCTGCCGCCTAATCTCACATGGATACCTCGTCAGAACGCAACGGGACCCCAGCTCTGAGGCTATCCAAGAAATGTAGTTTTTAAACTCCTGGCCCTGGTGATTCCAGGAAGAATCCAGAAGTGGGGGGGGGGGACGGGGCAGGGCTGTGTGGCACAGCGAGGAAGACCTTCGAATGGCCAATGCAAGCTCCATGGCACTTCTGTTACACCCTTCCTGTTCTGTCCTGCTCTGCTTATCTAGGCCTGCTGTCCATGTGGAGGCTTGGGGAGCGTCCATCACGGCTTCTGCCAACCTTGGAAACTCCTGTGTGTCCCCGGTAGCTGCTGTGTGTGGGTGTCCCCACGTCCCTCGCCTTCAGATCCCCTGGGCTTTTCTGGGGTCAGAAGCCATGGGAAGAACCGCCTCCTTCCTGACTCCGGGCCCCACACATTGCAGGACCCCAAAGGAGTTCTGCTTGTCATTCCCCATCCCACTGCTCATGTAAATGACGGCTGAGCCACTCTGGGCCTCTACACTTTGACCACGGGAGCTCATACCCAGGTCAGGGAGCTAAGCAGAGATCACGGCAACCTCTCCATTTTTCCTATCTTCCCATCCCCCTGACCCATCCAACGCCCCCTCCTCCTTTTCCAGAGACAAGGAGTGAAGAATTGTCCCAAGTCCAGGGGCAGGATGTAGATTAGATTTAGCATTGCTGGACCCTCCGCATTCCTGGACGGTCAACCTCATTGAGCCAGGGAGGTTGAGTCCAGATCCTAGATGAAGATGTAGGGACAATCTTCCAGACCAGTCACAGCAATCTCCAGATCCATGGAGGGTCAGCCCTCTAAAGCAAGGGATGAAAAGTTCTTTAGTTTCATAGTTGGACCATTTTCCAGAGTTGGGATTGGATACTCTGCCGGAGCCAGGAAGGTGGCACAGTGCAAAATCAGGGAGCAAGGGTCCACCAGAAACAGGATGGAGAGAGAGTTCCAGAACCAGGATCTGAAAATCTTCTGGAGCTATGGAGTTTTTCCTATAGTCAACAACATTGTGGTGCTTCTAAATACCCCAGGAATGGTTTCCAGAGGCACAGAGATTATTTCCAGAGCCAGACACAGCATTTCTTTTTCTGGATCCACAGTCAAGGTGTTTTCTAGAGCTAGAGTGAGACCCTCTTGAAGTCAGAGAAGCTACCATTTCCTGTGAGTCTAGGATGACGTCTCTCCCAGACAGAGGGGCACGGCCAGCTCGGGAGAGGCTGTGGGCTACTGCGCTGTGGGAGGCTCCAAAGACAGGAAGTTAACACCGTCACATTTGTCCCTCAAACTGTTTTGTAGAGACTATCTTGGCCTTCCCCCAGGATCCTCTGAACATATGATCACTTTAAGACCCACAAACTCATGCCAGGGTCTCCTTAAAAGTTAACTTTCCTGTGTTTTGTTCTGTGGGCCCTCTACTCAGAGTGTGGGGGCAGCGTCTCACTCTGAAAACATGCCCAAGTCTCAGAAGCAGCCTCCCAGGTGGTCTCCTAATAGACCCTCAGGCGGACTGTGACTCTTCAAGTCATGCTATTTTGAGGGGTGTTTTTCAAAACAGGGTAGGCGTGTGAAACAGGCGTGGTGTCTTTGGCCACCTCTCCGCCCTTCAGTGATTATGTTGACAACTCTCCCTGATGTCCCCAAGCCCCAGAACAAACCACACTGAGTGATCCTAGGGCGGACCTGCTGTCATGCCAAGAACATGGGTTTTGGAATCTGACAGACCTGTGTTCGATCGAGTAAGGCTGTGCAGTCTTAGGTGAGTCACTTGATCTCTCTGGACCTTTCAACCTACGTTGTAGGGTTGTCATGAGCGTGAAGACCCCCAAGTGTGTCCTGGGCTGAAAGAGATCTCGGCCACTGTCCAACTGCAAGGCAGACCAGAGCTGGAAAACTGTGGTGAATTTGGAGGTGGGGACACTTAAGAAAATCTCCTGGTTCCACCACACAACTGAACTGGGTGACTCAGCAATCATTTCCCTTATCTGGCCCTCAGTGTCCTCATCTGTGAACCAATGGTTGAATAAAAGGATTCCAAGGGCACTCCTGGCACCCAGTTCCTGAAGATCCCTTCATTATAACATCTGGATCGTTTCTCTTGACATTTAAGAAGCTTCAAGATGTCTCCTCTGTGGTCCTTGAGAGAGGCCATCTGTAAACCTCATATCAGGGATCTAGGTGAGGTTTCGATGGTGTTACTCTGGCATTGTGACCCAAATCTATGATTCTGGTCCAGCTGTCATATTTCATCTTTTGTTGTCCCTCGGAGAGTGTGTAATAAGCATGTGTGACAAATGACAAGTCAAAACACCACTCTGTGATGAGCCAAGTAAACAGCCCATGTCTCGTGCAGAGCTGTGTCATGTTAAAGTCCTGGCTGGCCTTGCCTCCCCCTCGAACACTCCGTAATAGTGATGTCCTCACTAGAGCTGATTGATTGGATAGTAACTGTGTGCCAGGCCACAAACTTTAATTCTCAATAACTTGAGTGTATTTTAATGACTCTGCTGGCCAGAAAACAGGCCCCTTAGTCTTATGACATCCCACCCTACAAATAGGCAAGTTTCCCTCCCTGCTTGGGGGTGAGAGGAGAGGGGGCATGATGGGGGCAGGGGCCAACCCCAGCTTCTAGGTGGTGGCTACAGGGCTACTCTCTGAGAGGGGAGAGGGGTGCATGGAGGGGATGGATGAATGTGGAAGGGAGCCAGAGGCTGGTCATGGGCTGGGAGATGATGGGGTTCTTCCCTGTTCTTTGGGAGAGGCGCTGTGCCCTGCGCTGGGAATAGAGATGAGTAACTCTGTGTGTGTGTGTGTGTGTGTGTGTGTGTGTGTGTGTGTGCGTGTGTGTGTGTATAGACATGGAAACTGATAGACATCTTTGCAGTGCAGAATGCCTCTCCACACAAGAGTTGTGTACACTGATGTGGATGTTGTATAGATTGGGTGGGGGGGGGATGATCCTGTCCGGTTGCCACGAAGGTCCTCCCGGGTGAGGGGGTGACACCTCCAGTATCTTTATACTCACTCCTAAATTTGGTTCTCCCCATCTCCACTCTAGGGGCTTTAGTTGCAGTCCCTGCAATAACTGATCTCCCAGCCCCTCTCCAGTCCATCCTCCACACAGCAGCAAGAGTGAAGACCTTCCAAAAATGCAAACCTAATCCTAGCCCCTCCCCTCAAATCCCTCCACTTGCCTGGAAGTATGGGCTGAGATCCTTTGGCATGGCTTTCGAGCCCTGTGGAATCTTATTCCTGCTTCCTTTTTCAGCTTTCCCCTGAACTCGTTCTCACCCCCTTCCCCACCCATCCTCCATCTAATTTCCTGCCAGAGACCTCCAAGCCTGCAGGTGCACCTTGCTTTCTCTTGCCTCCTTTCTCTGCAGAGGCTGTTCCCTCTGCCGGTAATTCCCTCCCCTCCCAACCCCCCTTCCTCCTCCGCTAACTCCTTCAGGTTCCCGCTGGGCATCTTTTTTTCCTGGAAGCTATCGGGGACCCCTTCTCTTCCACAGGCCCTGTGCCTGCCCCCCTTTCAGTCCTTAACACTCTGCCTTGTTATTTTCCGAGGGGCTGTGTGCTGCTCAGACTAGCGGCTCCGTGAGCGAGGGATGGAGGTGTTCTCATCTCCCTAACGCGTTGGTGGTGCTCGCGGCTTGCTGTTTGCAGGAGGAGCGGTTGGATGGGGGTGCTCGTTCTGGGGCTGGGGGGCGGGGCGGAGCCGGGTGCGGCAGCGGGGGCTGTGAATGGGCGCCTTTGGAGGAGTTGGGGTTCGTGGGGCTGAGCGGGGGCTCCCTGGGCCCAGCTACAGGCTGGAAGGAGGTGCGACGCGGATCTCGCCGCAGAGCCTCCTCCTTTCCTTCCTGCCCAGAGCCTGCCTACGCTGCCATAGCAACAGCCCGCCCCAGCGGCCGGGCCAGCCAATGGTAGCCGGAGGTGGTGAGGTAATACCCGGGTCTGGAAGCTCATTGGCGGGCCGGGCGGAGGGTGGGCGCGGGCGGAGGGGTGGGTGAGCGAAGACCCCCCCCACTGCTGAGCGCCGCGCCCCGCCCTCGCTCGCTCTCCCTCCGCGCGCGGTCTGCCTTGCTCATCTCCCTTTCTTTGCGCGTCCGTCCGGTCTCCGTCGGTCTCGGTCCTTTTGTCTGCGTCCGTCCCCCCCCCCCCCCAGGGGCTTGGTGACTCCTTCTCGACCCTCTGTCTCTGCCCGGGGGTCTCCGGGTCCCCGCGTGCATCTCCCTGTCTCCTTGCCTCTCTGCTGCCCGTCCAGCTCTCGCTCCAGCCTCGCTGGCCGGTGCTTCTCCAAACAAGGGCGCAGTGAGAGCTCGTTGACTGGCAGCCAGAAGGTGACTCACTGCTCCGAACCGCAAGGTCTGCCTAGCCAGTCCCCGACGCACCCCTTCCCGAGCTTGTTGGAAAGCTCTGGCACCCTGGCCAGGTCTGGAGACCTCGGTGAGGCCGGCGGGGCTTTTATTTGAGGTGTCTCGCCAGACATTAGTTTTCGTTGACTTGGCACCCACTGAAGGGAAAGGCCGGACAGGCTGTGCTTTGGGGCAAGGAAGAACGTTGAGGACAGGCCAAACTCCAGTAATTACAGCGGAGGGGCTTAGGTTAGGCCACCGGCGGAGCTTCCAGAAAACCACCGATACGTAGGCACTGGAGAGAGTGAATGAAAAGGGTAGTTGGCTTTCCGCCCTACCCTTCCATCTCTTGGTCCATCCATCAGGACAGTATATGGGTCCTCTTAGGGCCAGGCTCTCCCTGGCATTGGCTCAGTCCCTTGGGCTCTAGGAGCCCCAGCCCCCTCAGGGAGGCAGACACACAAATCCTGGGTTTTGTTGGGATTCCAGAGGAGGGAAAAAACTCCGCTCCCAAGGCGGCTTCATGGAGGAGGTGACCTTTGAGCTGGTGTGCTTGGGAGAAGGCCAGTAGCTTGTCTGGCCCAGCCTAGGTAGGGCAGAATGTTAGGAGACCAGTCTGGATGGATGCATAGGGGGTGGGGGGCAGAGGATTCAGGAATGTGAATCCCTAGATGGAGGGTTTGCACTGAGACCAGGGTGATGGGGGGCCAGTAGGAGAGATCTGAAGTGGGGAGGCATGGTCAGATGGGGGTTTCCTGTAGCAGCGGGCTTGTATGTCTCACCAGCCCTGGGTCCCCCGCTGTGTGTTGGTGGAAGCCAGGAAGAGGTACTCAGGCCTTCATTGAAGGCAAGCATGCCCCTGGGGGGAGAGGTTGTCTGAGACACGAGGTCACATGGTGAGGTTGGCATCTGTGTGGGATGGAGGGGATGGGAAGAATGGGTGGGTTCAAGGATGGGAGGGACAGGGAGAGCAGATGGGCCTTGCTGGTTCACTAAGGCTGTGGGGGGAGGGAGAAGGAGGTGGCTTGGGGAACCCGGTGATTTTGGCTTGTGCAGTGTAGCATGGGTCAGGGGGAGAGGGAACACGGATGGGGGCAGATTTCAGGGAAAAGTGACTCACTTAGAGTCGGACTGGCAGAGCCTGAGATGCTTATGGGGTGTCCAGATGGGGCTGTCTGGGGAAGGTCTGGGCTGGGGTGACCATCGTAAAGGTGGCTATTGAGGCCACTTAAGGACTGGGACATTTAAGAGCAGAGAGACCTGATTCGGGGTCAGGGGCCCTGGGTTGTGATCTGGACTCTGACACTGGGTTGCTGTGTGGCCTTGAGTAAGTCACTCTGCCTCTCTGGGCTGCTGTCCCCTGATCCATCACCAGAGCCTCTTAGAGGTACAGAGAGGCTTGGGCCTCTCCTTATTTTTTTTTTTTGAAGGCTTCTGGATATGGTTAAAAACAAAAACTAAGATGTGCCAAAACCAGGGCAGCAAAAATGGTTATTTACTCGGTTCACGTCTACAAGTGAACATTCTGAACAAAGATACAGGGATTGCACCTGATCTCATTTGGATATAAGAGTCCAGATCAGAGTCGTGTTGGGATGTTAGACCCCTACTTGTGGCCTTCCGGTTCACCTGGAGGAATTGCCTCTTTTAGGTGCCTGCTTTGGGGTGCAGAAGGGCTGAACCAAGGCCTAATCTGAGCCCCTACTTGCCCTAAGCCTGAGCATTCATGCCCCTCCCCGATTCCTGCCCAGTGTCCCCATGGATCCCTGGCCTGTGGGTGTCCACACTGGCCACACCAGCATTGCCACCCGCTCTCTGGCTCATCTCCTTAGACAGAGTCGGGCGGCTCTGCCTTTAACTTGCCCTTGGTCAGGGTGCTTCCTTTCTGAGCCCTCAGAGTCTCAGCATCTCTAATGTCCTCAGGCTGGAGCCTGGCGCCTGGCCCAAGGTATGCACTTAATAAATGTTGGCTTAATTGAATTAAATTGCAAAGTAGTTCATTTGGCTGGAGTGGGGCTTGGGGGAAGGGTGGCAGGGAAAGTGTGTGCCACTGGGGCCTTCGAAATAAGACAGTGCCTGGAAGTGTGCTTTGGAAAAGGTACATCAGCAAGTATTTACAAGTCTGCATCATATCGCGTTTGGCCCAACGCCCCAGAAAGGCATCTGGAGGGAAAAAAATAAAAGTAGACACAAAATGGGATTCCTTCTCCCCACCCATCGAAAAGTCTTTCTTTCACAAGAATTAATCGTGAATCCATCCTGCTTAGCCCAGTGGGAAAGCGCGGGCACCTTGAGGTGGGCAACCCGGTTCAAATCCGGCTCCATCCCTTTTCTGTTTGACTCTCAAGGAGTGGCCTTGCGGATCAGAGTCCGTGTAAACTGCAAGTAATTACCCACCTCGTGGGGTTGTCATGAGGATTTGATGAATTACTAGATGTGCAGTATTTAGGACAGTGCTTGGCTCTGTGTGTGTGTGTGTGTGTGTGTGTGTGTGTGTGTGTGTGCGCGCGCGCGCGTGCGCGCGCGCCCTCAGGAACATTAGCTGTCACTGTTAGCAAAGATAGAGCTCTCAACCCCCTCCCACAGCCGGCTGCTCTGAGCAGTTGGGGGGAGTGGCAGGTGATTAGGGCTCCGCCCTGTGCTCTTGGGTGGTGTTTCTTAATTTTGGCTCCATTTTAGTATCACCTGGTTGGGGGTGGGTGCTTTAAAACTCCCAGTACTGGGCTATGCCTTTGGGCAATTCCGTGGGGGTCCCTGGGGGTGCTGCCCAGGACTCGGGGCCTTCTCAGGTCATTGTCCATATGCAGCCAGGGCTCAGATGACAGCAGTGATCCTCAAGGCCTGGACCCTGGCCGGCAGCTTCGCTTGGGAACTTGTTTGAGTGCAGATTCTCAGGCCCCACCCCAGCTCTACTGAGGAATGAGCAAATCTTGGAGTGGGCCCGGCAGTCTGCGTTTTCACAAGCCTTCCTGGGCATTCAGGGGCAGCTCAAGTTTGAGAACCACCGATCTAGAGGCTGAAAAGTGCCATCCGGTGTTTTTGAAAGCCACTGCAGTAAGTGGATTGCTGTTCCCAGTTGGGCAGGAATAGGGACCGATCCCCACCGGCTCACAAGCGCCATGCCATTCTGTCTGGACACCCAGCTGTTTTATCTGGGTTCTGATATTTAGACCTCAGAGCACCTGTTACCTGTAACCTCACCTCCATTTTCCAGACGAGGAATCTGAGGCTCCAGGGACTCATGTGACCTGACCCAGAGCCTCACAGTTAGTTAAGGGGCTGCCCAAGGACACCCAGGGCCAGGTGCCTCGGAGCTTTGGTCTTGTATGAGAAGGGTCTGAGGTCCTGTTCAAGACCTTGAGTCTTGGCTCTTATCAGCTGAGGGCCCAACTGCTCCTCTGTCGTCCAGGAGTTGTGAGATCATTGGTCCCCAGATTATCCCCAGAAATATCTGAGAGTTGCAGACTCAAAGGCTGGAATGTGAGGGAGACATTGCCTGCAGAGACTTGGCACTGGCCTAGCACATGGTCCCCACTCACAGACGCCACCATCCGTATTATGAGTCACACATGCCCATGGATAAATATAGATAACAGGGTACTATATTTACTATTCATTGTCATTGTTTTATTTATATTTCTTTTTTAAATAATTTTTTAATGTTTATTTTTGAGAGAGGGACAGAACGTGAGTAGAGGAGGGGCAGAGAGGGGTAGGTGGGGAACACAGAATCCCAAGCAAGCTCCAGGCTCCGAGCTGTCAGCACAGAGCCCGACGTGGAGCTTGAACTCATGAACCGTGAGATCATGACCTGAGCTGAGGTCAGACGCTTAACTGACTAAGCTACCCAGGTATCCCTGTTTATATTTCTTATTGTGGTAAAATACACGTGCCTTATTTTTTCAAATTTTTAATGTTTTTTTATTTATTTTTGAGAGACGAGAGAGACAGCACGAGCAGGAGAGGGACAGAGAGAGAGGGGGACACAGAATCCAAAGATGGGCTCCAAGGTCTGAGCTGTCAGCACAGAGCCCAACGCGGGGCTCAAACCCACGAACCATGAGATCATGACCTGAGCTGAAGTCTGACGCTTAACTGACTGAGCCACTCACGTGTCCCTGTTTATATTTCTTATTGTGATAAAATGCATGTGCCTTATTTTTAATACTAAAGGTGCTCCATCCCGTAAGCTTGCCCATACTATTTCCTCATATGAAATGTTAGCCCTGCCCTGTCACTAGCTTGGACACGCAGAAGAGCAGGCGAGGGTGTAGAGTGGGGCCAACCCAGTTCAAAGCTCAGCCATCACTTACTTCTGAGGCCGCAGGCAAAGCTTGCTTCTCCATGGGCCTCAGTTTTCCCCTCCTTAAAATGGAGAGCACATTACAGAATGGACGCTTCTTCAGACCTGAGGGGTTACTATTCCTGTGAAAGGGAGCTGGTAGTTGTACCGACATTAATTGTCCAAGCCTGCACGTGCCTGGCCCAGGACAGGCTCCTCACCCCTGCATGCCTGGGCCAGACTCATTTTCACCCTTTTTATAAGGAACCTGCATCGCGGGGAGGAAGGGAGCAGAAGGGTGGCCAGCCCTGTGATTCCCAGTCTGTCTCTGCCTCTCCCTGACACCTGGGAGCTGATGGTGAGCCTGGAAGAAGGCACTGAGCGAGCTCAGGTCTGCTCCCTCTGGGCCTCTCGGTGTCTGCCTGCAGAGGGGCTGTGTTCTGGTTGGTTCTTTGATACCAGGTGACCTGAGTGGGCTGCTGCCAGGGGCGGGGGCTGAGTCTGTCTGCTTCAGGGGGTGGGCGCTGGCAAGCCCATCTGGCTGTCGGTCTAGAGGCCCCTCCTCCAGGCCACCTTAATCTGTCACGGCACATCACTTCCCTGGCTTTCCCATCTCACGGGAGCCTAAGCCAGATTCTGCAGGGCATCCCAGAGCAGGGTCCCTTTGGCCTCACCAACTGAAAAAAAAACCAACTTTTGGGGCCCCTGGGTGGCTCACTTGGTTAAGTGCTGACTTCGGCTCAAGTCATGATCTCACGGTTTGTGAGTTTAAGCCCCATGTCAGGCTCTGTGCTGATGGCTCAGAGCCTGGAACCTGCTTTGGAGTCTGTGTCTCCTTCTCTCTCTGTCCCTCTCCTGCTTGTGCTCTGTCTCTCCCTGTCTCTCAAATATAAATAAACGTTTAAAAACCAACAACTTTTTTTTAATTGAAGGGTAGTCGACATACCACATTGTATTAGTTTCAGGTGCTTAACATAGTGATTCACCAATTCTATACATTATGCAACTGTTCAAGGGTAGGCGTACTCCCCAGGTCACTGTGCACCATGATGCCAATGTTATTGACTACTCCCTGTGCTGCACTTTGCCTCTCTGTGACTTATTTGTTTCATAACTGGAAGCTCATACGTCTTAATCCCCTTCTCACACTCTCCCGATCCCACCGCCTCCTCCCCGGGGACCGGCAGTCTGTTCTCTGATGTATGAGTCTGTGTCTGTTTCATTTGTTTGTTTGTTTTGTGTTTTACTTTTTGTTTATTGAAAAGAAGATTTTTTGGTCTTTATTTATTTTTGAGAGAGAAGAGAGTGCACGCATGCGCATGAGCAGAGGAGGGGCAGAGAGAGACAGAATCCCAAGCAGGCTCTGCGCTGACCGCAGGGCTCGATCTCACAAACCATGAGGCCATGACCTGAGCCAAAATCGGGGGTGGGACAATCAATCGACTGAGCCCCCCAGGCATCCCTGTTTTGTGTTTTAGTTTCTACACACAAATGAAATCATATGGCATTTGTCTTTGTCAGATTTATTCCACTTAGTATAATGCCCTCGAGGCCCATTCATGTGGCAAATGCCAAGATCGCACTCTTTTTTTATGGCTGAGTAATATCCCCTTGTGTGCATCTTTATTCATCTGTCAATGGCCTTGACTAACTCCCCCCTCACCGCCCCATTCACTCTGACTACACTGATCATGCTGATTCCAGATGACCCAGCCACACTCCTGCCTCAGGGCCTTTGCACATGCAGTTCCTGCAACCTGAAATGTTCTTTCCCCAGATGAGTATGTGGCCTTACTCACTCACTTCAGGTCTCAACTCAGGTATCACCTTCTTGGCTTTTTTAAAAATTTATTTTTAATTAAAAAAAAATGTTTTATTTATTTATTTATTTATGAGAGAGAAGAGAGAGAGAGAGAGAGTGAGCATGAGTGGGGGAGGGTCAGAGAGAGAGGAAGACACAGAATTCGAAGCAGGCTCAGGCTCTGAGCTGTTAGCACAGAGCCTGATGCAGGGCTCGAACCCACAAATGTGAGATCATGATCTGAGCTGAAGTTGGACATTTAACTGACTGAGCCACCCAGGCATCCCCCTTTCTTGGCTTTTTAAAAATTTATTTTTTAAAGTTTTATTTATTTATGTTTTTATTTATTTTTGAGAAAGAGAAAGAGAGACAGAACATGAGCAGGGGAGGGGCAGAGACAGAGGAAGACACAGAATCTGAAGCAGGCTTGAGGCTCCGGGCTGTCAGCACAGAGCCTGACGCGGGGCTCGAACCCATAAACTGCGAGATCATGACCTGACCTGAACTCGGATGCTTAACCGATTGAGCCACCCAGGCGACCCCCTTCTTGGCTTTTTAAAACCAGAATGCCTCCCCCACCCCTGCACTCTTCATAGCCTCCCTCCCTCTCCCTCCCCTGCCTTATCGGTCTCAGCAGCACTTATTGCCAGCACACTGTTCATTTCGTTGACCTTGTGTATTATGTCTCTCCCACTACGATGACCAGTCCACGTGACCCTGGGTTTTGTTTGCTCTTTTCACTGTGCTTTTCCCAGTGCCTCCTGCAGGGTTTCAGAGTAGGGGCCCAGTAGGTACTGGTTGAATGAATGAAGGGAGCCTTCTGCTCCCTGTCTGTTACCTGCATGAATCTCACAGTGGATTCCACACTCAGTAGAACTGCGGTGTCCCTTTCTGAGCCCCCTTGTCCCTCTGCTATGATCAGCTCTTTGTCCCTGAGTTGACATAATGTAGCAGAGACTCAAGAGTTTTAGCTCTGCACCCAGAAGGCCTGAATTTAAATTCTGATTGGGGTACCCTCTAAGCTGTGTTTCTCTCTCTCTCTGTCTCTTTTTAATTTTTAAATGTTTATTTTTTTTTTAATTTTTTTAATGTTTTATTTATTTTTGATACAGAGAGAGTCAGAGCATGAGAGGGGGAGAGTCCAGAAGCAGGCTCCAGGCTCTGAGCTAGCTGTCAGCACAGACCCCGATGCGGGGCTCAAACCCACGAACTTGAGATCTGACCTGAGCCAAAGTCAGAGGCTTAACCGACTGAGCCACCCAGGCGCCCCAAATGTTTATTTATTTTTAAGAGGGAGAATGTGCAAGCAGAGGAAGGGCAGAGAGAGAGTGGGAAAGAGAGAATCCCAAGCAGGCTCCGTGCTGTCAGCACAGAGCCTGATTCGGGGTTCGAACCCACAAACCGTGAGATCATGACTGAGTGGAAATCAGGAGTTGGATGCTCAATCTACTGAGCCACCCGGGCACCTCTCTTAGCTGTGTTTCTTAACCTGTCTGTGCCTCAGTCTCCCCATCTATAAAGTGGGCATTATAAGATTGCCTCCCTTATGGGGATATTGTGATAATTAAGGGATTCTATGGGTGAAGCGCTGAGTAAGGTGCCTGGTGTAAGATAAATGCTCCAGCAATGTCAGTAACGTTTATCAGCGTTGTGGCTTGGGGAGGTGACCGTGAACCCTGCCCGGTTCTCAGGATGGTTATGGAGGGACACCAGGGAAACAGAGGATGTGGCCTTGTCTTGTGAACTCCGATGCCCAGATCGAACAGAGGGCATTGGGGGTGGAGACCCAAGGCTTGGCCAGGGCACTCAGGGGGCAGTGGCAGCAGGAAGGGGGGCAGTGGGGACATTCCCCAGCTGCACCCACTTCAGCAGGGCTGCTGCTGCATGATCCCAGGTGGCAGGTGTTTCTAAAGGTAGAGACCTGTGTTCAGGTAGACGGTTGTCTGGTTGCTGGTCTGGCCTTTTGACTTCTGCAGACGGAGGCCCTGGTTGAGGAGACCAGAAAGGTCTCAGCCTCACTTCTCGCCTGCTCTGTGGACTGCAGGGGGCCTCGGGTTGGGCTCCACAGGGAGCAGTGTGGGGAGAAATGGGGTCATGGGGGAGGGTCCCTGGGACTCTGATCAGAGTGGCCAGGGATGTCCTGGCACCTTCCGTCCTCAGGTTTGTGTGTGGTGTGTGTGTGAAAGAATTTGCGAGAACATGAGTGTCTGTGTGCATGTGTGTGTTAAAACATTTGCTGCCAGCCACTCTCCCCTGCCTCCTCCCTCCCCCCTACACACACACACACACACACACACACACACACACACACACACAGTCCAAAGGCCAGCCCTGCTGCCGCAGGCTGCGGGGCATCTATCCACCCTCACAGCGCTTGCTCTCAGGCTTCCTGCTGGAAATGTCAGTGCTGCTCTGGGCAGGGAAGGCTTCCTGTCTCAAAGTCCCTGCTCTGAAAGTCATGAACAACGCCAAGCCTGGAGTCCTGGCGGAAGATGGGAGGTGCTCAGTACAGGGGTGGGGGGCTGGGGTGTGAGCCCAGGGAAGATCCGGGCTCAGTGGGCTGGAAGTTCATTCCCAAGGGGACAGAGAGGCGGTGCTCATACAAATGAGGACAGTCACTGACATTTATTACACGCTGTGTCCCGGCACCTCACTCGCACTGCTTCATTTTTCAGATGAAGACACCAAGAGCCTCAGAGATGTTGGGAAACATACCCAAGATCACACAGCAAGAAAAGGACAGATGAGGAAGCCGAGGCTCAGGGCGGATGCCTGGCTTACTGCGAATCAGCCGACATGTTAGTGGCAGAGCTAGAATTTGAACTTGGGTCTCTCGGATTCCAGAGCCTGTGCTCTTAACCACCGCAACCCTTCCCAAGCTCTTGAGTCAGCCAGACATCCTGGGCAATAGGTGAGAGAGGAGGAATTTGGGTGGCCAGGGGAGGGAGGGGCTGAGCTGGCCCGGAAGGGTCAGCAAGTAAAAAGTGAGGCATAGATGTCATTTGGGAGCCCTCCGGAAAGAAGGTCTGGGGGAGGGCATTGCACAGGTCAGGAGTGTGAGCAGAGGCATGGAGGCGTGAAATACGGTGCCGAGTTCTGGTGGTTTATGGCTGTGGCCCATTGAGCGGGGAGACAGCCTCCACTTCTCCCTGCCCCCACTCCCATCCTGGCCCAGAAAGCCTGATTGTCCCCACTTCCCTTCACCCCCTCCTGTTCTGCTCCTGGGATATGGACAAGAAAAGAGCTTGTCTTTCCTGGCTCTGCTGGAGTCCTGCCCCTGAGGTTTGGTTACCATGGCGACAGGCTCCATAGAAACTCAGAGGCAGCCCAAGATGGACCTGGCCCCCAGCCCACCTGCTGATGCTCTCTCTGCCTCCCCTGGCCGCAGCATCCTGAGGAGATGTCCAGGGGGTCACTCTGCCGCTCTGCTGCCTGAGTCCCCACCCTTTCCACTTTGGCAGACGCAGGAGAGTCCCCAAGGTCAGAGAGTTGGTAATTCCCGGCACGCAGGGTCCGTCATATGGCTCTGGGATCCCACAGTAGACTCAGGACACGGAGACCCAAATTCCCTTCGATTTAGACAGACCAGGGGCAAGTCATTATGTGGCCACCGCTTGACGTCCTGCCCATTCTGTCCCTACATCCTGTCTGTCTCACTCCTGGGGGTGCACTCTCTTCCGTGGTGTTTCTCTCCTGGCCCCGCTGGTCTCTGAGTTCTGGTCTGTTTAACCTACGTGCCCCATGTGCACCCGGTTGTGGAAAATCAGCATACTCTGGATGCATTTGTTGTTGGCTAGACCTGCTGGGGGACCCCAAACTCCATACTTATTAGCCATGTGACATTGAATAAGTCACTCCCTCTCTGAGCCTTGGATTTGACCTCTCTGAATACATGCTTTATTTATTTTTTAAGATTTTTTAATTCATTTTGAGAGAGAGATAGGGGAATGGGGGGAGAGTGGCAGAGGGAGAGAGAGAGAATCCCAAGCAGGCTCTGTTCTCCCAGGAATTAGCCCAACTCGGGGCTCCAACCCATGAACCGGGAGATCATGACCAGAGCCCAAACCAAGAGTCGGACGTTTAACCTGCTGAGCCACCCAGGTGCCCCTGATACATCCTTTATAGGGCAGTTTCTTCACCCCCCAAAAATCTGCATCTATCAAGCACTTGTTTATTTATTGTGTTTTAATGCATTTATTATGCCAAAAGGTGCGCTTACATGATCTCATTTACTCCTTACAACTCGGACGCAGGATTCTTATTCCCAATTAAAACACTGGGGTGAAGAGGTGCAGGACATTGACCGAGGCTGTGCCGCAATATTGCGGCACAGCAGGAAGCAGGGCACAGATTCACCTGCCACCGAGAGTGTGCTCTTAACCACTTTATTATCGGGTCAGTTAGTTTTTATTGAGCACCTGCTATGGGATGACCTGGTTTCTACTCACTGGAGCATTCACTGGGGGAGGGGAAATAAAGACCGATTGTTATATGTAGTCTGCTGAAAGAGAGCGTCAGGGGCGGATGTTCTGTGGAGAGGGTGAGTGGTCGGGGAAGATTTTTCCGAGGAAGTGACATGTAAGGGCAAGAGATCTGAGTAGGGGGAAGAGCCAGGCGTGAGAGGGAAGAAAGACCCCTTGGAGGTGGTGAGCGAGGGGGAGGGGGAGGGGCAGGCAGGGGCCTGGTCTCACAGAGCCTTGTAGGCAGGGGTGCCCTTATTCTAAGGGCAGTGGAAACCACTGGAAGATTCTGAGCAGGAACCTTGTCAGTGCACCTGATCTGTGTAAGGGGCAGCTCCTGGTGGCTGGTATGTGGCCAATGGGTGGGAGGGGGCGAGAAAGGAGGCCAGGAGGACGGGGCAGGGGTCTGGGTTAGAGGCAGTGGAGCCCGTGCTGTGGTGCTGGCAGTGGACAGGGAGGGGCTGCTGAGTTTGGCATCATTTGGGTGGCAATGGACGGAAGGTGCTGATGGACCACACTCAGGGCACGAGGAACTGGAAAGAATGAAGGATGCCTCTTGCTTCCTGCCCACAGTGACTGGGCGGATGATGATGATGTTGCTCCCTGAGATGTGGCACCCCAGGGTGAGGGTAGGGGTGCTGCTCTGCACAGCTGGGCTCTCGAGCCCAGAGCTTGTGTTGAGATGTGTGATTCGTGAGATACTCAGGTGTGGAGTTCTGGGGAGAGGTCTGGGTGGCAGATGTAAATGTGGGAGCTGAGAGGGTGGAGGGATATCCCAAGGGTATACAGCCTTGGGGCTTGATGAGACCAGAGAAGGAGAAAGGGTAGACAGAGATGGGCAGGCGGAGAGGAGAGGAGAGGCAGAAGATGAGAAGCTGGAGGGATGGGGGGAGGGGAAGGGAGGAAAAGAGAGGTAGGGAGAGGAGGAAAAGGGAGGGGAGAAGGGAAGAGGGGAAGGGAGAAGCGGAGAGGGGCAGAGGAGGGGAGGGAAGGGGAGGGCCACCAGAACCCAGAACACACCTGCTCAGCACACCTGGGCAGAGGGTGTGCATGTGGTGTTGGGCACCAGAACAGGTGGTGGGTGCCCAGGAGGACTCCGCTGGGGCTGGAGGAGGACCAGGGGAACCGGTTGTTAGGACTTAGTGAGGCTGGGGCTGGGAAGAGGGTGCTGTGAAGCCCTGAAGAGGGGAGAAAGGGATAGCCCCCTGGGGAGGCACTGGGGAGCCTGCAGCCCTGCCTTGTGACCTGGGGGCCCTGGGGAAGGGGAGCGGAGGGGAGAAGGGCGGTGGGGCAGAGGTGCGCAGTGGAGGGGCTTGACTGCAGAGTGATGGAAGAGGCAGACTGGCCTGGAGGCCGAGGGAGAAGCAACTGTGTCGTTTCTAGCTTCTTCTTGGGGGTGGGGCCCTGCATCCCGGAAGACAGACCCCCCCCACACATTAGTGTAGCTGCCTGACCCTGTAGCCACACACCGCCAAGGGGGACAGCACAGGAACGTCACTGGCACGGCGGGGACCCTGGAAGACCTGCCGTGCAGACATCCTGAGCTGGGGTCTTGGGCAAGGCGCTCTGAGCCTCCGGGTCTCACCTGGAAAAGCGTGATAATAGCATGTGAAAATGCTTCGCCAGCTCCCAGGTCCTGCCCAGGTGCGAGGAGTTAATAGTGTCTCTGGGGCTACAAGACTGTGTGAGGCATACTCCCAGGTCTGCTGAGAGACAGAGAGACACAGACGGAGTGAGACAGAGAGACACAGGAGACAGAGGGCAAGAAAGGGAGACAAAGGAGAGGGAGAGAGAGAGAGAGAGAAAAAAAAGAGGGAGGAACGGATAGAGAGAGAGAGGGAAGGAGGGAGAGAATTGGGAGAGAAAGAGAGAGGATAACAGAGACAGAGGCCTTGACAGAGACAGAAGAGAGACTGAGCCAGAGTCAGAGACAGAGACAGAGAAACAGACTGAGAGCAAAATAGAGGGATTGAGACAGAGAGGGGGTGGGTCCTGAAACAGCAAGAGAAAGTACGCCTGGGTGGGAAGACACACATGACTTTGACATTCATACTTTTGCTCATATTACTTTCTGACTTCTCTCTCTATATATCTAAATAGTTATCTTTTTAAAGACATGATTTCTAGATGTAAATTGGATTTTTAAAAACTTTCTGCAATTTGGAAATACCTATGAAAAGCTTCACAATTTGCATACAAATTGACCCAGAAATTTCACTTCTTACAATTTATTCAAAGGAAATAATCGTGGATGTGCCACAGCGATTTAATTGCAAAGATGATTTCAAAGTGTTGTTTATAACAGCAAAAAAATGCCCCCCAAACTCAAGCCTCCCAGATTCCAACCTAAAACAAAACCCAAAACCCAAAAAAATCCTCTACCATAAATGTGCAAAAATATGCAAATAAATAAAAGATGTTCCACTCACAAAAAGGATTTCTATGTCCCCTCTAAAATGATAGAACGGAACTCATTGGTATGGGTATTTATGAGATATTATTATGTAAATAAAAGGCAACTGTTAAAAAAGTATAACTTGATTTTGTTAGAAAAAAATGTTTGTCAAGTAATCCAGTGAAGAAATGGGCAGAAGACACTTCTCCAAAGAAAACATCCAGATGGCCAACAGACACATGGAAACAATGCTCAGCATCACTCATCATCAGGAAAATACAAATCGAAACCACACTGAGATACCACCTCACACCAGTCAGAGTGGCTAAAATGAACAAATCAGGAGACTATAGATGCTGGCGAGGATGTGGAGAGAGGGGCACCCTCCTACACTGTTGGTGGGAATGTAAACTGGTGCAGCCGCTCTGGAAAACAGTGTGGAGGTTCCTCAAAAAACTATCCATAGAACTCCCCTATGACCCAGCAATAGCACTGCTAGGGATTTACCCAAGGGATACAGAAGTGCTGATGCACAGGGGCACATGTACCCCAGTGTTCATAGCAGCACTGTCAGCAATAGCCAAATCGTGGAAAGAGCCTAAAAAGGAGATGTGGTTTATATGCAGTGGAATACTACATGGCAATGAGAAAGAATGAAATCTGGCCGTTTGTAGCAACGTGGATGGAACTTGAGGGTGTCATGCTGAGTGAAATAAGTCAGGCAGAGGACAGATACCATATGTTTTCACTTCTAAGTGAACAGGAGAAATGTAACAGAGGACCATGGGGAAGGGAAAGGGGGAAAAATAGAGAAAGGGAGAGAGGCAAACCATAAGAGACTCTTAAATACTGAGAACAAACTGAGGGCTGAAGAGAGAGCGGGAGAGGGGAAGGGAGGTGATGGGCATGGAGGAGGGTACTTGTGGGGATGAGCACTGGGTGTTATATGGAAACCAACTCGACAATAAACTATAAAGGAAAAAAAAGTAATGTGTGTGTGTGCATAGAGAGATATCTGGAATTTTTAAAACGCTGAGGCGGTAACTGTGGTATTCAGCAACAGAACCAGTGACGGCCATTTACAATCTCGTCTGTGCACTAAGAACTCTTACACGTAGACGTTTGCCCTCCTGGCTGTGGCTGTCTTTCACTCTGTCCTCAGCTGCACGTGGTCTATCGTGTGATAATCCAACAGACTCTGATTAAATTACACACCTCACCCATGTCAATTCACACAGATTTGTCCTATTTTTTTTGTTGTTAACCTTCCCACAGAGGCTACAGCCAGACGCTACCCTTTCAAAAAAATTTTTTCCCTTATTTTCACAGCCTGTGACAGTTTTATTCCCTTGATCATCGCAAACCGAGGGGCATCATATCTTTTTAGATAGGAACTCTGGGGTTCTGTTCATTGTACCCAGACCAACATGATATGAGGTGTATTGGGAAGGCGGGGATGCCTAAGAGGTGGGCTCTAACTCTTGATTCAGCCTGTTTGGTTTTTCTATTAAAAATGTACACATGGGGCACCTGGGTGGCTCAGTCAGTTGAGCGTCCGACTTTGGCTCAGGTCATGATCTCATGGTCAGTGGGTTCGAGCCCTGCATCGGGCTCTGTGCTGACAGCTCAGAGCCTGGAGCCTGTTTCGGATTCTGTGTCTCCCTCTCTCTCTGACCCTCCCCTGCTCGTGCTGTCTCTCTCTGTCTCTCAGAAATAAATTAGGGGCGGCTGGGTGGCTCAGTCGGTTAAGTCTCTGGCTTCGGCTCAGGTCAGATCTCACGTTTGTGGGTTTGAGCCCCGCGTCAGGCTCTGTGCTGACAGCTAGCTCAGAGCCTGGAGCCTGCTTCTGGTTCTGTGTCTCCTTCTCTCTCTGCCTCTCCCCCTCTCATGCTCTGTCTCTCTCTGTATCAAAAATAAATAAAACATTAAAAAAATGTACACATTCTCATTACAACGTCTAACAGAAATCACAGATTTTATTTATTTATACTCCTCTCATTCCAAAGAGGATTTGAGGTAGCCTGTCAAATTATATACGGGTCTAATAGGGTAAAAGCTGTTGAGGAAATCAAGGTGAAGGGGAGCTAAGGATATGAAAATAAGACCAAAAAAAAAATATAAAAGGAAAGTTGGTAAATAAAACACACGCCTCAAGGTATTGACTATTTGCCAGTCTGGGATGTCAGTTTTGCCCAGATCTTTCCAGGGACTTATTTTTAGCATTTAACATGATCCAATATCGAGCAAAAAGTAAAGAAATATAACCCTGAGGCATACACCTTACCTCTCTCCTAAGCTCAACTGTTACCAACTACTCTGTAAATAAACATTGACTTTTCCTTTTTTATTAAAAAATATTTTTAATGTTTCCTTATTTTTGAGAGAGAGAGAGAGAGAGAGTGAAAGAGAGCGAGCAGAGAGGAACAGAGAGAGAGGGAGACACAGAATCCAAATCAGGTTCCAGGCTCTAAGCTGTCAGCACAGAGCCCAACGTGGGGCTCGAACTCACGAACTGTGAGATCATGACCTGAGCTAAAGTCAGTCACTTAACTTACTGAGCCATCCAAATGCCTCTACGTTGACTTTTCTTTTAAGTCTCAGGAAAATAGTGACCTTTTCTCCCTCCCCCATCTCCAGTGGAAAGTTGACGACATGTCCACTCACCAGAGAGAGATGTCTACACCTTGGGAACCAGATCCAGTTAGGACGGAGGCTTCTGTTCTCAGCATCAAGAGCAACTATCTTCTTGGTGGGAAGGAATTGGCTTTGGTTACAAGGAAGACTTTAAACTTTCCTTCTCCAGCGATTTCCAATGTTTTAATGTTTCCTATTTTTGGTCCCCAAACAGAAAACATTCGGTGGCACCTCTGGTCCTTATCCAGATACAGTTTGCACTCTCTGTGGTGATGATTTTATTCCAAGTGAGATGTTACCTTAGCAACCAACTTACCAACTCACTCAATTAACCCGTTTCCTCTCTGTAATCAATACTCATTAGCAACTAAATTACTTCTTTGCTTTGCCTTGCAGTTTTAAACACTCATTCAGGTCAATCCGCTTCTCAAAGGTAGCAGTCTTTCCTCCTTCTGAACTCGGAAACGCACACACCTCAACCCATGAGAACCCCTCTCCCGGGGGACCTGTGACTGTCATCCTCACACCAGCTGGGCCCAGAAGTACGGGCTGGCGACCGTGGCGGAGTTAAGGAAAACTGGCAAGAAGGAAGAGGGCCCCTTCCATTTAAAAGCAGAGACACAGGAGGCTCCTGGGGGGCTCCAGGGGAAGAAATCCTAGGATGCGATGGTTATTGTAGACAGATAGGGTTTGAGAACAGAGAGAAAAATTATATATCAAAACTCAAAACCATCTGTGCCACTTCCCACTCTGCTTCTAAGGTAGGACACGGGATTGTGGTGGCGCATCCGCATCACGGGGCCATAAAATTCGCGACCACTCCCTTCGCTGCACTGAGCCTAGTGGGAGAAGGATGCTCCGTGCAGGAGGCCTGGAGTGGACGGCCCTTCTGGAAGCAGGGATGCTAGAAGGTCTCCAGAGGCAGGTCAGAAAGGAGAGTGGACTTGCTCTCACATGATGGGGGGATGGAGGTCTGAGGTGCAGAGTCCTAAGGAAGGGGGGCCCTGTCACCTGAGGAGCAGAGTCCCTGTGGGGAGAGATGCCGACCAGCATGGTGTGTAGAGACATCAGGGAAGTCTGCGGGCACACCGTGTCCTGGGTAAGTGGTGTTGGGGGAACCGGGGGGTGTATGTAAAGGGGTCAGCTGTGGGTGGTGCTGCCAACCAGAACATCCCCGCTGGGCGGCAAGATGACCCACACGTGGGACAATTAATCCATTACGAGCATTTTTCTAGGCACATGATAGATGCAGCAGAGGAAGATGCCCCAGCCTGGTTCCCAAGGGGCTCACATTCCAGGGCCCTCGGCAGAGAACAGTCCCGGAAATAAACGAATAAGCACCTCAGGTATGAAAAAAATAAATCAGAGATGGGGGAAGCTGGCATCTATAATGGTGGGCAGCAGGGGGGAACCTCTCTGAGGAGCTGATGCTGGAGTTGAGAGCTGAAGGATGAGGGGTCAGCTGCTGAGATGTCAGAAAAGAATGTTCCAGAAAGAAGAAAGAGCAAATGCCACAGCCTGTCCCCAGGCTCCAGAAACTCCTTCACGGCCTGACCATGCATTCTTTTTGCAAATCATTTAACCAGAAAGGAGCATTCTCTGCTCTGGGTGCCTAGCCACCTGACTCCAGTCCGTCCCAAGGGTCTGCGACTTCTGATACACATCTTGTTAAATTTCCAGCCCATAAAGGGTTCATTGGTGATACTACTCCTGCTAATGTCAACACACCTATGTGATACCATTTTTCAACTCGGACATTTGGGATGTTAAAAACCCAGTGAGGGGCATCTGGGTGGCTCCGTTGGTTAAGTGCCTGACTCTCGATTTCGGCTCAGGTCCTGAGCTCACGGTTCCTGAGATGGAGCCCCGCCTCGGGCTCTGCACTGACAGTGTGGAGCCTGCTGGGGATTTCTCTCTCCCTCTTTCTCTTTCTGCCTCTTTCTTTCTCTCTCAAAATAAATAAACATTAAAAAAAAAAGCCTGGTGAGAATCCACTAAAATCATATACATGGCAAGTGAGACATCAAGATGTAAGGCTTTGAAAGCAATTTGAAAAAAAAATTTCAAAAGCCATCATCATGTTCCTATTTCTAGAACCAATCATCTCTGGGGATCAGTCTTGAGAAATAACATAAAGTGAGGCAAAGGTTTGTGCACAAAGATGTTCAGGCGAACGTTATTTACATGAACGTAACACTGAAAACTGCTCCCGTGTGTAGTGACCAGAGAAAGGTTATGGTGACAGTCAGCCCATAGGATGTGGGGCAGTCATCGGAGCTGTTATGGCGAGACAGTGATGGGCTTCGCAGTCAGGTGAATCTTGGTTCAAATCCTGACGCTGCCAGTTGCAGACCTTGAGTCTGGCCTTCAACCTTGCTGGGCTGCAGCTTCCTCATTGATAGAATAAAAAATATGATTTATCTGCTTTTTTTTTTTATCACTAGTGGGGCGGCATCATTTCTAGGAGATGCTGATAAGCCCTCGGGGAGCCTACACTGAGCCAGCAGGTGGTCAGCCCTGCAGAGTACTCTCCCCCTCCCTTGGTGACAGTGGATCAAGCATTACACTTCCAGGATCTCACTCAATCCTGACAACTTCGGGACCGTCATTCCCATTGCACAGATGAAGAAATTGAGGCTGAGAGAGGTGAACAGACTGACAAAATCGCCCAGCAATTAAGAGGGATAATCAGGATTGGTCCTCAGGGATTCTGACCCTTGCACAGACTGTTGCCTCTCTCCCTTCCCTCCTGTGAACTCCTAGGCATCCTTCAAGACCCAGTCCCAGATACCACTTAGTCTAGGGAGCCCCTGCTGGTCTCTCTCCACTTGCGTTCCCGTGCACGTGCGAGGAAGCTCCCATCCACGAGGCTTCCTGCGAAGGCCTCAGCACAGGGTCGCAAGAATGGGATTTCGGTATCAAGTTTAGCTCCAGATTCAAAGCCCACTTTTACTCCCCACACCCCACAGGCAATATCCGGGTTGTCTCTACCTCGCCAATTTAATAGACAAAATCTAGGATAGCTCATTAACTTTCCCTGATACTCAGTAAGGGTGGGGAGGTTTAAGATGACAACTGCTCTCCTTTTTCAGCGTGGTGGAAATTTCCAGAAAATGGCTGCCACCCGCTTACTATGCAGGACCTTGGGCCTCAGTTTCCTGGGTGCCCTGGAGCCCCGAGGACCGCGCGAGTCAGTGTATGTGAGGCAAGCTCGCGGCGACTGGGTGTACGCGTGGCCCAACCGTCAGCCATTCTCTTCATTAATCTCATTACCGAAGGGCGTCCGTCGCGCCGTGGTCACTGTCAGAGCACGGAGCGACGGTGGCCTGGCGACCAGCCGGGGCGCACCGCTCGCGCGCCGGAGGAGCGCTGGGGACGCGTCCCAGGGGAGGGGACATCTGAGCGGCAGGAGCCGGGACGGGCCGGCGGCCCTGCGGGGAGGCCACGGCTCAGGGTCCCCACGCCGCGCGCCGGCGGCCGAGGCACTAACGAGTCGCGCGGTCTCGACCCCTGGGAAGCCCCTGGGACCCTCTGGCCACCAGCTAAACCTCCGCAGGGGCCGCTCCCGGCGCGGGCGCGCGGTGGGAGGGGCGTCCTCCTGCCCCGCCCACCGCCGAGTCCCCGGATCTACTGGCCGGCCTGGGGGGCGGGGGTTGGCGTGGGGGGCGGGGCCGGCGCCCGGGCTCGGATTCCAGGTCTCGGCGCTGCACAACAGGGTCGAATTGGGGGCCCCCGACCCCACTCCCCACCTGCGCTGGGTATGGGGTCTGCCGCCCGCGTTATGATCGCCGGCCCAGCCTCTTAATTAATAGCAGTGCGACCTTGGGGAGGGCGCCTCAACGACCCGCGCCTCAGTTTCCCCCCGGGGGGTAATCATAGCACCCACGTTCCGGTCGGTGTGAAAATATGTGGGTCAGTCCCAGTAACGCTCAGAACACGCACACAGTGGGTACTCAGTAAGTGTCGGCTGTGGTCCCTTGGCGTGCTTCCTTGCTGCCTTTAGGGGAAGCGGAGGGGGGCCCTGATGCATTTACCTTGAGGGGCGTGATCTGGGGGAAGGCACTAGTCCGGTGCTGAAATCAGGAGTTTTTGCTGTTACGTTGGAGCAAGGCGTTTGAGGTTCTGGAGCCTGTTTCCTCATCTGCAAGCGGGGGATGTCCGTGGTAGGTGATTGTGCAGATTATCATTGGAAACATCAGTCTCACGTGGAGGGCCAAATGTGGAGTCGGCCGCTGTGCGTGTCCTGTGTCATCCTCACGGCGCCCCCAGACCCTGCCCCTTCCCTCTGGTTCACCCTGCAACCGGCCCTCCGTTGTCCCGCGGCCGGGAAGCGGGCAGCGGGGGCTGGAGGTGAGGTCTCTGGTTCTGGGGCTGCTGCCAGCGAAGGAAGTCATTCCTGCCCGTGTTTCATCTGCTGCAGAGCTGGGCCGCAGGGGTTGGAGGGGTGTGTAGAAGCTGAGGGCGCCTCTGCAGCAGGGCAGGGCAGGGCAGAGGGCCGGGCACACCCGAATTCTCATCCGTGCCCTGCCCCTTCTTGCCTGGGTGGCCTTGGACAGTCACTCCGCGCGGAACCTCGACTTGCTCATCTGTAAGGTGGGCATTACAGCGCTCCCTGCTCCACGCACGAGGCGGTTGTGATGATGGGTGGGCTGCCTGCCTCCGAGTGGCTGGCACCAAGCCGTCACAGGAGGGGCTGCCGGACCGGACCGGAGGAGGCGGCTGTCAGGGCTGGGTAGAGCTCACGTGCTCATCTAGCTGCCGCTATTAGCGGGTGCCCACGGACCCGCTGCGACCAGGAATTGGGACACGGTCCCCACACTCAGGGGGTCGTCGATCTGGAGCACAAGTGTAAATCATGAATGGCAAGGGTTAGCCCTGAGCTCTGAGAGGGAGGTTAGCGGACACAGGCACCGCTGATGGGACGGGATGGAGGGGCCGGGAGGACACCCCAGATCAGAGGGCGGGGTTTCTTAGCTGAGGCCCATCCGGGAAACAAGGAGGTGCAGGAGACCCGGCAGAGGGGCCAGGGGCAAAAGCGTGGAGGTGTGAAGCATCAGAACTTGTGTGCACCGTTGTTAGGAGCTTCACAGTGGTAGGAGCAGGGTGAGGGGAGCCGGGCATATCGTGAGCGGCCTGATGCCAAGCATGGACTTGGGGAGCCTTTGAAAGCTGAGGGTCGAGGCAGGGTTAGTGGCACTAAGGGCACTGACAGTCCCACTCAGCCCAGTCACCGAGACTGCTTGCCCAGCACCTGGCTGGTTTTATTTAAGGACCTCAGAACAACCCTCTGTTCCAGGGAGGCCCTCTGATGGTCCCCCTGTGAGGCTCAGAGAGGTTAAGGAAGTGGCCTCAAGTCACACAGCCATTAAAGGCTAAGCTAGGATTTGAAGCAGGCTGACCAGCTCCAGGGTTCAAGCCCCTAGCCACCTCCCCATCCTGCCTCCCTATGGGATCGGCTCTGAGCACCAGCCTTTCCGGGGCCGACTCGGACAATTCCTGGGTTTTGTCCCCTCTGTGCTGGCCCATTCCTGCTCAGGACCTGGGCTTTTCCTCCTGGGCCGAAGGACAGGGCAGCTTTCCCGGAGGGGCCTTGGCTGCCGGGCTGTAGGGGAGGAGAGTGATTTCTCAGGAATCCTATAAGCCAGGGAGTGACTCGGTGTGCTGGCAGCCTCCTAGCCCCCAGCCTCAGCTCGGGTCCGGGCTGACCGGGGTCATGGCCACCCACCCCTTCGCCCGGCCTCCGCCCTTCCTTCCTGAGAAGAGGCTTAGGCTCTAGAGTCCGGACACTGCTCCTCCATCCCCTAGTGCCTCCCCCTCCTCTTTGAAGATCCTTCATTCCATGTCAGGTGCAGCCTCCCCAGCTGTGGCCTCCTGTCCTGTCCCTGCACCCCGCTGCCACTCGGATCATTCTTCTCAAAGACCGATTGGATCTTGTGTCTCTCCTGCCCCCCGGTTGCCCCAGGAAAGGGTGCCAGTTCCCCAGGCAGGCCAGCAAGGCTGTTCACTGTCACCTCCCATCCCCTTCCCAGCTCCGTGTCCCCAGGCACAAGCAACCCTTCAGTGAGCCCCCCTTCATGCCTCTGACAGCCTCTGAGCCTCTGTTGCTCCTGTCCTCCCGCTGTTCATCCTCATGGGGAAAGCCTACTTTTCCTTCAAATGGCACCTCCTCTGGGCAGCCTTCCCTGACTTCCCCAGGCAGGGGAAGTCGCTCCTTTCCCTGTGTGCCACCATTGCCTTGTTTGCTCTGGGATTAGCAGGGATCCCATCGTATGACAATTATGTGATTGGTGGTGCCCTCCCCCACCAGACTTTTAAAACAGTTCCATGATATCCAAAGAGCTGCCACTACAGAGCTCTTACCATGTGCCGAGTCTGGTGCTGAGACTTTACCTGTATGATTTCCAGTTCTCCTGACATTCCTGGAGGTAGGTGCCACATTCGTCCCCATTTTAGAGACGATAAATGGAAACACAGGCCTGTGAACTGACTTACTCAAGGTCATTTGCACTTAAGTGGCACAGCCAGTCTCTCTGCAGAGTTAGGGTCTTAACCAGCCCTCTCTCTGCCTCCTTTTTTCCAGCGTGGAGCCCAGCTTGGCTCAGCTGTGCGCAGAGGTTTGCTGAATGAGTGGGTAAGTGGACGGGAGTCTTCCAATGGCTAGGTCTCTAGAGCAGCCTTAGGAGGTTCACGGGGAGGGAACTAGCATGGACGAGGTCCTGAGTGTCCCAGGAGTGCCCCTGGCCGCCCTGGGACACTGATACTATCAGCTCATTTTACAGATGAAAAGACTGAGGCTGAGAGCTCTTCAGAGGCCCTCCCAAGCCCAGAGGAGGCGATTGCGCAAGGACCTGAGGACCCCAATGCTTCTGGAGAGGGGAAAGGGGCTCCTTTTATGTTTCCTCAAAGCTCCCCTCCTCAGAGGAGAATTCCAGAAAATCAAACTGAAGCCGGGGGCGTGGGGCTGTGGCCTTGACTCTGGTTGTCAGGGGGGCATGAACAGGGTCATGAGCTGAGATGAACAGCCCAGGGCTGGAATCCCGTCTCTTCCACCTGTTAGCTGTGTGTCCTCGGCCCCTCATGTGACCTCCCCGAGTCTCTCTCCTCGTCTGTAACGGCAATGATCTGCTTCCTGCTGGTTTTAGGTGAGGATCACACATCTTGCACCCAAAGTGCTTGGCACAAGGTGCGCACTTCGTAAATGTCAGCTGTTATTAGTGGGCTCAGAATCAGGGTCTCCAGAATTTGGGCCAAGTTGAGTCAGGGGAGAATTCATGAAAAACTGGGCCCAGGGCTACCGGTCAGCTCAGGGTGGGGTGGGGGCTGTTTGCACATGTCTGCTTCTAAGAACCACACAGAGGACTCTGTTGGGTGCAGGGGGGTCTGTGAACAGACTCTGCTAGATGGTTGGGGAGCAGGTGTGTGTGTGTGTGTGTGTGTGTGTGTGTGCGCTCAGAGTTGACCTTTGAGTAATAGCAGAAAGACGAGTGAACAGATGTGAGTTCAAATCCCGCTTCTCCGACTTATTGGCTGGGCAAGTTGGTCAATGTCCTTGCCCTCTTTAAACCTCAGTTTTCCCCTCTGTAAAATGAGGATGTTATTACCTCCTCCCAAAGAGTATGGTCGGTTTAATAAGATCATTATACCGGGTGTCATTATGCCCAGGTGTCAATAAGTGCTTTACTTTTAAAAATGATTTCCATCCCAAGGGTTTTCCTCACCATGTCAATTGATTTTGGAGAGCAGTATGGCCGCTGGGAGCCACTCCCTTCCATCCATCCGCCAATGTGTTGGTCCCTGTTCAGGGCCAGATCTGCAAGGGACACTGTGGATGCATTGAAGCAGCTAGGACAGGTGGCTGCTCAGAGGAGTGGGGACAGTCGCGCCACCTTGCGGGCCTCTAGGAAGACAAGCGTGGGGAGGGGTCCAAACCCGCATTCAGTTTCCAGGGTCCTTCTAAGCCCCTCCTCCTCCCTCTGGAGGCGCGGACCTCCTGTCAACGAGGCTTGCGCGCCCCCTGCTGGTCTTCCTGTGAACTGCGCCTTCGGCCTTGGAGACTGACGGCCACTGGGGCTGGGAACCAAAATGTCCATAAAAGGTGGAGTATCCAAACGCGGAGGATTCTCAGAGATCATCCACCTACGCCCTACCGCTGGAGGCAGGAGGCCCTGTGTGGGGCGGGGAGCTTGCACAGAGCAGGAATTCAGGCTCTGAAGCCTAGACGGGGCTCTGCCAATGCCCCGGGCCGGGCCGCGAGCTCCTCCCCAGGGAGGGTTCTTGGAGTTGAGCTGTGGCTCCTGGGTGAGGAATGCGGGGTGATCACCGGCCTGGAGCAAGCGGAGGGGTTTCATGTTCTCAGCCCCTCGCCCTATCGGGTTGCCCCAGTCGCTGCATTTCTTGTTTTGTTTTGGAGCAGCAGAGCCATTGCAACCTGAGAGCTATGAAATGGGAACTCGGGTGTGTGCGCGTCTCAAAGGGTGTCCATCAGCAGGTGCCCTGGGCCAGTGACATCACCCTACTAAAGCTCTGGTCGTCTTTTTAGCCTGGTTTGCCCACCCCCAAGTCCCAAGAGCTGCCACCACTGTCTTGCTCTTGGTTTTCCAGCCTAAGGGGGTGGCGGGGGAGGGGACGCGAAAGCTGGAAAGATGCTTGCCTTTAGAGCCCGGGTTGCTGATAGGGACGGATGTCGGACCTTGGGTGGATTTTGGAGCAGATCAGAGGTGGGGAGCATAGGAGAGGTGAGAGGTGAGGGTGCTGCTCCTGCTTCTGGCCTGGGGGATGGGGTGTACGCCTCAATGGGCTGGCAGTGTGGGGTCACCAGGGATGGGGGCCTTTAGAGCCTTGCTGCCCCAGGGAGAGGCTTGCCTGGGCTGGGAAGGGACCCTTTACTCCTTTCCCCTCCCGCTCACACAGAGACTGGGGGTCTATGTTTTGTCCCCTGATAGAGGGTGCATGGTGACAGCCTGCCCTGGAGAAGAGTGGAGGGGAGAAGGGTGGAGGGCTCTATTATTTTTAAATTGGGCGCTCTGTTGGGGCACTGGGTGGCTTAGTCAGTTAAGCATTTGGCTTTGGTGTCCGTTCTTGGTTTCATGATCTCACAGTTCATGTGTCCGAACCCCACGTTGGGCTCTGTGCTGACTGTGCGGAGCCTACTTGGGACTCTCTCTCTCTCTCTCTCTCTGCTCCTCCCCAACTCATGCTCACACTCTGTCTGTCTCTCTGTCTCTCAAAATAAATAAATAAACATCGTAAAATTTGGGTGCTCTCTCGCTTGGGGATCGGGTCCCCACCTGCCTGTCTGACCTCACTTCCCCTGGGCCTTTCTCGCCACCCTGCTCCAGCCGCGCTGGCCTTCCCCACGTGTCGGAGATCACCCCCTTCGTCCAGTTGGGAGCCTTTGCAGCAACTCTTCCTCCTGCTCAGTGTCACATGGCCGGTTCCTTCCCGACCTTCAGTTCCTGTTTAGTGTCACCTTGTGGGGGGGGGGCACCCGACTGCCCAGTTAAGGTGCCCACGGTGCGCTCTCCCACTCTATCGCACTCTCCTATGTTTTCTCCCAGGCACTCACTGCTGTCAGACCCTGGCTGATTTGTTCATTGACTCTTGCCCCGCCCCCTTCAGTGCCCAGTGTCTGCCACAGTGCCCAGCACATAGGAGGCCCTCGGTAATTATCTTTGAACTTGGTGGAGGTTTCTGATGCCTGGAGAGAGCTGGTGTTTGGAGCCAGACAGTCCTGGCTTGAACTTGGGTTAGAATTTTCGTGCTGTTCTGTGAGCCCTGCCTCTTTTACTTTACTTCATCCTCATGATCGTCCCGAGGAGGGGAGGGGACTATTATTATTATTATCCCATTTTACAGGTGAAGAAACTGAGGCTCAAGGAGTAAGTCACAAGCCTGGTGATGACCTCTTCTCTCTAGTAAGGGCCGTGGGCGCAGGAATGTTGGGGAGACAGATAGTTTCTCTCCTGGGTGCCTCATCAGTGCTCAGGGAGGACTAGGAATCTGGCCACCCGAATTCCACCTCCAGCTCAGCTACTGATTCGCTGTGTGAGTCCGGGTGGTCCCTGTCCCCCCTGGATCCCCAGGCCAGGAAGTGCTGTCTCCAGCTGCAGGGATGGGGGGGCAGGGGCGGGCAGGTGGGACTGGCTCTGCCAGTAGTTACAGGGGTGGGGGCGGGGATGTGGGCCCAAGGTTGCCAAATGTGTGAACTCTTCGAGAGAAGTAGAAAATTGGGATTTCGATATGAAATTTGATGTTCTTTAGATGCTGATAACAATTTAAAGAGAAAAAAGAAACACACTGTGTGGGCCCAACAGTCTCCACGTGTGGTTTGGGCTCGTGGGTTGTCACTTTACCATCCATGGGGTGCTTGCTATCTGGAGGTCTCGTCCTGTTCTTGGACCCTTGGTAAAAATGACTCACACTGTTAAGTGCTTTCTATGTCCAGAGGCACATGTGATGTCAGTTGATTCCCACCACGTAATACCACCCCACTCAGTAGTCATTTGTTAGGTGGGCAAACCGAGGTCCAGAGAGGGTAAGTAACTTGTCCAGGGTCACACAGCTAATAAATGGCACAGCTGGGGGGACAAAGCAGAGCTCTCCTGCTCCAAAACTTCTTGCAGACCCACTCTGTCATCCTGCCACGGTGGTTCCAGTACTCTCTGTCCAGCCTCCTGCCTGCCCACCAGGACACCCCCATCCTGGCTTCCTGGGGACTCACACACTCACCAGCTGACCCAAGCTGGTCCCGTAAAGTCTAGGCCTGGAAGGAAGGTGAGCCAGGGAGGAGGGATCTCCTCATCCGGGGACCTGGCTTCTCCTCTCTGCAGACCCCCTGATGCCGCAGGATGTGCTAGAGACCCGCTGACCTGATGAGACACCTGTGGAAGCTGCACCAAGGCCATGGCCGCCTCCCACAGCCCAGCCACAGACATGAGGAAGTGCTTCTTCCCTCTTGGAAGTCACGGCAGGGGGCAGGCAGCCGGCTGCATCGGGCTGCAGCGGGCGAGTTCTCTGGTGCAGGGAGGGCGTGTGTACCTGCTCAGGCGGGCCTGTGGCTCCACGGAGGTCACCGTGTGCGGGCTGAGGGGACGTGCATCGGTGCCTGAGCACAAGGGGACATGTCTGTGTGCCGGGCTCTGGCGTCCGACGTCGGGGTGCCTACCTGCCTGAGTACACAGGTGTGCACACGCATTCCCGGACATTTGAGGGAAACTGGGGTGTTTTGTTTAAATTGCGGTGTAATTTACATACCATAAAGCGCACAAGTCACAGGTAGAATTTTTATATAGGTACAGCCAAGTGACCATCACCCGGGCCCGGGGGCTCCCTGTGTCCCTCCCAGTTGATACTTCTCCTGGTGGCCATTATTCCAGCCTCTGTCCATCAGGACTCAAGTTCTCTTTAAATGTTGGCCCTGATCCTGTTCCAGCTGCTTAGTCAGTCTGTGAACTGAAACAGCGGCGGCGGCAGCAGCAGCAGGGACTGTGGTCTGATACTCGGAGGAACTTCCAGGTGAACTTCCTCGAAATCTGGGCACTCAGAGCCTTGGGGAAGCTGCGTGAATCTTGCTTCCGATAGTGAAGATGGGAAACAGTAGTTAAAACAGCCTCCATTTATTATTTGCAGGTTCCTTAGATGAGTGATTTTATTTAAGTGCCACATGACTTTGTAAAGTTGGTGTGATTGTCCCTATTTTGTGGATGAAGCCCCTGAGGCTCAGAGATAGGCAAGGGAATGCCCAGCCTCACAGAGCTGGAATAGCAGAGTGGAATTTGGGTCCACGTCTCTGGTCTCCAAAGCTGTTCGTTTCCCTCCCAAGGCTGCCTGTCTGGATGAGCTGTGACCCCTTGCTGGGTCCAAGACCTCACTCCAGGGCACGCTCCTTGGCACCGCCCCCCATTTCTACTCTCAAAGGCCCCACCCCACCTGGAGTTAAGTATCACCTGCATCCCAGGCATAACTGTTGCATTGGAAACAAAGATGGCTTGAGCCGGACAAGTGATTGGAGGTCATCTTGTCCCGTACCCTTAGCGTATGGCTGGATGTAGGGCTCTCAGTCGGCGGGGACTTGCCCAAGGTCACACGCTGACCCCGTAGCAGTTCTGAGTGCAGACTCAGATGACTTTGTTGGACCTTGGTGGAAGGAGCAGGCCTGGCCACTCTCAGGGATGTGCTGGAGTTGGGGACCTTCCTTGTGGTCTCTCTTCTCGGTGCTTTCCTGGGGGCAGAGCCTCGGGTCCAGAGGGGGCTCCTGGTCTGACCTTGGCCGTGGCAGTCTGCCGGGCCCCAGATTCCTTCAGCAACCACTCGCACTGACCGGCTTTAAGGGAATTTGATCATAATTTACTTCCCATCTTTTTAAAAAATTTTTATTTATTAGAGAGAGAGAGAGAGAGAGAGAGAGAGAGAGCGCGCTTGCGCGAGTGAGTGGGGGAGGGGCAGAGAGCGAGAGAGAGGGAGACACAGAATCCGAAGCAGGCTCCAGGCTCTGAGCTGTCAGCACAGAGCCGACGTGGAGCTCGAACCCAGGAACTGTGAGATCATGACCTGAGCCGAAGTCAGCCGTCCGACCGACTGAGCTACCCAGGCGCCCCTCATCTTTTTTTCTTTTAAGATTTTATTTTTAGGGGCACCTGGGTGGTGCAGCTGGTCAGTTAGGTGTCCAACTTCAGCTCAGGTCATGATCTCACAGTTCGTGGGTTCGAGCCCCACATCGGCTCTGTGCTGACAGCTCAGAGCCTGGAGCGGGCTTCGGATTCTGTGTCTCCCTCTCTCTGCTCCTCCTCACTCACTCACACACACACACACACACACACACACACACACACACTCTCTCTCTCTCTCTCTCTCTCTCTCTCTCTCTCAATAATAAATTAAAAAAACACATAAAAATAAAAGAAAAGATTTTATTTTTAAGTCATCTCTACACCCAGCATGGGGCTTGAACTCTCAACCCTGAGATCAAGAGTCTCACGCTCCACCAACTGAGCCAGCCAGCCGCCCCCTCCCTCCCATCTCATAGTCCTCGCCGCATCTGCCGCTACCTAAACAGGTGACAGTGAGCTACACGGGAGCCAGAGTCACATAGGGGACTTGCCGTGTCATCCTGGGCAAATCACTTTGCCTCTCTGAGCCTCAGTTTCTTTATCTGTAAAATAGAGGTAATAATAGGAGCTACTTCATAAGGGTACGGTAAAGATTTCTAGAAATAATGGTAGCAATTATTTCTAGGAATTGCGATTCTGTGCTAGGAGCTACAATCGCCTCTAACCCTCCTAGCAGCACTAAGAGGCAGTTACTGCCAGCACCCCCTTTTGATAGGGGAAGAAACTGAGGCTCAGAGGGCTCACTCCCCTAGTAACCAGTGGTGCCTGGACTCCAGCCTTAACCCAGGACGGTTATTCAAGATACTTAACAATTGGCCTGCCCGGGCCCCCAGCCATCAGAGTGGATGCCTGCTATAAAGAAACCAGCCGTGAGTTCTCCCTGCCGCCTCTGATCCATGGCACTCTCAACTGTGTTAAATGGGATTAATCCAGGAAATGAGATTACAGATGTTGAGCAGCTTGGAGGGCCTCGAAGCTCTCTCCATAGCACTGGATTCCAGCTCTTCTTCTGTTGTGAGGACGAAGCCCAGGACCAGGAGGCCTGGATGACCTTCGCCCCGGACCGGAAGAGTCCAGAATCTCACCTTCACCGGGTCTAAGCCTGCGAGGCAGACGGTGCTCAGTGAGCATTGCGGCCCTCCATGTGCTCCGTGCAAGGGCTCCTCGGAGCAGACCCAGGAGGCCCTCGCCTTGGCCCCGGTTTGTTATAAGACTCAATCAGTGGATCCACATGCGCGTTTTTAAGGAACGACTTAAAATACATTGTCCAGGGGTGCCTGGGTGGCTCAGTCAGTTAAGCGTCCGACTCTTGATTTCGGCTCAGGCTGTGATCTCACGGTTGTTGAGATTGAGCCCTGCGCTGGGCTGGGGTCCGTACTGAGTGTAGAACCTGCTTAAGATTCTCTCTCGCCCTCTCTCTCTGCCCCTCCCCCACTCATGCTTGTTTGCCTTCTCTTTCTCTCTCTCTCTCTCAAAAAAAAAACACAGCACCAAAAACATTGTACATATTTAACGTGCGCATCTTGATCATAATTAAAGTATTCGATCTGGTTTGGACAGGTGTAGACCCTGCTGGGAACCCAGCTACAGCAGCCACACTGACCATCTCCGGCACTTCTCAGAGTTCTGTCATTCTGCTCAGCCGTCTGCCCCTCCCCAGCGGCCCCGTCCTGTCTCAGGCACACAGTGATCTGGCTTCCATCACGACAGAGTGTTTGGCCCTCTCTAGAAGTTCATGTCAATGACATGATACCATTCGAAGGCTTTGGTGTCTAGCTTGCTTCCTCCAGCACAGTGTTCTCAAGATGCATCCCTAGAGTCCTGTATCCTTTTGCATTGCCGAGTACTATTCCACTCCGCACACCTTTAGATGGACATTTGTTTTTTTCCCAGATTTTGGCTATTACAAATAAAGCTGTTAGGGACGTTGATGACCAGTCTTTGCGTGGACACGTTTTTGTTTCTCATGGTGAATACCTAGTGGTGGAAGGGCTGGGTCGTGGGGACGTTTCCCAAGGCGGCTGTACATTTCTACACCCCCACCAGCAGTGTGTGACGGTAACCGCTGCCTCACGTCCTCCCCAGCGCTGGCTCTCGTCAGTCTTTGCAGTTTTAGCCATTCTGGTAGCTGTGAAGGGACAGTCACAGGACGTCACCACAGGGAGGCTGACTTTGTCTCGAGTTTCAGAAAGAACTTTCTATATGCCAGAGCGGTCCAGTTACGGAATGAGTTTCCTGATGGAGTAGTGAGCTCACCGTTCCTGGGAGTGCTCAAGACTTTGCGTGCCTGGTTAAGATGTGTGGACAAAGAATCCTAGCCTCAGGTGGGTTTGGACTGGAATAAAATTTTTTTCATGTTGATTTATTTATTTTGAGAGAGAGAGAAAGAGAGAGAAAGAGAGAGAGCAAGCATGAGCAGGGGAGACACATAGAGAGGGAGAGAGAGAATCCCAAGCAGGTTTCACCCTGTCAGGGCAGAGCCCAAGATGGGGCTCAATCCCATAACGATGAGATCACGACCTGAGCTGAAATCAAGATGCTTAACCGACTGAGCCACCCGGGGGCCCCTGGACGAGATTTAAATGAGCTACTTCCAGCTTTGTGGCTCTAAGAACCTTAACTGATGGAAGGCTGCTGGTAGTTTTATTATTAATATCTGCATCTTGCGCCTGCAACCCCCACCTTCCCCTGCAGGAAGCCACGTCCTGCGTGGGCGCCTCACCCCTCTGAGGTGTGTGGGCGAATCCCGTGTGCTCACGGATCAGAGGAGACAGCCGCCTGTGTTGTCCTGTCCCCATCCTCCGCCATTTCCTCTGCTGCCTTCAGCTTCTCCGTGACGGCCCTGTCCCGCCAGGTCCCGCCTGACTCGGCTTCTAGGCCAAGGTAGGATCTCCCCATTTGTGGGCAGATCGGGGAAGACTGCTTCTCGAGGGGGGATCCCCCAGCGGGGCTCTTTGGGACCACTCAAGGGACAGCTCCCTCTCTGACCCTTAGCCTCCTCCTCTCAAGGTTGATGACTGGGTTTAGCCTGGACCCTGTGCTTTCTCTTACAATGTCCTTCCTGGCCCCATGAGGCATGTGACCCTAGTCCGCCAGGCGCGCCTCCTGTGTGTCTGAACCCAGCGCCATATTGGGCCTGCCGCCATCTCGTGACCTAGGTGGCACGTGGATGGCTGGATGTGGAGCCCCGCTCAGCCCTGCACCCTAAGTGTGTCCAGTCCCACTGGCCAGGACCCCTAATGACCCAGTAGAAGTAATCAAAGGCAAGTCATTTTTCAAAAAAGATTTCTTTGGGACTTGCTTCACTTCAGTTGATTTTGAATATTGACAGTGAGCCAGCATATACACTAATTTTTTTAAATGTATATTTCATTTTGAGATAGATAGATAGATAGATAGTGTGAGTGAGCAGGGGAGGGGCAGAGAGAGAGAAGGAGACACAGACTCCAAAGCAGCCTCCAGGCTCTGAGCTGTCAGCACAGAGCCTGACACAGGGCTCGAATCCACGAACTGTGAGATCATGACCTGAGCCAAAGGCAGACGCTTAACCGACTGAGCCACCCAGGCGCCCCCTCAGCATATGCACTTTTGAAACTGCTGTTAGAGAACGAGTTTGTCCCCCATCCATCCTCCTGGTGTTCGCTCCCTAGTCTGGTGCCCTCTCTCCATGAGGTTCTGGGCTTGCAAAGGCCTGGGCTCATTGACCAGTAAGACACGTCACTTCCGGGATTCAGTCAGAAAAGACAGTGCAGGGGCACCTGGGTGGCTCAGTCGGTTAAGTGTCTGACTTCAGCTCAGGTCATGATCTCACGGTTTGTAGATTTGAGCCCTGTGTTGGGCTCTGTGCTGACAGCTTGGAACCTGGAGCCTGCTTCGGATTCTGTGTCTCCCTCCCTCTCTCTCTCTCTGACCCTCCCCTATTCATGCTGTGTGTGTGTGTGTCTCTCTCTCTCTCTCAAAAATAAAATAAAAAATGTTAAAAATAAAATAAACATAATAAAAAACAGAAAAGATAAGGCAGTGCAGCTCCTCCCGTCCAGACCTGGGGGTGCGGGGGACACAGGCGGCCCTGGGACCTGGCAGGTTTTGTGTCCCCGCCCTGTGCTGCCGGCGGCGGATGGTGGGGAATTCCTCTGGCTCGAAACGTAATCTTCCTTTCGATTTGAGCTCCTTCAAGTTTCTGCTTTTCCAATCAAATCCTCTTAAGTCAATACTCTTGGATGCGAACACTTTTGAGCAGACATAAAATGTCCCGCCGAGCTGACCCGTCCTCCTGTGCGCTACCCAGTCCTCTGGGTGGACATCTAGGTGATTTCCAGTCTCTCTGTCATAAATAATGCCGTGACGACCATCTTGGGCGCCCGGAGCCCGGGTCACATCTCCAGAGATATCCTCAAGAGGCCTTCCCAGAAGTGGGGGCGAGGGGGCCAACGGTTATGCTTTGAGCAACAAAAACATCCGGCTAGATGTCCTTCCAGAAGAGTGGCCCCGAGTCCCGCCAGCGGCAGAGGACAATCTCTGTCCGGCTGCCCTCCCCCAGCGTCGCGTGTCCCTCGCCCGGGGCTGCGTGCACCTGTGCTTGCCGGCCGCCGTGGGCCCCGCTCTGGGCACCTGCGGGGGACGGGCCGCATCACACTGTTTACGCAGCCGCTATGTGGTGCCAGCGCCTCTAGGGTCTCCACGAGTCAGGGAGGATCTGTGTCGTTTTCTTTGATTTCAAATGAAGTGGATTCTAAACACCACTTAAAAATACATTAATAATGGTGTTGGTGTATCATTCATCTTGAGGAAGTGACAGATGTTTCCCGCAGCAAAATGCTGAAGTGGGAAAGTGGGTTAGGGAGTTCGGAGATTGATTAGTTTCTGTCCAGGGGCTCATTACCTCCTGCCTGGCGACCTCCTAACTGGCCCCCTGCCTCCAGCTCCCGCACCCCCCACCCTGGCCCCATCCGCTGCCCACACAGAGGTCTCGTTAATCTTGTTGATGTGTCTCGGGAAAGTGGGATGCGTGAGGGGCTCTGGTCTGTGTTCTATCACTGAGTTCCTGGGTGCAGTGGACCCACGTCTATGTCTGTTTCCCCCTTTTCTCGAATCAGTGCTCTAATTTTCCTTTGAAGGCCCACTCCACCCCTTTCTAAGTCTTGGAATGTCACGCCAGGCTGACATTGCTCCCCCCACACCCCTGCCCATTCAGAGGTAGGCATTTTATACCCGGCCTTGGCCACTGAGAGGTCTGCAGACCCCTGGCCCAATGCTCAAGGGGCAGCGAGGCTCAGCCAGCCATTTCCGAGGGCTGGATCCAGCTGTACCTGAAGCTCACCTTCAACATCGCATTGGTTAGGTGAGCCAAATCTCCACTCCTCCTCCTCCCTCTCCTCCTCTTCCTCCTTCCTCCTCCTTCTTCCTCCTCCTCCCTCACGTCCATCTGAATTGGGTACTTTTTACTTGTAAACAAAAGAGCTGAGACTGATACACAGCAGACCTTGAACAAGTCCTTTCCCTGTGGTGGTCTTAGTTGCTCCATCTGGGAAATGAAAGAGTCGGATTCTCTGAGGTTCTTCTAGCCTGGGAAGTTCAAGTTCCCCATCCGGGTTGGGAGGGTCACAGGTGGAAGGGCTGGCTTGTGTGGAGACCCCAGTGCCGGGCAACATTGCCAGGCGACACCTCAGTGGGCACGTTCTCTCTGGACCTCCATGGGGCTGCCCTGGCACAAAGCCGGTGGCGGAGTGGCCTCCCCTCAGGGGGAAGACCTGGGGGCACACTGGGGTTTCATGGAACATTGTGACCAGCAGTGAGATGTGCTGCCCCTGCTCTGTGTCTCTCAATGGCTCCCAAGTACCCTTTGGATTAAGTCCAACCCCCTTTGATGGGCAGAAGGCCAGGCTCCACGTAGGGCTTAATACATATCAAGTGAAGGAATGAATGAGCAAACCCCTTTCCTCCCCAGGCTCTGGCCTGATGCCCCAGGCCTCACGCAGATGCCCCACCTTCTGCCCTGCACCCCTCGCCTCCCTGCCTCCTTGGACTCCCTTTGTTCCTCTGTGCTTCAGTCTGGTACACGCTGTTCCCTCTGCCTGGTCTCTCTTCCCAGCACCCGCCCGGCAAACACACGCTTCTGCAACCCGCAGCTCAGCTCATTCCCAGACTCTGCAAATATTTCTGGACAACCCTGACCAGGTGCGGGCGCTATTCTAGGTGCTGGCATCGGCCGGTGAAGCCCCTGTTCTCACGGAGCCCGTTCCCGGTGGCGGTGGCGGAGGCAGGGGGGTGGCGGGAGGGCAGCAGGTACTGAGGATGTCGGTGGGTGACAACTGCTGTGCAGAACATCCAGCCCGGGGGCGGAGCGTGGCCGGCGGACATGGCTGCTTCCGCTTTTCAAGGTGATTTAAGGAATCTCTACATCCAGCGCGGGGCTCGAACGTATGACCCCGGGACCGACAGCTGCATACGCTCCACCGACTGAGCCAGTCAGGGCCCAGGTGCCTCTGTTTTCCATAAAGGGCGGCCATGCCGAGTGAGGTGAGGGTGAGCAGAGGCCGCGGAACCGCGCCGCGCACCGGGGAAGGGCAGGGCGGCCTGGTGGCCTTGCTCGGCCGCGGGGACCCTGCCCGAAGCCAGGATGGACACAGGGATTCGGAGGTGTGGGGCAAGGTTGAGGCTGGAGGCGTGAGTTTCAGCCGAAAGCAGGTGGCTGGACCAGAGACTGCGAGGGCCCCTGGGGGAGGGGCGAGGGCACAGAGCAGGAGAGAGGCCTGGGGGAGCAGGGCTGCCCCAGGCGTCAAGGGCAGGAAGACGGGTTCTCTGCATCCATGCCGGGCTGGCCTGGAACGGAGAGTGGGCGCATGGCCTCTGGGCTCAGCACCGGGCAGGTGGCTGTCCCCCCAGGCCAGAGCGGCGGGGACAGCGGAGCGGAGGGAAGGGGTTGGCGACAGTACTCGAAAGAGCTTGGGTCAGAGGCCTGAGTGGGAGCGGGGAGCAGGAGAGGGGACGCCAGAGAGGAAAGGTCTACAGGCAGGGCCACCAGGGGCAGAGCTTGGTGGTGGAAGGGTGGAAGATGGTGGAAGCGTCTAGAAGACTTGGAGCCCACTTTGTTTATTTATTGTAACGATTGCTGTCCGGCTCTCAAACGGGGAATTTCAGAAGCCTTTGATTCCGAGCACACCCCTTTCCTGCTGCCCCGTCATCCAGGGCCCTCTGACCCCCCGCCCCGTGGGTCCTGGCCTCTGTCCCCGCCACCTCTGATCTTGGCCGGGCTTCGTGCGTGTGTGCGTGGGCCCTGCTCGGCCTCCCAGGGCCGCGGAAGTTGGGGCACTGTGGGCGTGTCCTGGGCCGAGCCGTGTGAGGGCCCTTTGCCCTGGGTCAGCCCTGGTGCTCGGTCAGGCCCTCGGAGGGCCGGAACCAGCCTCTGATGCCCCCAGACAAAGGGTCTCTTTGAGAGGCTGGGAAGTGGGGAGCTGCGGTTTATTTTTCTCCCTGTTTTGGGGGACCATCGGAGGGTCCTGTGCCCTGGTGGACCGCTAACATCATCATGTCACCGATACTGTGATTACCGTTGGGGAGGGCTTCCCCCCTGCCTTTGCCCAGCTCTCCCTTCACCACCCCCCAGCCTGCTTCCTGCCTCACCCCTCCAGATCACCTGCCCGGGGCCTCCCACCCACAGGAGTGACTGGTGTGAGTCAGAGCCATGGCCGTCTCGCCCTGTGCCAGATGCGACCCTCTAGGTGCTTTCCCCGTGTGGGTTCTGTCGTTCTTTCTCACAGCACCCTAGGAAGGCACAGGCGCCTTCCCCCCATTTTACAGATGAGCGCATGAAGGCACAGCAGGGTTAACTAACTGGCCCAAGTTCATGTGTCAGGGTGGGTCTGGGCTTTGGTCCTAGGGAGTACCTGGCTTCCTGAGATCATGCAAGATCATGACTTTTAACCACTGAGAGGGGGAGGGGGGTGTCCAAGTCACACAGCCAGCTCATGACAGAGCCACGACCGGAGCCCAGGGCTGGGCCAGGGAGCGCAGAGGCCTGGGTGTGAGTCCCCGCTCCATGATGCCACTTGTGTGACCTCGGGCAAGTCCCTTACCTCTTCTAAGGCTTTGATCTCATCTTGGGGACAAGGATCCCCCTTTCCAGGATTGCCGGGCTGATGAAAGTTGGCGAGGGACAGGTGTGCTCATCAGTGGCTTCAAAGTGTGAGTGCCTTTCCTTCCCTGTCCCTGCTCCCAGGTGCCATGTTTGCCACAGCTTAGGAGGTGACATGTTTCAATGCACTTACCTCAATAGTGGCCTCTGGGCCATCCCCTAAAGGCATGGCTTTTTATCTAGGTGCCAGCCTGAATCACCTAGAAAACTATACGAAGACCCATGCCCCAAGTCCCACCTTAGAGATTCTGAACCAAACTCCCATAAGCTGTTATATCCAAAGGAGTGAATTTCTAATAGTGGAATGCCTGACTGTGATAGGCGGTAGAGCAGAGACTTGGAAGGCTGAAGTTGGGTGGGCGTGGGAGGGTCCTTCCCACACCCCCAGGGTGTGTAGCCAGCCCTGAACTGAGAGGCAGCCCCCTTGCCTGGTGGGCCAGTGAACTGTCTGCTAAGCTCTGCCCTTAATTAAAAGGGAGGAGAGTCAGTGCTCTGGGGCCCCCAATCCGTGAGGAGTTGCTGTTCAGTCTTCCTTAGCCAAACCTCAGTTCCAAATGTCCTTTCCCGAGGGGAGGGCCTCCAGTCTCTGTTTCTTCTCATGTCCTCTTTTCTCTTTCTAGAAATAGCTGACCTTTCTGTGTCGCTGACCTGGGCAGAAGGCACTCAGTTTGCATTGGGTACCCTTGTGCTCCTTTAATTGATGAGGAAATTGAGGTTCTTAGACCACAAAACCACTCCCTCAACGTCATGCAACTGCTAATCTGTAGGCTAAGATTTTAAGAGTTCACTCTTAACCCCCTGCGCGTGCTGCTGTGTTTCAGATGGGAATGCAAAGCTGGTAGGCTGCACCAACAGGAAACTTAGTTAGCAGGGGTGAAAGAACTTGGGGCTTATCATCCTCACATATGAGAAATCTAGGGCCGGTACAGTCATTCAGCAATATTGTCAGAGAACAGGCTCTCTCCACTCTAATGTCCCTGACTTGTGGGGTTTGCCCTCAGAGTTCCAAAGTGGCTGCCATACATCCAGCACTCTCATTTGCATTTCAGGCAGAAAGGTAATGGAAAGGCCAGAGGTCTCCGATTTGGGGAAGCTCTGGCTTTTTGTTTGGGAGGTGAAGCCCTTCTAGCAAACTCCCACCGAGATCTCCTGGGCCAGAACATGTCCCCCAGTTACCCTTGGCTGGAAGGTAGTTGGGAAAATGATACTGTAGCCTTCCTGCCTCTAGAGTTTCAGGTGTCAATGGAGGGGTGGCTGGGAAAGGGGTTGGGGACCAATCTATGTCCCTGCTTGGCCTTCAGCTGTAGTCTTTCCATGCAGGTCTCTTTACCTGCTCAATGTCCCCTGCAGAGTCCCACTGCTGACCTGGGGCAGATATGGGGCTCCGAGGGACTTTACGGACGCCTCTGTCATCCAAGGTCTGGGCAATGACAGGAAGCCCAGAGAGCTTCAAGATCAGGACAATTTGTTTCCTGGTCCTCATTTTCCTCATCTGTAAAATGGGGCCTTGAACCACCTGCCTGGCAGCATAGCCCGGAGGACTGCCCCGGCTGTGGCCCTTGGGGTATGGGGGCGGCACAGGGCATTCCAGAAGCATGTGCCCGTCTCCGTGCAGGCATGAGGTTCCCCAGCTGGAAGGTGAGAATGCACTAGAAGGCTGAGGGCCTTCGGAGGGTCTTGGTGCACAGGGAGGAGGTGCTGTTTTCAGTGGACATTTGAGGAGGGAGCAGGGACCAGGAGCCACCTGCGAAGGGGGGCCCTGCAAGGGCCAGTGGAGCTCCTGACATCTCCCTTCCGGGTCCTGCGACCTCCAGGGAGGGCCCCAGGGCCCCATCAGATGGTCTGTCCCCCCGAGGGCCTGTAATGGGCTGACCCCAGTGTCCCCCACCCAGGGGTGGCTTTCAACAGACCTCGGAGGCCCCTGGCCCGGAAGGTGCCCCAAGTCAACCTCCAGCCTGTCTAAGCAGAGCCGGGCTGAGCTGGGTTTGCGGGGATAGTGCGCCCCCTCGTGGCTTCTTGGGATTCTACTTGTGGAACCCGAGGCTCCGAGTTTCCTGAGGGGCTGGGGGGCAGGTGTAGGGGGCGGAGGAAGCTGGGGGCCCAGCTCCAGCGAAAGCAACTTTCTTTCCCTTTGGGAAGATGAGTGGAGGTGGGGTCGGTATAGTTGTGGGAAGCCTTAGGCTCCAAATGTATCCCTGCCACCCCCTCACCCTCAGAGAAGCCAAGGTCTGGTTTAGGCGTTTTTTTTCCTCTCGTTTCTGCGGAGCAGTCGGGGGTACCTTGTCTCTGTGAGGAGGGTGGATCATGCCCATTTTTCGGAGGAGGAGACTGAGACTCAGGACTCTCAGGATGAGTTTGCTGCTGGCTTCCCAGGCTGGGTTCCCGTTCCTGCGCTCGGACGCTCTCCCCGTCTTTGGAGGAACAAATGCCTGTCCTTTCTGTCTCGGCTCGAGTGCCGAGTTATTACTTATTATTAGTTACTACGTGTGGCAAACTACGCATAACACAATTTACCACATTAGGCGTTTGTAAGTGTACGGTTCCGTTAAGGGCCCTCATCCTGCCACCATCCCCCTACCCATCATCCCCCCAAACTCCAACTCTGTGCCCATAACACACCAGCTCCCCACTTCCTCCTCCCCCAACCCCTGGCACCCCCCATTCTATTTTCTGCCTCTGTGACTTTGCCCAGTGGAGGGGCCTCATGTAAGCAGAGTCGTCTGACACTTGTCCCCGTGTCACAGGCTTCTTTCTCTGAATAATGTCCTCAGGGTTTGTCCATGCTGGGGCATATGTCAGAGTTTCCTTCCTTTAAACATTTTTTTTTTAGCGTTTAATTTTTGAGAGAGAGACAGAACACAAGCAGGGAAGGGGCAGAGAGAGGGAGGGAGACACAGAATCTGAAGCAGGGGAGGGGCAGAGAGAGGGAGGGAGACACAGAATCTGAAGCAGGGGAGGGGCAGAGAGAGGGAGGGAGACACAGAATCTGAAGCAGGGGAGGGGCAGAGAGAGGGAGGGAGACACAGAATCCGAAGCAGGCTCCAGACTGTGAGCTGTCAGCACAGAGCCCGACGCAGGGGCTTGAACCCACGAACTGCGAGATCATGACCTGAGCCGAAGTCGGACGCTTAACCGACTGAGCGGCCCAGACGCCCAGGAATTTCCTTCCTTTCTAAGGCCGAATAATATTCCACGCATACACCACATGTTGTTTATCCATTCATCCGTGGATGGGCACCCGGCTTGCTTCCAACGTTTTGGCCGTCGTGAATAACGCTGCTCTAAGTGTAGGGACACAGATGTCTGTCACTTGTGCCCACTTTGCTTGCCGTTCTTTTGGGTGAATCCCTCGGAGGAGATTGCTGGATCATATGTTTGACGTTTTGTTTTTAGGAATCGCACGCCATTTTCCACAGCGGTCACACCATTTGAGGTTCCCGTCAGCAGGTGCCGAGGACCCTTCACAGCCTCACCCACACCGGTTGTTTCCTTGTGTCTGTTTTCTAGAAGCCGTCTTAATGGGCACGAAGTGGTGTTTCCTAGTGTGGATTTGCATTTCTCTAATGAGTGATGCTGTCCAGCGTCTCTTCATGTGTTTATCAGGCTTGTCTTTTTTTTTTCCCTTGAATTAACACGATTTCCCCCAGACCAGCAGCTTCAGCGTTATCTGAAAACTTGTCAGAAGTGCAAATTCTCAGACCCCATGGAGGGAGGATCCACTCAATGGGAAACTCCCAGCGATCTGGGTTTTAACTGACCTTCTAGGTAACTCTGACGCACCCTCGGGTTAGAACACACCCTGTCTGGGCATGAGGCCAGGCACTTTGCAGAGTCATTTCATTTGGGACGCTGTTATCATCCCCACTTAGCAGAGGAGAAACAGGGCTCGGAGCGGTGCCTTGGAGACGTCGTGCAGTTGGAGGTCAAGCTCCTGCTGGCCCCTGCTGGCCCACCGGGCGCCTTCCCTGCCATTTCCA
>NC_043707.1:119272480-119318318 GCF_006229205.1 Suricata suricatta
GATCTGGGTTTTAACTGACCTTCTAGGTAACTCTGACGCACCCTCGGGTTAGAACACACCCCGTCTGGGCATGAGGCCAGGCACTTTGCAGAGTCATTTCATTTGGGACGCTGTTATCATCCCCACTTAGCAGAGGAGAAACAGGGCTCGGAGCGGTGCCTTGGAGACGTCGTGCAGTCGGAGGTCAAGCTCCTGCTGGCCCCTGCTGGCCCACCGGGCGCCTTCCCTGCCATTTCCAGGAGCCCCGGGCACATCCTTTCACGGCCAGCAGGGGGAGCCCTCGAACCAGGACCCGGAGTCTAGGCTTGGAGTGGGGAGGGCAGAGCTTGGAAGCCTCTGGAAGTTGGTCGGAACCCTCAGGGCTCCCCCCCCCCATTAGTCTCATACCTCCTGCCAGACCTACGTCTCTCTGATGTGGGCTCTCAGCCCTGACTGTAACGAACCAGGGATGTGGGGCAGCGTGGTCAAAGTTTGAGAGGTCTTATTAACAAGCTGTGTGACCTTGGGTGTATGTTCCTGAGCCGCTCTGACCCCCCGCTTCCCCATCTCTAAAATGGGGGTTGCCATCCCTGCCCAGGGGGTCCACCGAGAGCCTGAGAGTCCCCTCACGCCTGAGGCACTCTGTCTTCCTGGATCTGCTCTCCGGCTGGGGGAATGGAAAAGTGCGCATGGGACTGGGTGCTAACTGGGGGCTGGGCCCTCTCAGTGTGACCATCCGTTTCATGCCCACGTAGGGGAGGGAGGACTATTCATCCCAGTTTACAGACGAGGAAACTGGGCTCAGAGAAGGGAAGGGGGCTGTTCAGAAAACGGCGGGGCTGAAGCTCGAACCCAGGCTCTCTCTTCTTCTGGCAGCTGTCCAACGGAGGGCCAACGTGGCGTCCCGGCAGGGAAGGGGAGACGTTGCCTCCCTCTGTCCCTCCCCCCTGGGAGCCTGGGGTCTAGACCACGGCGTTTGGCTCCATCACCGAGCAGCTCTGACCCCAAGGACGCTCCATGCTCCTGGGGGATGTTGCTGTCCCCACCCCCTCCCCACAATCTGTGGGTTGAAACCTAACCCCCAAGGCAATGGTATTGGGGGGGTTCCAAAGATAATTAAGTCAGGAGAGCAGAGCCCCCAGGAGTGAGATCAGGACTCCCTTGTCCTCTGCCATGTGAGGATGTTCCGGAACACAGGCTCTCACCAGACGCTGAATCTGCAGGTGCCTTGATCTCGGACATCACTGAATGTTCGCTCACTACAACGACCCTGTTGTGCAGGTGAAGGAATCGAGACAGAGAGGCACACAGCTGGTGAGCAGTGAGGCTGGGGTATGAGCCCTGTCTTGTTCTGGAGCTCAATCCGTTTGTTCACCTAGAGAATGACTCTGGGGGCAACTGCGTGGCTCAGTTGGTTAGGCATCTGACTTCAGCTCAGGTCATGATCTTGCAGTCTGTGGGTTCGAGCCCTACATCGGGCTCTGTGCTGACAGCTCAGAGCCTGGAGCCTGCTTCATGTTCTGTGTCTTCCTCTCCCTCTCCCCCTCCCCACGCTCTGTTTGTCCCTCAAAAATGAATAAACATCAGCAAAATTAAAAAAAAAAGAATGACTCTAAAGGTTGCTGAGTTATCAGAGGCAGAGAGAAGGGCTGCCTGGCAGATAAAGGTATCCAGGTCCTTTGTCACCTACCGGGTTCTTGACGACACAGAAGGTACCCAGCAATGCTGGGCACACAGTGGCCCTTTGAGGATGGAAGATCCTCCCGTTTTCCTGTGAAAATCAGAGCACATCAGCTTTATCACCCAGAAACTGGCAGCCAAAAGGGCTCTCTGCTTCCCACTGGGCAAGCTGGGAGGCCATTGGGTCCCCCCCTCAAGGACCCCACTGGCCCCGACAGGGGGCTCTCTCTGTGCATTCAGAGCCCCAGGCGAGGGCCTGGAGTCCGAAGACACCACGTTCCTTGGGGCATCATGCCCCCTCCTGGGCATCAGGCTCTTTTCCTCCGTGTTATCCTTGGAGCCTGCGGCCGTGGGCTCATGGGGGCTGGGTGGGCCTCTGCTGGGTACACAAACACCAGTCCGCGGCCCAGCAGTCTCTGAACAAGGGGACCCCTCAGCAGAGCTCAGTCAGGCTTCCAAAAACAAGTCTGCCACCCCCCCCAATATAACATTCCTCTCTCCTGCTGTAGCTGCTAATTTATGCTAATCAGATGTATGCAAACCCCCAGTCCCCAGGGGGCGGAGGGGGACAGGGAGGGTCCAGGTGGCCGAAAAGAGGCTCAAGTGGACCTGTGTGCCCTTGGGTGCCCAGTCCCTGCCCTCATCATGGCCCCTGGAGTGGCTCCAGTTCCCTTGAACCCCTGATGGGCTGGAGGGGCCAGACCTCATCTTTGGTGCCGGGGACCCTGGGCAAGGTCAAGTGGATGGGGGCCTGGGGGCATGGAGGCTCTCTGGCTGGGAAAGGGCCAGGTCCCTGACAAGCAGTATTTCATTATTTCATCCACTTCTCTCCTGACCACTCTTCACTATGCCTCAGAAGTCACTGTGGCTGTTAGGAGATGGAGGCCCATAGGGGTAGGTAGGGTGGCTTGCCTGAAAATGGAAAGCCCTTGGTGACAACCTTGGGGTCAGCAACCTGGGGCTGAGCTCCGAATACTGGGCAACCTTGAGCCAGTTGCTAACAATCTTCTGTGCCTCAGTCTTCCCATCTGTGAAGTGGGAAGGATACCAGCGCTTCCTTCTGAGTGTCGGGGGGTTAAATGAGATGCTGCATGTGGCAGGTGGGTGCTCGGCGGCCTTGGCCATGACCATGTGCAAACCAGGAGTGGAGCTGGGGGCGGCTCCGTCTGTCTGACTTGGAGCCCCCAGGGTGTCTCCTCAGAAAATTCCCAAGGCCAGACTGTTCCGTCCGAGGCCCAAGTGCAGGGTGCTGGAGGGCGGTGCTGGGGGTCCCTGCCCTCGGTTTCTGGGCCCCTGGGTGGGCAGTCTCAGGACCTGGAAAGGGCATACCCTAGGGACCAGGGACAAGGCTCTGCCCCTTTCTCACCGCCTGATCTGAAGATGGCCTTTTGCTGTGAAAAGCGACCTGTGCCTAGAGTGCCCCGTCCTCCGCCAGGCGGCAGGGGGCAGGTGTGGCCTCCTCTGCCTCTGCCTGCCCTGCTTCTGCTCGGCTCATCCCTTCCTCACCCCCGCCTCCCTCGTGGGCACAGACTGCACCTGCGCGGCCCCCTCGAGGCCGGTCCCCAAGACTCACGCTGGGATTCCCTCTCTCTGACCTTCTGCTGCCCGCCTCCCCCTACTCACTTATTCAGGCTTCACCCCCCACCCGGCCAGCTGCTGTCTTCCTGTCCATCTGCACTTAGCACCGCGCCTGACCCACTCAAGCACTGGACAAGCCTCACCTCTACTCTTAGGGCTTTCGTCTTCCTACTCTGGCCTCAGTTTCCCCACCTCTACAAAGCTGCAAGTGGGTGTCCGGACAGTCTGGGGAGTAGGTGGTGGGGTCATCCATCTCTGGGCATGTCATGACCTCTGGGGGAGGGGAGAGCCTGTACACTGGGGGCTGGCTTCCTTGGGCTTCTGGAAGTATGAGAACCACAGTGATCAGGTGATTCTGGGTGGCCCGTCCGGAGGCCTGGACCTGCAGCCAGGAAGAATTAATTTAAATTTTCCACGGAGGGACTGGCTCCCATCCTTGGCTACGTGAGTTATTTTGGGACGCCTGGCCAGTGCCACTCTGCCCTCATCCAGATAAACTGCCCCCACCAGCGACCCGCCCCTGGGAGCCACCGGCTGGTCGGTGGCCGGAACCCGGCATAAGCCCTGCATTCCCTGAAGCCAGGCTGGGTGGCGCAGGATCCTGAAGTGTCCTGATCTGTAAGTGCCGCTGTGGTCTCGGGACCGGGCGGGCCCATCCCCACCCGAGTAAATTAAAAATAAAAACAAAATAACATAAACAATCTCAGTGTCACCTGTTTGTGCGGCCTTTGTCCACAGTGTGTGACCGGGCATTTGATAGAGCCCGAGACCGTGAAGAGAACCGTTTTCCTGTCCGCTGATGACAGACACACACCCAGCCCCCCGACGCCGCAAAACAAATCTGTAATTTTCCTGCTGGAGTGCTTTCGCTCTTTTTTTGATTTTTAAATATTTATTTATTTTTGAGAGACAGAGAGACAGAGCACAAACAGGGGAGGGGCAGAGAGAGGGAGACACAGAATCAGAAGCAGGCTTCAGGCTCTGAGCTGTCAGCACAGAGCCCAATGCGGGGCCCCAACCCACGAACCACGAGATCATGACCTGAGCTGAGGTTGGACACTAAGCCGATGGAGCTATCTGGGCGCCCCCTGGAGCCCTTTAGCTCTTAGCAGAATCGACTACAGTTAGGTGTCCAGCTGTCCAGGGCATTTTCTCCCCGGTCAGGGGCTCATTATCCCTGCTGCTAGCTCTCTCTGAGTCCGGCCCAGAGACCCGCGTTCCCAGCTCCCCTGGGCAGGCCCCAGAAGGTGCTGCCTGTCTCCCCCGAGCAGGCCTCTGTCCTCACAAATCTTGTAGGGCAGCACCCTCAAGTAAAGGCTTTCTTGGCAGGTGGGGGAGAGTCCCTCCCTTCCCCTAGGAGAGCTTTGATGGTTCACAGCGCCCCCAAACTTGGCCCCAGCAGTGAGACAGGGAAGGGACAAGGCTCAGAGGTGAGGCCAGACCTCCTGGTCTCTCATTAGGGCAGTTGCGGCCACCGTTTCCCAAACATCTACTGTGTGCCCAGTGCCATGCAGACTGCATCACCTTACGACCCTATGACCCCCCATGCCCCATGGGGGGGAATTCTGTTCCAGCGTGTGCTGGTAAATCAGCTCTCTGAAAACCAAACCCGGCTGGAGGAACACCACTGACTGCTAGCATCTGCCCATTTCCTTGGTGTAAATACTGCCAGGGTGGCGGATAAGGTTGCTGACGGCAGCTGGGAACACTCGGGCACAGCGGGAGGGGGCCTGCCCCAGCCTTGTCTATGGTCTGGGGGTTTAGGGAGCACCCAGGACCCCGGCGGGGAGGGACACATTAGACCCCACCGTTGTCATCTCCTGGCTTCCCCCGCGTTGTCCCTGTTCTTGTCTAGTCCTTTGCAGGTGCTGCCGAATCCTCCCTCCTTCCTGATCACAAAGTCCCTTTCAGAGCCTCAGCTCCCTGGGGCCACGTCATCGGTGCTGTGCGTGTGCGGTCCCGGGGACAGGGACAGGCATTGCACTGCACCCGCCCCTCTGAGGGGTGACTCTCTGGGCACCTGCCGTGCCCCAGGAAGGGCAGTGTCCCTGGCTCCCGTGCAGGTGGCACCTCTGCTCTCCCCACATCCAGGGACCCCGCCTCTGTCTCGGGTCCAGAGCCATCCGGAGAATGCTGACTGCAGAGGAGGGGTCTCAGGGGCCTCCAGCCTCCCAGCTCTCTCCACGGCGCCTTGCTGGTTCTTCTGGAGCTTGGAAGTCACCTGGCCTTGAGGGCAGGGGGATGCGTCCGGCTCATCACATGGGCTTCCATGTTCTCTACCATGGCAGGGTCTGGACTTTAAAAACTCAGAAGACTGGGCACTGGACTCCCCGTGGGGACTGGGAGGGAGGGGGAGGGGGAGGAGGGGCCCTGGAAGTCCTGGAGACAGAGGCACTGCTGGACATTTCAACATGTTACCCTGCCACGTGCTGACACAAAAGCAAGCACAGAGAGGTTAAGAGACCTGGCCCAGGTGGTCCAGCGGCTCAGAAGCTGGAGTGGCCGACGCGAGTCCCCTCCTAGCCACAGAGAAAGTCGCTAGCGAGAGTATAAGACAGACTGAGCTTGTCTCTTGGACCAGATGGAGGAAGGAGGGCTAGTCAGGGGAACAGACTTGCTTAAGAGAGGGCGCAAGGCAAGGCAGGCGTGGCTGGTGCTCAGGGCTCCAGGCTCTGTCTGCTGTTGGCTCCGTGGGACCTGTTGTCGCCCGGAATCCCCAAGGAGGCCTCAGAAAACCTGAGTGGGGACAGAGAAATGCACCAGGGAGGGAGCTACTGGTGCCTGTTTGCCCCACTCACTGTGTGGCCTCAGGCAGGGCTGTGCCCTCTCTGGACGTCTGTTTCTCATCTCGTTTGCCAGAGGCGCTTTGCACGAACAGAGGACGAGGAGGCAGGAGGAGCTGGCCTCTTCCAGGGCCGTTTGTTTCCCTTCCCCGCCTCTTCTGGGAATCTTGGCTCGAAACAGATTCATGACTCGCCCCCCCCGCCACCCCCCTCTCATTTTCTAATAATCTTAAACATATGTAGAGAAGTTGCTAGTACGGCACGAAAAGCCATGTCCCCCCGACCATCTGACAGTCCGTTGGCGTGGTCATGACCTGTCCCCTTGAATAGTTTAGTGTCTCTTTCCTACGCCCAGGGACATCGTCCCCACAGACCCAGTGCTGCTGAGATCCCTGGGAGCCTCGGACCAGGGTCAGCCTGCCCTTCTCCCTGTGCCCTTCTTCTTCCCGCTTCCTAATAAGAAAGCATTTGCAGGGAGGGACTTTGAGACCATGTAAATTGCCTGTTCCTCATCAAACTTTTTGTTAAGTTTATTTATTTATTTTGAGAGAGAGAGAGAGAGTGAGAGAGCGAGAGAGAGAGCGAGCGAGAGCCAGCAGGGGAGGCGCAGAGAGAGAGGGAGACACAGAATCCAAAGCAGGCTCCAGGCTCCCAGCTGACAGCACAGAGCCCGACGCAGGGCCTCAAACCCACGAACCACGAGATCATGACCTGAGCCAAATTGGACGCTTCATGGATGCAATCATCCAAGCGCCCCCTCATCAAGCTTTTCACTCATTGGCTCACTTATTCATATCAGCACAGACTTAGAGCTTCCTGGTTTGTTCCGGGGATGATAGTGTGTTACTATTATTTTTTATTTTCCTGCTCCAAAGGGGCTGGAGAGGCCCTCCATCTGCCTCCTGCGACCGTCCTTGAATACTTTCTACCTTTCTGGCACCAAAAGACCTCCTTTCTCTTGTTCTGCCCCTGGCCTAACACTGGAGTCAGAGTCAGCCATTTCTTCAAGGAAGAGCGTAGGTTTCAAGTTTCCCGTGTGATTCCCAAACGGTGCAGAACGTACAGTTACCGTACTGTGTGTGTATGTGTGTGCGTGTGTTTGCATGTGCGTGCAGTTAGATGTGTACCCACAGAGTTTATTTATGAGACAGCATTAAAAAAACCCAGATGTTTTATAACTGGATCTGGGCAGTTCTTATTTTTTAAAACACACTAAAAGCTTTCAAAGCTGGGTGGGTGGGGGTCATGGGATTGTGCCCTGGGCCTCTCGTGGTGTCTGCCTCGCCTCCTGGCCTCCTACTACCCGAGTCTTCACGGCCCCTCCCGCCTTGGCCAGCACCGCTAAAGCCCGTGGGAGGGGGCGCAGGGAAGGCTGGGGGTCCCGCCAGGGCAAACACAGTGCCTGCGTGTGCGGCCAAAGGAAACAGCCCCGTGTCAACATGAACTCGTGCGGACCTGCCCGAACGTGTAGTTTGTCCCCTGTGTCTCTGGGAGGCAGGAGGGGTGGGCTCTGCTGCTCCCAGAAGCCCTGGCTGTCATTGGTCCTCCCTCCTTCGGTGTGGACGGGGACACTGGGGCCCGGAGACGGCAGGGACTTGCCCTGGGTCACATTGCAAGTCGCAGGACCGGCCTCCATAACATTGATTACTCCATTTTCCTTTGGGGGCTCGGCGTCTCCCCTTGGGGGTTGGGGAGGCGGCGGGAGGCGGGTCAGCGAGCACTGCGGTGGGACTTAGGAGTCCCAAGTTCTAGTCCTGGTGCAGCTGGTCGGGGCTGCGGGGTGTCCCTGCCCCACCCCATGCAGAGATCCCTCTCCCAGCACACTGTGCGCTTGGACCTCCAGTGCCTCCGTCCTGGTAATTCAGGTCCTCGGACTCGGGTGGCGGACCGGGTGCAAGAGGGGAGTGGGACCCGAGCGGCTTACGAGGGTCGGCGAGGGCCGCGCGCTGGAGGGACGCAAAGCGCAGCCTCATAGGAACCACGGGGGTGGCAGGCCCCGCGGATTGTCCCTCCCCTCTGCCCCGAGCATGAGGGGTGGGGCGGAAGGACAGACCCCCGCTTTCTGCGCCTGTCACATGAGCCTGGCCGGGGCTGCGGCACCCCAGGCCCCGGGGGAGCCCCGCCGCGGGCTCTGCAAGGCTCCGCTGAGATGTGGCTGGAGGAGCAGGGAGTGGGCCCCGCCGGGCCGGGAATGACACGGTCCATGTTCCAGCCTTAGTGCGGGGTGCCTGTGGGGGTGTGCACACAGCCGGCCCCCCTCCTGCCTTATCTGTGGGCCTCCTGTCTCCCAGCTCTGGCCGCCTCCCCCCACCCACACTCCTACCACAGGAGAGTCAAGACTGCCAACCACTGTCTGCTCCCTGATCTAGCCTCCCCCACCCCCTGCAACCCTCAAAGAAGCCAAGAAGAAGCCAGCGTTTGAGCCCCAGCCCTATGGTGCACTGGTTGTAGTATCCTGGGCAAACTAACCTCTCGAAGCCTTGGTTTTCTCATCTGTGAAATGGGAACCCGGTCTCGCTGGCTCACTGGGTTGTTGTGAGGGCTGGCCAAGTAAGGTGAGCCTGTGTGCTACAAAGCAGGGGCTCAGTGGGCACCCTTCCCCTCAAGCTTAGCTCCTGGATTGCATCCTAGACTCAGGGTTCAGCCCATCAGAGCCCGGCCTCCTCCTGGAGGTCTTCCTTGATTGCCACAGCCCGGACTCAATTCTGACCCCCAGACTCAAAGGAGAAATAGTTTGGCAGTGGGACAGAGATGGGGAGCGGGAGGGGAGCTTGGCAAGCATCTAGGACACCTTCTCCGTCTTGAAGCTCCGAGAAGAGGAGGGACTTGGGTGGGGTGGCTCATGACCTAGGAGCAGAGATGGTTCTGGAGGTCTCTACCATCCCCACTCTGCAACCTCTCTGCTTTTTCTGTTTAACGTCCTTCCACGTATAAGCACTGACTATCCATGAGGGAAGGATGTCTTGTTTCATGAGTGAGTAAACTGAGGCACAGAACAAGGCAGGACAGATGGCCGGCAAAATAAAAGTGGCTCCCTGTACAGTGCTCTTCCCGGCACACGGCCTCCTGGGATCTGTACTCCTCCCAGTCGCCCAGGCAACCTGCGGACAAGCATTATGGACGCCCAGCATGGGCCTCGCCTCTCCCTTGCCTGGTTCAGCCTCTACCCCCGAGTGACACAAACAGGAAGAAGGGACCCCATTCTCAAAGCCTGAAAAAGGTTACCAACCAGGACACACAAGTAATTCGAAAGAGGAAATGACACAGAAACAGTAGCGAAAAAGTACTAGAAAAACAAACAAACAAACAAACCTGGTAGGAATCTTTTTACAATCTGACATTTTAACAGATATTATAACTTAAAATAGCAACACCTTCAAGGATCCTTTAAAAATGGTGACAAAACTCACCAGCAAGCCCAAGTATAAACTGTGGAAGAATACTTGCAACTTCCAGTACTGACAAAAGAGTAGCTTCCTGAACATGTAAAGAGTACCCTCAGATCAATAAGAAACAGATCACCAACCAACAGGAAAAAATGGGCAGAGGATCCAGACGGTGTATAGAAAAGGAAACACACATGGCTCCTAAACACATGAAAACTTTCTTTACTTATAAAAAGAGCTGCAAAGCAAGCCATGTTTTCATCTATCATATTGATGAAGATTAAGAGTTTGGTAACGCAGTGTGTTAGCGAGGATGTGGGAGACAGAGACTCTTTTACATCGCTCGTGGGAGCATATATTAGTAGTGGTTGTAATTGCAAGAGATTGGAGACCGATCTAATAGCCATTGGACAGCCACGAAAGCTCTGAGACAGTCACTCGGGGGAGGACTGACGGGGCGGCCCTAATTCGGGCTGGGAACACTCTCCACATCCTTATATGAAACAAACTCCAAACGTATTTTTCAGTGAAACACTCACGGAGCAGAACACGTTTAAAGAGGACACGCTGCCATTCTCGGTAATGGTTTGTATAAGGCTGTGCTCGTCTACACATAGTAATTTCTGGAAGGAAACGTCAGAAACCAGGTAATAGTGTTGGCCCAGGGGAGGGCGGGGATGGGGTAGGTGTCAGGCGGGTGGGTGGGGTGGGATGAGTACTTAGTTTTCATTTTATATTCTTTGGTCGGTCGACTTTAAATTTTATGCCAGGTACCTTAGTTAGCCATTCGAAATCAATTAAAAAAGCAAATGGCCGGGGTGTGCCCTTCCCCGCAGGGAGATGGGCTAATGGGATACTTTTCGGTTTGGCAGGAAATGAAGAGGCAGCAAAGGCCTTCAGCTGCACGTTTCTCAACGTTTCTTTTGCGTCCTGAGCAGCGTCAGGTGGTCCTGCGATGTGGTGAAAGATATAAAGGATTTCAAGTCTGGACCGCAGTTCTGAATGTACTCCCAGCAAACCAGTTCCCACAGGAATCCTCAGTTTCTTAGTCTGTCAAATGGGGACAAGAACAGCACCGGCACAGGGCTCAGTGAGACGATGCGTGTGAGAAGCCAGCCCTCCCGAGGCGCTCTGCCAGGCGGGCCCTTCGGCTGCGCTCCGTCATCCCTGGGAACCCCCTCGGGGGCGGACCTGGCCCCTTCCTCCCTCTCCCCCCTCCCCAGCAGGAGCACACAGTGAGCAGCTTAGCAAAGCAGCCTGGGAGGGGGTGGGGTGGAAAATGTCAACATCAGATTAGCCCCATGGGAAACACACTTGTCCAACCACAGACACCCCCACGTTTCCCTCCAGTGTAGTGGGGTTTTAGGGGAACAGGGTGGAGCTGAGGCTGAAGCCAGTGACGTCTTTACGCCTTGTGTCCCCCAAACCTCCCTGGCCCAGGTACCTTTGGGGGGTGGGGACAATGTGGTGGGGGTTCTGGGCCCCATAGTTGCCCCACTGTAGAAGGATCTAGAAGACCTCAGAGAAGGTTTCGGCTGTCCTGGCGTGGTGTGGACAGAGTACTCTGATTGGTGGCTGCCGAAGAATGGATTCTATAGGCTCTGGGGAGCCACTGAATGTTCTTGAGACAAACAGGGCTTGTTTAGAATCAGCCTTTTAGGAAGTATGGTTGGCAGGGGGAATGGCGATGGATCAGGGGGGACGGATAGATGCCACATTGGGGTCCAGTCTGACATCCTCAACATTATGTTAATCTTTATAATAATTCTGCAAGAAAGGCTGACCTCCTATTATACCCATTTTACAGATGAGAAATTAAGAAATTAAGAAGTGGCGAGACTGGCCTCACAGCTTACTAGGGGCAAAGATAGGGAGTGAGCCTGGGTGTGCCCCCTTCCAGGATCTGCGGACTTCCCCTGCACCTGATACCCCTCTCACTGAGGGGACAGCTATTTTTAGACCACAGGTGCGTCTCCATTATGCCTTTTACTAAGAAGTGGTATTGTCGCCCATCCCTGCCCCACTCTTACTAATGTCATGACTCTTACTGGCCTTTGCCTTCCCCAGGTGGGTTTTGGCGTGGGTCACTGCGGCTGCCGCCTGCGGCCCCAGCCTGGCCCAGACTTGAGGAGCCCCGAAGGGGAAGGAGGCCCCCACTCGGACTTTCATGAGGGGCTGAGATCTGGTGGCACCCTGTTCCAATGAGCGCCTGCGGGCAGCCCCTCTGTGTGGCTCTCGGCTCCGTCCCCGAGGCCCAGTGCAGAGCTTAGCAGATTGCAGACACACAACACAGGCGTGTTAAGTGGATGAATGAGCGATGTGATCACCTGGCGGATTCGCACACCTGCTCCGCTCCCTGGAGGAGGACCTAGAGCTGACCTGGATTCCCTTGACCTTCAGGCCGGTGTGGGTGTGGCCGCAGGAGCTGAACAGGTGCCCCTTCCTAGGGCAGCCTCATGAGCACAGCGCTGGACTCCCGGCCCCTGGGCAGACTCTGTGGGAGGTGGAGAGGCCTTCAGGCAAGGAGAGCCCTCGGCGGTCTCCTCATTGGTCCAGTGGTTTTAATTGTTGGAAAAAAATACATATGTTGTGGTATTCTTTTATTTTTAAAATTTTTTAACATTTATTCATTTTTGAGAGAGAGATAGAGTGTGAGTAGGGGAGGGGCAGAGAGAGAGGGAGGCACAGAATCTGAAGCAGTTTCCAGGCTCTGAGCCATCAGCACAGAGCCTGGTGCAGGGCTTGAACCCACGAACTGTGAGATCATGACCTGAGCCGAAGTCGGACGATTAACCGACTGAGCCCCCCAGGCGCTCCGGTATTGTGCTGATAAATGATGAAGACAGAGTCCTAAGAGGGGGTGGTGTTTCCTGCCCCTGTGATGCTATTATTCTGTATGTATTTGCTGATCCCTGATTCTGAACTGGTGGCCCGGACCACCTGCCCCTCAGACAGTCATCGGTGGACAGAGGGCCCGAGGTCCAGGTCTGACAGCAGGTGCAGCCCTCCAAGCTCCTGGGCCAAAGGAACCCTTTCCCTGCTCCCAGAGTCTGCTCAGCCCAGGGACTCCCCCTGCCCCCAGCCTCTTTCCAGAGCTAGGTCCAGGAGATGCAAGGGTGGTTGGGCCCTGCCCCTGGGACCCAGGCCAGGCAGAAGGGTCTGGGAGGTGGGAGGGATGCCGCTTCCACAGGGCTTGATGACTGGCAGGAAGGGGAGGCAGGGGCGGGGAGTGGGGAGGCCAGAGGGGTCCACACCTGAGGGCTGCATGGGAGGTGTACTGAGTGTCAGGTGGATTCGGGGCTGTGTTGGGGGTGATGAGGTTCTATGGCTGACCTGGGCAGGTGGCTAGCAGCAGCGGGGGGGGGGGGGGGGGGGGGGGGGGGGGGGGGGGGGGGGGGGGGGGGGGGGGGGGGGGGGGGGGGGGGGGGGGGGGGGGGTAGGGTGGTCAGAGCAGGTCGGTGGCCCTGGGACAGCAGAGGCGGCAGCTGCAGACGCAGGGGGGCCTCCTCATCGAGGCCCAGCTTCCCAACCTGCCCAGGGCCGTGCCTGGTGCTGGCAGGGAGAAGGCTTGGCCACAATTGGCTTCTTCAGCCCGCAGCCAGCTGGGCACCAGGCTTTCAGTAGTTGCTTGAGATTTATTGGCAGTCCTTAAAGGGCTGCAGTTAGGAGGCTTGGGCCCCGTGACCGGGGCGGGAGGGTGGGGGGAGGGGAGGCAGTTCTTCAATCGGTGTGCCAAGGAATCTGAGGCCACGCTGATGCTGGAGGGTGTCCAGGTGTTGGGTGCAGCTGCTCAGAGTAGGGGACCTGCCCAGCCCCGGGGCCAGTTTGGCATTGGATCCCTCCTTGATGTTACAGACAGGGAGTCGGGGTGAGAGGTGACCATCCCAGGCCCCACGGCAAGTCTGTTCTCCAGTTAAGACCGGAAGTCGGGCCTGTGCAGGCCGCAGGGCAAAGTGACAATTATCACTTGCCAAAATGGCCTTGTTTCCAGGGGTCCTTATTTGTTTTCTCCCCACTGGCACGTTCACCCTGAGGTGTCTGTCTCGTGCCCTGCTGCGTTCAGGGCCTAAGACCAGCCTCTTGCTGAATGCATACTCACGGATATTGAATAAAAACGGCTTGGGTAGGGTTTCTGTTTCTCACGTCACAAGGTATCCCGAGGAATGCGCTCAGGGCTCGGGGCTCCATCTCTTCCCTTCCGCAATTTTAGACTATGGCTCTTGTCCTCATGTCTCCAAAGTAGCTGCTGCTTCTCCACACATAGTGCCTGCATCCCTGGCAAGGACTGGGGAGTTCGGACAAAGGTCTGGAGGGCAGGTGCCTGTGGAATCCATCCTTTCTAATCATGGTAACCACAGATTTCCCAGAAGTCCCTTCCTAGTACATTGGCCAGGACCCCAAATAGTCGTTCTCTGCCTTTCTTTTTCTTTAAACCTCTTCCAGAGCCTGTTGCTTTTCTTGTTTGGCTGTTGTTGTTTTTATTTGATTAAGTGAAAAATCCCCCATCTGGGGGAAATGCCCCAGGGAGATCATTCTGACTGCAGAATTAATGGCAGGTATGAAAGTTAGCACGACTTTTTAGGGACCTGGATCTCTGAGGTTCTTTCCAAGGGTGTGGTTCACAGCTGGGAGGGGGGAGGCGCTGGTAGTCAGCTGGAGGGCGTGGGCATCGGCCTGCATACTCTTTACGTCCAGCGCCCTTTCTGATTGTGGTGCCCTCACCTTGGAGCCCCTGGCCCAACACAGCCTCTGGCAGCATGGACAGAGCAGTACAGGGTGTGATTATGTCCCCGGAATAATCCGTCTTCTCGGCTGAGAGCAGCCTCCTTGACGGGGTGCTGGCCACACCCCCTCAGGGGCCGCCTGTCCGCGGGAGCACCGCCTGCTCATGGACCTGTGTGGCGTCCTTACCGGGACGACCCTCGGAGGTCGAGGACTGGCTCCCTTCTGTAGGCCAGGGGTGTAGGGGAGGTACCCTGAGGCTGTACGTGCGGGCCCAGCCCCTGGCGAGTGGGCAGGTTTGGGGGAAAAGAGATGGGGAAAGAGTACTGTGTGTCTTCTCACATCTTCCAGGCCACTGACCTTGGCCCTGCAGGTCCCAGCTCCGAATCCCACAAGTGGGAGTGAGGTGGTGAGGGCTGGTGGCTGGCAGGAAGCTTGTCGCTTAGCCTGGGTGAGCTGCAGGGGCACCCAGGACCCAGCCCCCCCGGCCCCCAGCCCAGGGAAGAGAGCTCCAGACATCCCTGGGCTGCCCCACTTCGAGTTCTCCTAAGTAACTGTCCCCAGGCGGGCCCCGCGGTCTGGTTCTGCTGCTGACCAGCCTTGAGGACCAGCCACTGCCCCCTCGGGCCTGCCAGGGGCCGATCGACGCCTCTCTGCTGCCTTGCTCTCTGGGCTGGGGCTGGGGGCTGCTCAGCTGAGTCGTAAGCTAGTGAAGGGCTTAGCTAATGACCCCGGCAACAATCCTAAGGTTACCAGGACCCTCCCAAACACTTCAGGTTAAACCCGGAGGCGACGTGGCGTGGTTTTATTTTTACCTCCAGGCCTGTGGGTGAAGAGGGAAGTCCCAGTGATGTTCTGGCCCAACAAAGAAAGCTCGCAAGGACCTCTACCTTTGTGGAAACCGAGAAGTCCGTTGAAATATTAATAGAGTGTGGCGGCGACTTATTTTGCAGGACAAGCAGCTGGAGGGACAGATGGTTTGGGGACCCAAGGTAACTTTCTAGGAGACGGGAATCTCGGAAGAGCCCCTGTCAGGAGTAACACTCAGAGGGTCAGCGTCCTGGCCAGGTGTGTCCCCACCGGGCCCCTACGGTGGAAATACGGAGCACTTTCTTCTTATCTGGGCTTCGGAAAGTTGGAAATTTGCAAGGTTTCCACCAGTTTACAGTGAGTTTCAGAAGAGGTCTGGAGAAGCTGGGACCCTGTCGTTTGTCACGGAGAAGGGCGTCTTCCAGGTTGCTGCCTGCCTGGACATTTCCCCAGGTCCTTTTCACAAACAAGATGAGCCTTATCATTCTGTGAAATGTGGCAAAAGGGAACTGAGGCTCAGAGAAGTCCACGGCCCGCCCAAGGTCCACGGCGAGGAGGTCAAGGGCTGCACGTGTGAGGACGGGGCTGCGGCTTCCGTGGAGGGGTGGAGAGGCCCAGGGTCCGGCGTGGACTCTACTGAGGGCAGTCTGACTTTCCTGTCACTGCTGTAGCAAGTCACCATACACTCAGTGGCATAAACCACAGATGTTTATTACCGTACCCTTCTGGAGGACGGAGGTCCCCAGTGGCTCCCCTAGGGCTAAAATCAGTGAGAAGGAGGCATCAGCTGTCAGCAGGGTGCTTTCCCTTTGGACAGAGAAAATCCATCCCCCTTTCTAGCTTCTAGAAAGTTACCTGCACTCCTTGGCTATCGTCTCCTTTCTGTCTTCAGAGTCAGCAGTAGCATCTTCCAATCTCTACCTAAAAATGTTTATTTATTTTGAGAGAGAGAAAGAGAGAGTGGGGGGGGGCACAGAGAGTGAGGGAGAGAGAATCTCCGGCAGGCTTTGCGCTGTTAGAGCAGAGCCTAATGGGGGGCTCGAACTCATGAACCGTGAGATCATGACCTGAGGGGAAATCAAGAGTCTGATGCTTAACTGACTGAGCCACCCAGGCGCCCCCTATGATTACATTTTTGATGATGATTATAATACATTTTGAGGATTCTGGTTTAAAAAAAATTTTTTTTAATGTTTATTTTTGAGTCAGAGACAGAGACAGAGGGTGAGTTGAGGGAGGGGCAGAGAGAGAGGGAGACACAGACTGTGAAGCAGGCTCCAGGCTCTGAGCTGTCAACACAGAGCCCGATGCGGGGCTGAAACCCACTAACCATGAGACATTGACTTGAGCCGAAGCCTAACGCTTAATCTACTGAGCCACCCAGATGCCCCTTGATGGTTCTGTTTTGATTACACTCGGCTCACCTGGATATTGCAAGACAACCTTCGCATCTCCATTCTTAATCACACCTGCAAAGTCCCTTTACTGTGTAAGGTAACATATATGCACAAATTCCAGGGATTGAGATGCGGGTATCTTCATTCTGCTTACCTCAGGGGCCGTGGCCAAGAGGTCTGACATTTGGGAGAACAAGCATCCCTTCCTCAGGAGGTCTGGAGTGGATGAAAATAAACAGGAGTGGGCTTCCATCCCGCAGGGAGTGACTGAGCTCCCCTCCCCCACTCCCCAAGGGCCCAGCACATGGAGGAGGCTGGCTACTCAGCGAGGAGCTCATGATCAATCGGAACTCCGTTGCTTCTGGGTGGGAGATGGTCCTCAGGACCCAGGAGCAGACAGACCAGAATTCAAGTCCAAACCATGCCTATTCTCAGCAGCCCTGCTGGTGGGGGCGGGGGTGGGGAGCAGGCACGTCCCGGAAGGGAGGAAACAGACAGACGTGTTTGCACGTGACCTCATTTCATCTTCTCCAAGGTGCAGCCTCTGCCTCTGGTGTGCAGATGTGAAAACAACAACTCAGAGAGATCGAGCACCTTGTCTGAGGTCACACAGCTCCTGTGAGATTTCTCACAGACCAGAATTCCCAGACCAGTGATGCCCACCCTGCCCCGTGGCTGTTTGCCACATCTACCTGCCTCCTGGCGGCCTTTGGCTGGCTTGGTAGATTTCTGCAAACCGACTTACTGCTTTTTAAAAAAAAATTTAAATGCATCTGTTTTAAAAAGAGGCTTTATATTACTCCCATAAACGGAAAGTCACAAAATTCATGGGCTAGTTATGTGTATTTTTATAATGCACATTAAAATGGATTTATCACCATAAAAATGAAAAGTGTTCATCCATATACCATGTAAAATGGTCTTCACACACTCTCTCTGGGAACTGGGTCTATACCTGCTCTAGTTTCACTGAATCATAACATTATTAATGGCTATCATTTATTATGGCATTCAGTTTTCAAGTGGTTTCCAGCACAGCGAAATCCAGACTCCCCAGTGTGGCCTCAGGGCCCTTGTGGCCCCTGCCTTCCTCATCTCCTGCCACACTGGTCCTTCTACTCTTGGGCAAAGCAGGACTTCGCTCTCTGTGTTGGCTCTGTAGCCAGCAGGTGCAAGGAATTGGACCCCAGAGGTGAGCCTCGGAGCCTGTGCGTGTGACCAGCACACTGTACTACCTTTCTGTGAGGACTGGTCTCAGCAAGGCAGGTGACACAAAATGAACAAGCTTGAAAGTGAAGGAAGAGAGGGACTGGCTGGGTCACCCAGGAGCCCCAAGCTTGCCGAGCCCCCTTGGTCTCATAGGCAAACAGAAAAAGGTTTGGTCAAGTCTCCCAGCCTCGTAGAACAACTCTTGCCCAGGGGGAGGAGCACTAAGTCCTTTTATAACCTCTCCGGGCAGAAAGGATGAGCAGCCGTGGCCGCCAATCCCAACTCCAGGACCTGATGCGAGGGCGGGACTTCACGGCAGGTGCCCCAGGAGTTCTCCAGGAGAAGCTGTTCATTGCATGTGAGCTTGGCGTCCGCACAGAGCAGATTCTGGCAGGGATCCTTCCTTCACTGCAGAATGGATCATTTATCACCTGAGAAGGGAGTGGAGATCCCAGCGTAGCTTGCTCATAGTCACACCTTATTAATTCCAACTTTTCCCAAGGGCAAGGGGGAACATCCTTGATGGTGTGTGAGCCTCGGGGTCCCTGAGACCCGGGAAGAGAGGCTTGACTGAGGGCGTCCCAGATTTCTGTGAGGCATAGAGGAGCCAGCTGGGGGAGAGCCTGGCCCAGGGCCTGATACGTGACTGATGGCCACCAGCACTGACTGCTGTGTGATTTGGGGTGATTGCCTTGACCTCTCTGGACCTGTGTTTCTCCCTCTGCAAATGGGTTTGGTAATGCTACTTCCAGGAGAGATGGGGAGCATCTAGTAAGTGGGGTGTGTGCGTCTGCTCAACCCCCAGCCTTCCTAGAGGTAGGTGAGGAGGTGCAAGGACCTGCCCTCCCCAGGGAACCCCTCCCCCCTCCAACCCCCTGGGGCTGGCAGAGGGCCAGCTGCGGTGCTGCAGGCGCGCCCGGATCCCATCCCAGCTGCCCCGCCCCAGTGCTGACGACCCAGCCCCTGCCTGTCTGAGGGGCAGGAAGGAAGTGAGGAGGGTAGCTGGCAGCTTCCTCTTTTCTGCCCTGCTCCAGGCGCTGGGCTGTCCCTCTCAGTGCCTAGGAGCAGGGGACAGCAGCACCATGGCTCCCCGCGCGGCTGCTGTCCGCCAGACCTGCTGCTGCCTCAACATCCGCATCGCCACCACCGCCCTGGCCATCTACCATGTGGTGAGTGTGCGTGCGTGTGTGCATGTGTGGGCATGTGTGTGGAAGAGAGAGGGGCCCCATCTACTGAGCTCCTCGGAAGGGAGGCGTGCTGCCCACCACCGCTCGTGGGACCCTGGCCAGGTCCCTTTCCTGCTCTGGGTCTCACTTTCCCCTTTGTCACCCTGGAGAGTGGGGGGGTGGCTGCAGCAGCTGCTGGAGTGGAGCAGTGGTGGGAGGGAGGGTCCTCATTCTTAGTGAATGGAACTCATACTGTCTCTGAGACTCAGTTTCTGCCTCTGTAAAATGGAACCAAAGAGCAGCCGCAAAAGTGCGTCGGGAACTCTGGCATCTCAGGAGAAACTCGGGCTGGGATTGTCACCAGGAGATGGAGTCAGGGCCCAGGCACAGCCTGACTCTTCCTGTGGGAAGGGGGTCCTGGGCTGCCGGCAGGGGGAATGAAGGTGGGACTCTCCTTGGCATGTCTGGCAGGGGTGGGGAGGGGGCTGAACCCTCCCCCAAACTGCTGCCTTCTCTCCACCAAAGAAAACCTGAGATCTTGTGCTAACGGGTGAGGTGACTCGCCCGGCCCGCCTGAAGTGCGGGGACCCAGCAGTTCCTCTTTGGAAGCTGGTGTGCAACCCCCTGCCCCACACGGGGGGGCCTTTGTCTTTAAACTCCAAGTGACTCTGGGCAAGCCACAGCCCCTTGGGGCCAGCGGTTCCCCGCTCTGTCTCGGTGGGTGCAAGTTGGGGTCTCTGGACCCAGCCTGGACCCAGCCTCCCCATCGCACGACTCGGCCACACCTAGCTCCCCCAGACCCCGGCGCCCTCCTCCCAGGGTGACTCAGGGCCTGTGGTTAACAGTTCTCTCATGAGCCTCGAAGGGCTTCCTCAAAACTAGCCTAAATCCGGCATTCTGTGGGGGGGACTGCTGGAAAGTGCTGAAGTCTGGCTGTATCTGCTTCCTGTCTCGGGCAGGGCAGGCAGGGGTGCAGCGAGCGCCCGGCCTCCAGAGGGGCGGGGCTCCTCGGTGGATCAGTGCACAGCCTCTGAGTCCACTCCTGCGTGCAAACTCTCGCCTCCCCGCTGCCTAGCTGTGCAGCTGCAGACCACTCACTTACCCTCTCTGAGCCCCAGGTTCCTCATCGAAGATAACAATACTTCTCTGGCAGGACTGAAGGAGTTAATGTCTATGAGGCACATAAGCAGAGCCTCAGACACGGAGTCAAGCTGTCAGACCCCCGAATGCTGGATCGGGGTGCTGCTCAGAGGTTGCCTTGCGTAGGTCCTGCCAGCGGGAGAGCAATCCTCAGAGAAGTGGGTGACACCATGGCTGTCCCCACGTGAGATCCTTAGGGCCCCTCCCGGCTCAGACTGGGCAACATTCTCTGAAGGACAGTGAGGTCCACAGCCGTGGGCCCCCAGGTCCTGACCCCAGCTCTGCTGTTAACTGTTGTGTGACCTCAGATAGGTTTCTCTCTTGGACCTCGGTTTCCCCTTTATAAGATGAGGGGTGGGGACGTGGACTGGCACAGAGGTTTCAAACCCCAGTCTCTTCATGGGCTGGACAGGTCACGGAAGTGAGCTGGGGGGCGGTGTGAGGATGGGCCCGCGGTGACCTGGGGGCCCTGTGCTGGGTCTATTCCGCTGGCTGGTCTCTGCTTCCGCTGATTGTTGTTGCAAAAGAATGCGGGCCCCGGGAGCCGTTCCTCTGACATTTAGAGAAGCAGGAAACGCAGGCTTCTCTGCCATGTTTTCTGGCGTTTCCATGTTGGTGACCGGTTCAAGGTGAACGAAAATCCCTGTGTGGGCAGGACCGCGCCCGCACGCAGGCTGCTCGGCCTGGCGTCTGGCCTGAAAACCCCAGACTCTGTGACTCTTGAGGGTTCTTCTGGATCACACTGCCTGAGGTCCTCACCTGGACAGCGTGAGGAGACATCAGGGCCTGCCCGCAGAGCTGGAGAAAGTGTGGGCCAGTGATCAGGGAAGGCTTCTTGGAGGCGGTGCCGCGGGTGGAGGTGTAGAGCATGGGTGGGGAGGAGCGGGTGTGCCAAGTGTAGAGGCTGCGGGGTGGTGGCTTGTGTCGGGGACCCTGCACAGACCAGCCAGAGGCTGCGGCCTGGGGTGCAGGCGGTGCCAAGGGCTCCGAGTGACAAACCGAAGAGTCTGCAACTTTGCTGTAGCATGCTGTTGAGATTCGGGACTGGAGAGCTCTTTGTCGTGGGGACTGGACTGTCCGTTGTAGGATGTTTCGCACCTTGGCCTTTATCCACAAGGTGCCCCCCTTACCCAGTTATGATAACCCAAAATAACTCCGGACGTTGCCAAATGACCCTCGGGTGCTAAGTCACCCCCAGCGGAGATGTCTGGGGTCCTTGGGTGGTTCCAATGGGGGGAGTCGTCCTCTGGAGAGGCCTCTGCTCCTTCCCAGAAAGGTCAGGGGGCGCTGGGGGCTTTCCTGTGGCTGCGCATTTGGGGGGCAGGTGTGCTGTCCTGGCCTCTAACATCTGGATGGAAAAAGGGAAGCTACTGCCCAGATGTGTTGACTGCCCAGGTTGCCATCATCTGGAGTCAGTCGAGGGTGACGGCATTGAGAGCTATTCACGGACCTGGCCTCCCTGGGGAGGCTAAATTGGGTCTTTGGAGTGTTAAGACTGCGCTACACTTTACTGGTCATCGCGGCCGTTACTATGGGAGGACCCTCCGGCGTCCAAGGGCAGGGGTGGGGGTGGGGGCGGGGCTTCCTCAGGACCTCAGTGGATTTGTGCAGAGGGTTCCCTCGGTCACAGGGGGACTTCTGACTCAAACTTGCAAGCGTAGGGGAGTCAGAGAACTTTCTTAAATTGGCTTCTCTGGCCCCGGCTCACCTGGCCCCCCAAAGCACGTCCTGAATCAGGGGCACGAGGCGCGGATGCCCAGAAGACCCTCTTGCCCAGAAATCTCTCTCCCCATGACATCCCCCCACAACCCAGGCACCTGGACCTCCGTTAGGAATGCACCCTCTGTGTGCACCCTCTGTGATTTCAGAACCTTGTAGCAACAGGCTGGGGAGGGGCAGGGAGGGAGGCCGGGGCTGGCTGTCCCTGGGCTAGAGGGTTGTGAAGGCTCCAAACCTCTACACTCCCGTATTCTCCGTATTCCGTGCAATGAGCACATATGACTTTTTACAGGAAGCTTCATTTGAGAGCAGTTTTGGATTTACAGAAATGCTGCAAACTCAGTACAGAGTTCCGTGCACTCCACACCTGTTTTCCCCTAGTGCCAGCCTCATACACAGTGCCCCCCCCCCCCCGTCACAACTGACGGGCCGGCCTCAGTGCACTAACTGAAGACGCTCCAGGCAGATTTTCTCAGCTTTCCCCCAACATCTTTTTTTTTTTTTTTTTCCTGTCTCAGGATCCCATCCAGTATCTCACATGATGTTTAGTCCTTATGCTCCTTAGGTTTTTCGTGGGTGGGACAGTGTCTCAGATGTCCCCTGTTTTTGGTGACCTTGACAGTTTTGAGGAGTCCTGGGCATGTGTTTTGCCAAATATGCACCAGCAGGGACCTGTCCCGTGGTTTTCTCTTGGTTAGCCGTGGGTCCAGTGTTTTCGGGCGGAAGACCACAGTGGTAAGGGGACATTCTCAGCACATCATATCGAAAGTAAGGACTCCGACATGTCTTAGCACTGTTGACAGTGACCTTGGTCCCCTGGCGGCTGTCGTGTTTGTCAGGTTTCTCCCCACTGTCCTACCCCCTCTCCCCAGTTTGGCCCCTTGCCCCCGGCTCCGCCTTCCATATTCTCCCTTCCGGAAGAAAGTCACTTAAAGAATGGGCAAGGGGCGCCTGGGTGGCTCAGTCGGTTGAGCATCCAGCTTCCGCTCAGGTCACGATCTCGCGGTTCCGTGAGTTCAGGCCCCACGGCGGGCTCTGTGCTGACAGCTCAGAGCCTGGAGCCTGTTCCAGATTCTGTGTCTCCCTCTCTCTCTGCCCCTCCCCTGCTCATGCCCTGTCTGTCTCTCAAAAATTAAATAAACATTAAAAAATCAATTAAAAAAACACAAAACAATTTATTTATTTATATCAGTAAAAACTCATGGATATTGATTTTATACTTTGGGTTACCATCCAATGCTACTATATTTACTGGGTTGCTCAAGTATACTGCTTTTTAATGCCTTTATTTTATTTTGAGAGAGAGAGCAAAGAGCGAGCAGGGGAGAGGGAGAGAGAGAGGCAGACACAGAATCAGAAGCAGGTTCCAGACTCTGAGCTGTCAACACAGAGCCCGATGTGGGGCTCAAACCCACAGACTGTGAGACCATGACCTGAGCTGAAGTCGGATGCCCAACGACTGAGCCACCCAGGCGCCCCTATATTGCTTTCTAAATTGGCAAATCAAATGAAGTAAAGCCATCTCTACTATTTGAAGGAGTCTGCCCTTAAAGAAGATCCACCCTCCAACATGCCGAGCTCCAGGCCAAGGACAACGGTGATAATGGCTTTGCTGGGTGACAGTGCTGACTGTTGTGGGGGCACAGATGAGAAGCCTCATCCCAGTACTGGGACAGCCGAGGGTGGGAAGTGGGGGAAGGAATCAGGAGTGGCTTCTTGGAGGAGGCGGTGTGCGAGGGATGAGCAGGCCTGAGCTGGGGGCTACTGGGGAGCAAAGAGCAGGCCAGGTGGAAGGGGTGGCGTGAGCAAAGCCTTGGGGATGGGAAAGACCATGAGACGTTTGGAACTGGGGTTTAGGGAGGGATGGCTGTGAGGTGTGGTGGGGGAGGGTGGGCCGAGGTCCTCATTTCTTTCCGCCTTCATAGCCACAAGGAGCGCTCTCTGCTTGGTCCAATCCTCTCACTTTATAGATGGAAAGCAGAAGTTCAGGAAAGTTCCGCAGGAACAGGGAATGAGTCCATGAGTGAACAAATGAATTTCTTACTTGGCTCGTGGGCCGGGTGGCCCATCTAACTGGGAGGCTGTCCCCTCACCCAGTCTTCATTTCTTCTTTACGGTCCAGCTCACAGGAAGCTTCCTCCTCCAGGAAGCCCTCCTGCTTTGTCTTTCTCAAACTCTTGGGGGCTCTTCTTCTTTGCTCCATTTTGGGACTGAAAATCAGAGAGTCGTCTCCATCGCTAACTTGCCATGCGACCTGGGGCGGACAGGCGCTTTGCTGGCTGGGCCTCAGTTTCCTCATCTCCTAAATGGGGTCGGTAGTCCAAGCCTCAAGGGTGACCGCTCTGGGGCATTCAGGTGATGCGGCCCTGTTGGAGTGAGGGGTGCAGGCTGGTGCCCAGGGTGGGCTGGGGGAGCAGACCACACCTTGGAAAGCTCATCTCTGTGGGGTCTAAATATAGAGGCCTTAACTGCCAGGTGGGGAAAGCCCCGGATGAAGTCTGTTAGAACCTCCGCCTTCACGCCTGATGCCCCCGTGTGGGGCAGAGCGGCCTTGGTCTGTGCACTGCCTGTGGCTCTGTACCCTTGGTGGAGGGGTGAGGAGGCCGGTGGGGTGGGGTGGGCAATGTGGCCCCTCCCAGGGCCGTGGCCCAGGGGCCCAAGTTGGAACTAAACTGTGTCCTCATCTCCTGGGATGTGCGCCCCACTTTCTAACATAAAATGCTGGAGGCCCACGCAGCCACTTGAGGGGGCCATCAGACCCCCTGGGGATGGAACACTGACCTTCCCGGACAGCCCGGGCCAGCGCAAGCTCCTCCCCACGTGGTGCTCCCATCTTGGCAATTCTCAGGTTACGCTATGGTAAACCGGGGCACGCGCCCTCTGATTCAGGTTCTTTGAGTTCCCTGCCTTTGGACAATCTGTCCTTTCTGCCCGTGGTGGTCCTTCTCCGGGCTCTTCTAGTCCCGAAGTCATGGCCCCCCAGTGACCGCCTGCTCCCTCGTGTCCCCTACATCTCTCCGCCAGCCCAGCCACACGGGCGCTACCAGTTCCTGGGGGCCTACTGGGTGCCTGCCACGGACGACCCCCACGTTGCCGTCCCCAGGAGAACTATGGTTTCCTGAACACGGCTCACCCACGTTTAATTTTGCCCTTCCCTCTGACTGGGACACCCTTCCCAGTGCTCTTTGGGAGAAAGCGTCTTTAAGACTTCCTGCTTCTCAGAAGCCTTCCTGAAGCCCCCTGCTCTGGACCCCGAACTCCCATAGACACCCCCACCCCGGGGTGGCTCCTCACTCCCAACTCCTGGGGCCCCCATGGGTCATGTCTTCTGGCCTGGAGGCCTGGTTTATCTTTGTAATGTCCCCAGGGCCTGTCACACTGTCGGTGCCAGCTAATCACTCTTGATGTGACTTGCAAACCTTCTAGGGATGCGTAGCTTGCCTATCAAGAGTGTGCATCTTGAACCTTTACAGAACGAACACACCCTCCACCCAGATTACAAAGTAGGACAAGGCCCGCGCCCAGAGGTCCCCAGTGACACCTCCTCGTCACCACCCTTGCCCTGCTGGCTTCTTCCCACATGTGTTCTAGAACTTACTAGGAACGAGATTTCACAGCGGGCGCCATTTTGTGCCTGGTTTCCTCGTCTCAAGGCCGTGTTTGTGACCTTCTCTGCGCTGCGGTGCCGCCGGCAGCCCCTGCTGTGTGATTTCACGGAAAGAGTGTATCGCCATGTACTTGCCTGCCCTCCGGTGGGAAGGTTGCTTCTGGTCCGGGGCTGTGGCAGACAGAGTGGCCATGGCCGTGGGGACTGGGGGTTTGGCGCTCACACCCAGGCGCTTCTGCTGGTCACTGGGTCTTTCTGAATCGCTTCGTCTGCTCCTCGTAGCAGCTCCCATAGTGGGCAGACCCTTCTCTCTGTTCTACAGATGGGGGCGCTGAGCCCAGGGGAGGGGGCAGGGCGCCGGGGGGTGGGGGTGTGCGGCAGATCATATCTGGGCTGGCTGGGGAGGTGGCTGGGGGGATGGCGCTGTGGGGGAATGGCCCCCACCCAGTGGCCCTGATAAGCCTCGGCAGGAAGTATGGGTGGCAGGGGAGGGGGTGGGGGGGGGAGAGCTTCCTCTTGACGCATCTTGATGCATCTGGTTGTCTTCTCCTGGTCCCAGATCAGCCGGGGGAGGGGGCCCAGGGAAACCGGTGCTCAGATGAGCTTTAGTGAAGGTGGGATGATGAGGGTGGCCCAAGCGTGCAGGAGCCCTTGGGTCCCTAGGCCACCAGAGGCAGAGGACACAGGGTCTGGGTGGAGCAGCCCTGCAAAGGGAGAGGGGGCAGGAAGGCGTGCGTGCTCCAGACTCATTTCCCATTTTGCAACCTGAGTTACGTGTTGAAGGAGGGTTGAGGACAAGCCCAGGCCTGCCTCCTGGTGCAAACCCAGCCGAGTCGCACCCAGTTCCCCAGCTCTCCTGCTCTCCTCGGATGTGAGCTGGGGGGAGGGGACAGGCAATCTGACCTCGCAGATTTGTCAGGAGTAAATAAAGTGAAAGGCCAGGAAAGTGCCCCGCACCGCCTGGCACGTAGTGGGTGCTCACCTAGGGGTGAGTCACTGTAAATGGTGCCCCCCTGAATCGCAGAGGCTGGGGCCCTGCCTGTCTGCTCCTGGTGTGTCCTGAGCCCTGGGAGGCCCGGAGGGCGGGCCCACCTTCCCGGACAGGTGTCGGAGCCCCGGGGGCGGGGAGCTCACCTCACTGCCACCATCCCTGTGATTGCCATCACCACAATTGAATCGAGATGCCATCATGGTCATCAACATCAGCAGTGATATTGATTCCCACTTCCCAGAGCATCCCCTGGAGTGACATCTATCACCACCACCCCTGCCACAGCCACGGCCACACACAGCATCATAACTGTCACCGCCATGCCAAACCCAGCCATGTGACAGACGTCCTCACCTCCCAGCAAGGTCGCCAGAGTCTGCCCTGCCTGACCCGCACTTTGTCTCCTACGGTCAGCCGTGGCATCACCACCACTATGGCCGTGGCCATATTCCATAGTGCCCTGTTCCTTCTGCCCTCCCGATTTTGCCACGCCTCCTACCCGTCCTGCTGCCCCTATTTCACCCCTAGCTGTTGGGTACACCTCAGAATCCCCAAGAAAACAGAAAATCTCCCAGCTTCCTGGCCGGCTCAGCTCAGGGAGGTTGTGTTTGAGAAATAAGGGGCGGGTGGGGATGGGCAGGGGGACTGAGCCCGGGGAGGAGCAGAGGGAAGGGGTGAAGGGGGGAAGGAGGGCAGGGGTGGCAGCGGGGTGGGCTGAGCATGATGAGGACCAATGTGATCTTGCAGCCTGAGCCCTGGCTCAGTGTCAGCAAAGAGGCTGACGCTGGCTCTGGGACAGACTTGCTGAGCGAAATTGGGCTGGTTGTTGTGTCTCTCTGGGTCTCACTTGCCCACTGGTAACATCCCCTCCCTCAGGGAGAGGCATTCCAGCCCATGAATTTCCCTGGATCTGCACTACCAGCCTCTGGGCCTCTGCATATGATGTTCCCTCTTCCTGGAAGGCTTTCTTCTCTTCTCTGTTAGGAAACTCCTACCTATCCTTCAAAACTCTACTCACTTTTCCCACTGGTGAAGCCCTCCCTGAGTCTTCCAGACAGTGGTGGATCACTTCTTCATCAGGGACCCTCAGTCCTCTGCATGTCCTTTGTCTGACTCTGAATACACAGGTCACCCATAGTTTCCCCCGGGGACTGTGACGCCAACACGCCAGGCCAGGGTGAGGGGCTTATCTAGACAGCGCCTGGGGCCACTGTGGTTTCAGAGAGCCTTTACTGGATAAACAAACAGAGGGAGTGAACGAGTGCCCACACAGATGAATGAACACCACCCAACTGGGAGGCGGGCCCCGGGGTCATTTGACCTGACAGCAACCCTACGGGGCAGGTCTGGTTAATATTGCCGTCGCTCAGAGAGGTTAGTGGCTTGCTCAAGGGCACAGAGCTTGGGTTGGACCCAGGACCAGCTGATCCAAGCGCCCTAGCTCTTCCCTGCCTGATCTCACCACTAAAGAGGAAAGGCAGGGAGAAAGGCGCTGCCCGGGGAGGTGGGGGGGTGAGCAGGTGGGGAGTGGGCTTGTGGGAGGAGAGGGGCCCTGTCCTGTCCCCGGGGGTCATGGGCCAGGGCCCGGCCAGACCCTCAGAGCTCCGGGAGAAGGCAGCTCTGTGTCCGGGTGGGTAGCAGCAGGGGTGTGGCGGGGCGAGGGAAGGTGAGGGCCAGGGGCCAGGACATCGGGACTCCTGGGGTCTCCGGGCCTGTCTCAGAGTACACTGTGTGTAGTTACTTTCCGGGAACCGCAAAGGCTCTTGGTTAGGGCCTTGGGTGGAGGGGTGAGGGCCTACGGATGAGCAGAGGACAGCTCCAGGTGGGTGACCCTGGGTGGCCTAGGTGTGACATGCCCTAGTTTGCAAGGAGGGGTGCAAATGGGGGTGACCCTCCTTACTGACCAGAGGGGGTAAGCTGAGGGCAGGGAGGAGTCACGAACTGGCCAGGGTCAGGTGAGGCAGTGGGGGAGGCCTCTCGGGCCCCTGCTTTGGGGGTGTCCAGAGCTGCTGGGGGAGGGTGGGCAGATGGTTGGTAAGACCAGGTGCTGGGCCCCCTCAGCCTTGGATGGAGCCCTGGGCCCTGGCAGCACAAGCAACAGGGTTCAGATCCCTGGTGGCCATGTGAGTTCTCTTCTCTGAGCCTCTGTTTACTCATCTGTAAAATGGGGAGAATGTTGCTTCTCTGGCAGGGTTTTGGGAGACTGTGATGTAAGCCTGTGCATGCAGGTCTGAGCATGCAGCCTGGTACTCAATAAATGTCAATTCCTCCCCATCGGGTCTCCCAGGGAGCTGAGGCTCCTATCTTTCTCCTGGATTGGGGCCAGTGTCTTCTGCCGAAGGTTAGGGTCCCGCAGAGAGTCTGAGTCAGATTCTGAGTTTGCCGGACTCTGAGCTGAGTCCTGCCTTCTACGGGCCTCAGGGCTCTCACCTGGCAAACGGGCACAGAGTGATCTCCCTCTTCTTGCAGGGCTGAGCCTGGTTCTAAACACAGGTGATTCTTACACAAGGAAGACCTGCCGACCTTGCACAAACTGCAGGCAGAGAAGGGAGTGGAGTCCCTCGGACTCTGCTCCCCTGGGGGGCAGGCAAGGGAGTGGAGAAGCAGGCCGGGCTTCAGGCAGACGCGGGAGGTTGGGAGGTGCTGGAAGGACAATGGAAGAAGGAATCAAATCTAGGGCCTGTTGGCCTGGGTTTGAGTCCTGGCCCTACAGATTTCCAGCTGGGGCCACAGACAAGCCACTGGACCCCTCTGAGCCTCGCTTTCCTCATCTGTGAAGTGGGCGTGGGAGTGTTCGGAATAGTCGCTCTGCTGGGTGTGGGAGGCCCGTCGGGGAGGTGTGGGGAGCACAGAGGGTGTACAAGCGTTCCTGTGCTTCCCTCCTCCTCTCAGGGCCGAGGAGAGGATGGGGGAGGGGCGTAGGGGGCGGCTGTGATGCTAACCGCAGGATCGTGGGCGCAGTGGCAGGGCCCTGAGCGATGTTTCAGGCCAGAAGTGAGGGGTTGGGGACAGTTGTGGGTTAGCATTGGTCTCCAAAGTTCGGTGATGCCTGGGGTGATCACAGGGGCCTCAGGATGCCAATATTAGAATTTCCAAAAATTTCCACTATATTCTTTAGCAACTTCTCAACTTCTGGATGTGTGTGTGTGTGTGTGTGTGTTATGATGTTCGTGGTAACCAGAACAGTGGCACATGCATACAGTTTTGAAATGAAATATCGAGGGATGTATTCAAAAGGTTTTACTGACACATGTATGTGGTCAAAATATCTGCCCTCTCTGGGGTACAGGCTAGCGGGGGCACTGAGGTGTTTTGGGGGGTGGGGTGTGCGCGAAGGAACCAGGAGAGTCCTGGGAGACTTGGCTCCGGTCTCCACTCTGTCCCCAACTTGCTGTATGTCCGTGGGCAAGCCCCCAACCTCTCTGAGCTTCCAAAACAAGCAGAGGGAGCTTAGAAAATGAGTGGGGCAGAGGCTCTTTTGAGCGTCTGGAGGTTGGGATTGTCTGATTCTGAGCTTCATTTGGGACTTCCAGAGTCTTCTCTCACCACACTTGGTAGATAGCCATGTGCCCTTCTCAGCCCAGCTGCGTCTTATCTGTGCTTTGCTTGCACACCCCCAGGGATGGGGAGCTCACCACCTTGCAGGGTGCCCTGTTCTGTCCTGGATAGAACCGTCATCTACCTCCCTTCCTCCTTCCCTCATTAAGGGTGAAATGGAGGCAGGGTGAGAGAGGCTTGAGCCTCAGCCTTTAGGGGCTGAGGAAGCAGCTCTTTTCTCTTGGGGCTGTTTCCTGAGGGTGCCAGCCGCAGCCCCCACAGTATGTGCCTTCCGCTTGGGGCTGCTCTCAACCTTTCTGGTGAAACAGAGCCTTTTTTTTTTTTTTTAAATGGTTCAGCTTGCACCAGGTAGAAGGGGCAGCTAGAGTGAGCTCGGTGTCCACCCCCTGGGGCCCTGCTCCCGGTACTGCTCTACCACCTCATGTAAGCTCACATCAGCCCAAGCAGACTGTGCTTGCGGGGCCCCCACTGCAGGTCCCAGGCTCTTTGAGAAGGCTCAGAGAAGTGAAATGACTTGCCCGAGGCCACGTAATGATCTGGATTCAAATCCACCTCTGTCTGACCTGGAGCTCAGCTCCTCACTACTCCCCGGTGCTGTCCCTTTGCACCCCGCTGAACAGAATGTAACATGGCAGGAAGACAAATAGAGACCTGTGTCTGAGCTTAAAAAAAAAACCCACATAATCAGCAAGGGGGAAACAGATGGTGGGTGTTTGGTTGCCTGTCAGCTGAGCATGAGTGACTAGTGCAGAGCTGCCCAGAAAGCCGGTGTAAACTCACGCCATATTAATAGAGGTAGGGCAACCACTACAAGGAAGGAGATAGTCTGGTGATTCTTAGTGTGGGCAGATGGTGCCTGGAGACTTGTGTGTCGTGGTGGGGGAGAGCAGAGGCTTGCTGCAAGAACGTGGGTGTACAGAAGACTGAGTTCCCCTGGCTGGAAGTATTTAAATAGAGGCTGCATGGCACAGGAATCCTGCATTGGATGGTGAAGGGTACAGGCAAGGTGACATCCAAGGTCCTTTCAAAGTGCAGTTTTGTGGCTGGACTTCAACTGTCACCAGGGCCACAACACTCAGGCCCATCATATTTGGATGGGGTTTGTTCATTTGCCTGTCTGTCCATCCATTGATCCATCCATCCATCTATCCATCCATCATCCATTCATTCATCATCCCTCCGTCCATCCATCATCCATCCACCCATCCATCTGTCATCCATCCACCCATCCAACTATCCATCCATCATCCATCTATCCATCCATCATCCATCATCCATCCCTCCATCCATCCATCATCCATCCATCCATCTGTCCATCCATCATCCATCCACCCATCATCCATTTACCCATCATTCATCCACCCATCATCCATCCATCCATCATCCATCCACCCATCCATCCATCCATCCATCCATCATCCATCCACCCATCCATCTGTTATCCATCCACCCACCCATCTACCCACCCATCCATCCATCATCCATCCATCATCCATCCATCCATCATCAATCCACCCATCCATCCGTCATCCATCTACCCACCCACCCATCCATCCATCCACCCATCATTTATCCATCCACTCATCCATCCATCTATCCATTCCCCCATCCATCATCCATCCATCCATCCATTCCCCCATCCATCATCTATCATCCATCCATTCATTCATCCATTCATCTATGCATCATCCATTCATCCATCCATCCAATAAAATAGCTAGAGCAGTAAGCAAGAGAGATGTAAGTCTTCTCTGCTTGGAACCTCTAGTCCAGTGGAAATAATAGCAATAATAATAGTAAGCATAGGTGCTTTAGGTGAATTATTCCATCTAGTCCCACTACAATCCTATGAAGTGGGCATTATTATCCCCGGTTTGCAGATGGAGAAATTGAGGGCACCTGGGGGATGAGATTGACAGGGCTCCCCGGGATTCATGGAGCAGGTGCTCCCAGGACTCTGTTGAGAATTCCAAGAGCTTGAAGCTTTATGATGTTCAGATGCTGTGACTAAGATCCCATAATGCCCAGAGCCTGTTTTTATAAAAGAAGGGGCAGAAGAGGGGCCAGTCATTGGTGGGGGCCCTCAGGCTCCTCCCTGCCCACCTTGACCTTCAACAGTCACAGTTACTGTTTTATCAAGAACTGGGCATGGTTCTAAGGGCTCTAACTCACTCCTCATCATAACCTTAGGTAGCTACTAGTATGATCCTTTTTTTACAAATGGAAAATTGAGGCACAGAGAGACAGAGTAACTAGCCCAAGTTCACACAGCTGGGAAAAGAAAGGAGCAAGCTTATGGGCTTGAGCTGTCTCTCTGTTTAGGCCACACCTTTACCCAAGATGCTCCAGGGACCTGGCCTTCCCTCTCCTCCAGGAGCTCCCTCACAGGCGCCTGCCTGCCTGCCACCAGGGTGGGAGGGAGCAGGGATGCGGATGTGCAGGCCTCGCTGATGGTCGCTCTGTCTGCCCACAGATCATGAGTGTACTGATGTTCACCGAACATTCTGTGGAGGTGGTCCACGGCAAGGCCTCCTGCAAGGCCCGGCAGACTGGCTATCTCAGGCTCGGTAGGTCCGGGGGGACCCAGGAGGGGGTGGGGACGGTGCGGGGAGGGGCCCTGGCTGCAAGTAGGACCAGGCTGGGGTTTGATGCCCTATCTCTTCCCTTCTGAGCCTTAGATCTTTCATCTGCAAACGGAGATCTGTCCCCGCCCAAGTCTCTAGATGTGAGAGCAGAGGGGCTGGTGCTTTGCAGACCTAACCAGCCTGGGCTGGTGCTCTGCCAGTGGCTGCCCCCCGCCCTGGAATAAAATCAAACCTCCCCATGGTGGGATCCAGCCCCTGCGAACCTCTCCGGCTGCACCTTGCAGCATCCCTTTGCTCCCTGCTCCAGAGGTGCTGACCCTGCAAGCTCAGCCCTGTCCCAGCGGGTCACTCCACTCACAGACTGCCTCCTCAGAAGCCTTCCCTGATCTCATCCTGGCTAGAGCAGACTCAGGCCACTCTCCCGCCCTGTACCCTGTCACCCTAATTGTTCTGTTTGCTGTCTTTGTGGTCCCCAAGACTGAGAACTGCAGGGGGCCAGGGTCTGGGCTTGCTTGTTTGTTGTCAGGGCCGCATCACACCCGTGGTTCCCAAAGTGTGATCCCTGGAACCTGCACGGGGGTTCCCAGGGGGCACCTCTGGGGGGCTCACTCCTCTCCCTTGCCTTTCAGCCAACCTGATCTCCAGCTTCCTGCTCATCACCATGCTCTTTGTCATCAGCTTGAGTCTGCTGATCGGAGTGGTCAAGGTGAGGGCTTGGTTGGGGGAGGGGTAGGGGGTTGGGCTCTGGGGCCCGGCAAGGATCTCCCAGATGCCCTCCAGCCCAACTTTCTGTTCACACCCCTGAGTGGGCAGCACTGGGCTGCCAAGGGGGTGGGAGGTGGGTATTTTGGGACTCCCCTCTGCACCCTAGAGATCTTCACGCTTACTTACCGTTTGGAAAGCCTCGTCTCCATACCAGACTCCTCAGGCTGGAGGCCTTGGTTCCCCATTAAAATGCACACCCCACAGGTGGGGGCTTATGCACGGACGCTTTAGTTGTCATAGCTGGTGACCCACACTCTCGAGAGCTGCAGATGCAAGCAGGGAATTTTGGCAGTGGAAAGAGGAAGGGTCATTTGGAGGCATGGGGTCAGAGGAGAGAGCAGTGCGTTTTGTCATCAGTTAGAGGAACCAGAACAGAGGGGAGTGTGGACGCCTCTGGCTCTGTTCCACCTGCTAGCCGATGAGGGAGAGAGAGAGAGCGACAGACTGGGGCGCAGCCTCCTGTGAACCGGAACTGGTCTGTCCCTGGGCCCCTGAGTGCAGGAAGCCAGGACCTCACCACACTGCCACCGGAGCTGGACTCAGCAAGATGTCCTGCGAAGGATTTTACCCCGTGCAAAGCGGGGGCCTGGGGTGGTTGGACAGAAACGCAAGTGGTCTGCTAGAAAAGTGATTCAGGGCGTCCCGGAAGGTTCTGAGATTGAGTCTGGGTTGTTTTGGTGGCCTCCTGAGTGATTTTAGACAGCCATCTGGGAAACCACAAAACCACCCCTTCTGTGATTTTGTCCCCAACAGCGGGTTCGAAGGCTCTCATACTGGCCACCAGAGTCACTAGCTTTCAGTTGAAGGAGAGAGACTTCAGCCTCAGCCTCCCAGGGCCTCTAACCGTGACTGAATGTCCCGGAGTGGTCACATAGGGAAGGATCCCACCCAGTGCAGACTTTTTCCCACCACTAGACCTTTGCTTGGCCCTCTTCTGCCTCCAATAGCCTCCCATTTCCCTCATGGTTCCTTCCAGATCTAGCATCGGCATCCCCACCTCCAGGAAGTCCCCTCTGATCCCTCCTCATCTATGAAATGGACACAAAGCCCTTTCTTGTTAACTTCTTGAGAGCAAGTTGAGTCAGACCCTGCCCCTGAAGGCCCTGGGGGCACCTATCTCTGTAGATGGGGACAGTTCCCCGTATCTCCTGGGACATTGAGATGCCTTGCGTTCAAGGCCTGGGTCTGACCTTCTCCCCCATCCCCAGAACCTCACTCAGAGGAAGGCACATGGGTCCATGGGGAACGACCTCAGCTGAGCCGGGGGCGGGGGGGATGCCTTGGGAGAAGCCGTACTCGCCAGGGAAGGGAGCTGCCGGCGATGGGGGGTGGATGGTCCCTGGGGGCGTCAGGCTGTGCAGGGCTCCCTGACCATGCCGAGTCTGTCTTCCAGAACCGGGAGAAATACCTGCTGCCCTTCCTGTCCCTGCAAATCATGGACTTCCTGCTGTGCCTGCTCACCCTGCTGGGCTCCTACATCGAACTGCCCTCCTACCTCAGGTTTGCCTCCCGGAGCAGCCGGGTGGTGAGTACCCAACCCTGACCATGTCCCACGACTGGCCCTGCCCGGAGAGGCGGCAGGGGCTCAGGCTGGTGAGGGCGGGAGTGCCCGGGGCCCCTCCGTAGGTGATGAGCCGGAGCCCGGTTAAATCACCCCAGGCCTCCTCCTTGGTAAAAGGTGCCTGCGGCATTACATCACCACATGTTACAGGAAGGTGTGTCCGGGGGCTCAGCCCCTTGCGGGTAACCAACGAACGCCAGACATACGTGATGCTACACACATACGTGATGGGGGAAGGGCGCATGCCCATTTCAGTCCCCAGCCCCTGCTCTGTCCCTCCTTTGTGAATGAGCGGAAGGAAGGACAGTAAAGATGATTAAAGCCAATGACAGGGCAAATGCCTGTGACGGAGGGTGCCAATCCTTGATTCGGTGCCCCAAAGTGATCTTCAGACTTTTCCTAACTGTTGTCCTGGAAGAGACTGAGTTGCTGGACCCGGGCTGGGCATCAGGAGCCCCCGGGCCGGCCGCCAGCCTTTGGCGGGAATGTCTGAGAAATGGGCGTCCATCTCTTTCTGGGCGCTGTGGGCTAGACGCTCGCCGGCATCCCTGGCTGACAGTCTCTCGGGCTGAGGGAGCACCGTGTGCGCCACGGCGCCGGGACCTCTGGGTCAGGGCTTCATCGCTAGGTTGTCTGCTTCCTCTTGCCTCCTTTGCCCTCCCCAGGGCGCCCCCAAGATCCCCCTGATGACGCTGCAGCTGCTGGACTTCTGCCTGAGCATCCTGACCCTCTGCAGCTCCTACATGGAGGTACCCACCTATCTCAACTTCAAGGCCATGAACCACATGGTGAGTCTGGGCTAGGAGGGCCGTGCCATCACTGGCTGTGTGGCCTTTAGCAAGCTGCTTGACCTCTCCGTGCCTCTGTGCTCAGGCTGGGCTCCCTACCTAAGTGGAGCCTTGGGGAGGCAGACTCTTGTGTGAGTGATTTATTGAGGGAGAGCTCTCTGGAAGTCATTTGAAAAGGAGTCAGAGAGGAGCGCCTGGGGGGCTCAGTCAGTCAAGCGGCCGACTTCAGCTCAGGTCATGATCTCACAGTTTGTGAGTTTGAGTCCCACATCAGGGTCTGTGCTGATAGCTCAGAGCCTGGAACCTGCTTCGGATTCTGGGTCTCCCTCTCTCTCTGCCCCTCCCCTGCTAATGCTCTGTGTTTCTCTGTCTCTTAAAAATAAATAAACATTAAAAAAATAAAAAAAGAAAAAGAGTCAGAGGAGCAGAGGAGACAAAGCAAAGAAGCCAGGCGACTTTGGGAGCAGCCCTGCTCTATCCCAAAGGGTGCCCTGGTGCATGAATTGCATCACGGAGATAATATTCATCTTTTTATAGCTGTCTGGCAAATTGCCCCCAAACATGGTGACTTGGAATGGCTAGGCTTAGCAGGGTTGCGCATACTCGGGGTGTCTCAGGAGATTACACCCGAGATGGGGATGGGTTGTGGACGCCAAGGGCTTGACTGGGTCTGGAGGGCCCATTCCCGAGCTGGCTCACTGGCCGGGCTGGAAAGTCCCTCCCAGATACTTCCGGATCAGGTGGTGAGCCTGTCCTCTGGAGAAGGGCATCGGGGTGGCCCCACCGCAGCTGGGGGATGGGTGCTTTAGCCCTGTAAGACACCTGGGCATGCCTGCCACCTAGGGCTGGTGGTGGGGAGCACCTGCCTTGTAGGACCTGTGGCAGGGCCCAGCGGGATGATGGCTGTGCCATGCCCTGTCATTCCTCTGTGCATGGACGCTGGCAGAGTTCCTTGCGGGACAGAGGCACTGACGTGGCCCCTAAATCTGTTGCAGAATTACCTCCCCAGCCAGGAGGGCGTGGCCCACAGCCAGTTCATCAAGATGATGATCATCTTCTCTGTTGCCTTCATCACCGTCCTCATCCTGAAGGTGAGAGACTGCCCCAGAGCTCTGGGAAGGGCAGGGCGCCATGTGGCCCAGGCTCCCCCAACACTGGCTCCTTGGACCCCACTTAGGATCCCCGGGGACATCCCAGTGACAGGGAGGGGAATGTGAAGACCACCTGCGTTCAGGTGTCAAGGACTTAGCATGTAACCTGGAGAGACTCTAATCCAGAAAAGGAGGAGCAGTTCGGTCTGGAACTAAATTCAGAAGGTCCTGGATGTGAGTCCCAGCGCCCCCCTTGCCAGCTGTGGTGGAGTTGGTACTCCAGCCACTTCTCTCTGGGCCTTGGGTCTCATCTGTGAAAGGGACATAATTCATATTGCTTTGCCCCTGTCACAGGTTTATATGATTCAAGCACCAAAATGTAGATGGGTCCTGAGGTCCTATTACTAGAGGTTTGGTGATGAGAGAGAGGGAGGGGAATGGTTTTATTCTTCGCCGAGGTGGTCCTGCCCAGAGTATAGAGTCCAGTGTCAGGTCCCAGACTGGAATGTGTTAACAGCAGCCCGGCCGGGAGGGTGGAGAGGTTGGAACACGCTGTCACTGAGGGAGTCAAGGACACCAGGGCAATTCAGCTGAGAAAAGAGATGAGTCAAGGGGGATATAGCCACTGCCTCCAGATACCCGAGGGACCCACTTGGGGATTCCAGGGGCCAGCCCCGGAACCTGTGTCCCAGAGCCACGGCGAGGTTGATGGCGACTCAGCAGAAGAAAGGGCTTTAAAGAGTGTTCTTTTCTGCTTGTGAAAAGATGAGCAGAAAGAAGGGGTCAGCTCACCACCCACCACGGTCAGGGACCACGTCCTGGTATCTGGATGCATTTCCTCCCCGTCTCTCTGTGTCACCGCACGTCACTGCCTCCTTTAAGGCAGTCTGGAAATAGCACTTCATTCCTTTGAACCTTCCCTCGAAGGGCGAACCCAGCACAAGGGCTGTAGTGAGGTGCAAACAGAACTTTCTGGAAGGCTTGGGGGAGCCAGCTCGAGGGTTAACGTTATACACACTGCTGGAGAGCAGCTCCCCGAGGCCCCCCCCACAGCCCCCTCCTCTACCTTACCCCCCTGGGGTCCCATGAGCTGCCTCCCTGGCCACCCTCCACCAGCTTGGTTTCTCCGGGCCCCTCCTACTTCATTCTTTTGTAATTCATTTTATTTATTCCTGCTGCCTCTGAGCCCCCATCATGGGGTTCCATAAAACAAGAGAGCTTCCCAGGACAGGACCACTCTCCTCCTTTAGGAGGCTGTTTAGGGGCAGAGAGAGACCTATTGGCTATTGTTTCTTGAACAGGCTCTCGGGAGGCTTTGCTCCCCACCTTAGAAATCTGCCAGGACTTACATCACCTGCTAAGAGGAAACAGTTGCTTACGTCATCTGCAGATGTCTACAACTGCACATATAGTTTTTCTCAGGAGGTAGTGAGCCTCCCGCCATGGGGGTGGAGAAGAGCGATTTGTAGGACCGTTGGCAAGGAGGCTGGAGGAGGACCCAGAAGCCCCCAGAAGCCGCCTATGCACTAGGTCTGGGACCCCTGGGGCTGGCTGGTGAGGCACCCCTCAACCGGAACAGGGGTCTCAGGAGCAGCAGCCGGATGCTGCCTTCCGGGCGGAGCTGGGGCTCCCCAGGAAATGCCCAGCCTCTGTCCTCGGCGTGCTGGGACAGCGGGAAGAAGGGGCAGCAGAGCATAGCCTGACTCGGGCCTTTTTCCAGGTCTACATGTTCAAGTGCGTGTGGAGATGCTACAAATTCATAAAGTACATGAATTCAGCCGAGGAGAGGAGCGGCTCCAAGGAACTCCAGAAGGTGAGCCTGGTGGGGGTGGGGGGTCAGGTCCCAGCCCTGCTGTTTGCTGTGTCCTTTGCGGCAAGCCTCTCTCCCTCCCTGGGTTTCAGTGTCTCCACTTGTGAAGTGACTGGACCCGAAGAAATGGGAAGATCTCTTGCGGCTCTGATAGTCTAGGATGCTACTCATTCGTGTGGGCTTTCCATATTTTCTGTCTCTTACTCTTCGTTGGCCTTATATCCAACCCTGGGGGTGCAAAGGAGACTAAGACGCCACCTTGTGCCGGGGGCAAGGGGGTGCATAGCCCAATGTGAATCCAGATACAGAGACCTGATTGCAACTCAGGGCAAAGCATGGGGGAAATGAGAGCATAGAGGAGGTACTTGGCCTCAATTGGGGTATCAGGGAAGACTTCTTGGAAGAGGTGACACTTGATCAAGGCTTGAGCTGTCAGTTGATACAAGTGAGCTGGGACAGGGGAAGGGGCCTTCTAGGCAGAGGGATGGGGTGGACTTAGAGCACTGATTGGAGATGTGATGGGCCCAGTGCAGCCGGTTTAAATTTCTGGTGTCACTTTCCTCATCTGTAAAATAGGGATTGTTTTAGTCAAGACTCTTTTGGTCGCAAATGGCAGAAAGCAACCTGCTCTGACTCTAGGGAAAAAAGGGAATTTATTAGCTCCCAGGACTTGAAAGTCCAGTGTAAGTCTGGCTCAGGCTGGCTGAGTCTCGAAATGTGGGTGCAACCCCACTCTCTCCATCTCTTGACTCTCCTCTCCTCAGTGTTGGCTCCATTTTCACTAGCCCTTTCCTGGTGGTGGCAAAACGGCTGCCAAACTCCCTAGGTTGACATCCGCCCCCCCCCGCCCCCCCAGCAACCCCAGCAGAAGGTCCCAGCAGCTTGTCTCATGGACCAGTTGGGGTCACAAACCTATCCCCAAACCAAGGATGATAGCCAGGGGGGATGAAAGGCTACTTGGTGTGGCTGAGCCCAGGTCACATGTCCCCCCACCTCAGGTTCACAGGGTGGGACCAATTCTTCTGAAAGCACATAGACTGAGAACGTTTTCCCGGGGAAAACTGTGGATGGTTACCAAAACCAGGGGGCTTGAAGCTGAACACGTAGAGACAAGTCTGTCCCTACAGGACTAGAGCCTGCACCTCTCTTATGCGTGCAAGTGCCCAAGGTGCTTGGTGTCCAAGGTGCTGGTCACCAACGTTCATGTGGCCAGAGGTGGGCACTGGACTCCAGGTTGGGATCCTGGTTCCTTCCAGCAGCTCCGCAGCCCTCATCTCTCTGTCGCTCCCAGGTGGTCCTGCCGACCTACGAGGAAGCCATGTCTCTGCCATACAAGACTCCAGACGGGGACCCGGCGCCGCCCCCCTACTCGGAGGTGTGACGCGCGCCAGGCCCAGCCCTGCCGCTGGGAGGGGCGGAGCTGTCGCGCAATCCGCTTCTTGGCTTTGGTGGCCCCAGCGGCCCGGGGCGAGTCACCCGACTGACTCCAGGACAACCGTGTCCCCCTCGCTGGCCTGCTTTTCCCGCGGGACCCGGGAGACAGATGCTCAGAACTGGGTCGCCGCTTGCGGACGAAGGACTCCTTGAGTCTCAGATCCAGTCCATGGAACCTCGGCTTATTTCGATCAGCACTGACCTCGTCGTCCTTAATCCAGTGGGTTTGGTTCAACATCTCGCCCCTTGACTAGTCGAAGCACGTGGCTGACAGATCAAACCACACTTCTCAGGGCGGGGAGATGAAAACAGCCCACCGCCTTGGCTTCTAGGCAGCTGTCCGTTCACACGGCCACACAGACAAGTGGTCACCTCTGGGTCCTTCCCACCAAGCCCGGACGTCCGATTTCTTCAGATCGCTTGTTTCACCCATTACAGTCAGTCAGCCATCAGTCAATTTAAACGAGGGACAACATTCAGTAAGAATAATAATGATACAAATCCAATGAGCCCCCAAACCATTCTATGCAATCGAGTCTGATAACTGGGCACCCACTCTGGTCAGTTGGGTAGCTCAGAGCGGCTGAAAAAATTGTTTATTCAAATGAAACTTCAGGCAGTTGTCAAACGTCTGCCAGAAGCTACTTCTGGGAAATAACAGTTGTTTCCCTCATGGAACTGTCCCGACACATGGTTGTTTTGCTGAAGGCTCGTCATCACCAACAACTGGCCACATGTGGTCCGTGGAGTCACGCAGCAGTGGGGGGTCGGCCGAGATGCTCTGGTCCATTCTGCAGGGTGGCCCCTCTGTCACCAGTTCCGGCACCGGGGACTCAGTCCTGCCCAATGCTTGTGCTTAAGCAGAAATTTAGCCCTGACACCAGGCAGGTCTATTTGCTGGACTAAATCCACAGGTCAAACCCTGTGGGCACAGATGCTCATGTTGGTGATGGCAGAAGGGAAGGTTTGGGTCCCAATACCCTGTCTTTTTCCTGCTTCCGGGGTTCCCAAGGGAGCTGACCCTAAGGCGGAGACAGGGCCATGGAGGCAGGTTCACTGGGGTCTGAGAGGGGGAAACAGAGGGAGAGGGCTGTCCAAAGGGGTCCCTGCCAGCAGCCCCTTATATCATTGCTTTGCGCACGACGGGGGAGAAATTTCAATAAAGCAGCATCATGCTTCCCTTTGGCTGATGTGATTCTTTTTGTTTTTTCAAAAATATTTAGGACAGACAGAGTGTGAGCGGGGAAGGGTCACAGAGAGAGGGAGACACAGAATCCGAAGCAGGCTCCGGGTTCTGAGCTGCCAGCACAGAGCCTGACACGGGGCTCGAACTCACACTCACGGGCCATGAGATCATGACCTGAGCCAAAGTTGGACACTCAATCCAGGTGCCCCTGGTGTGATTCTTTTTTTTTCATGTTTATTTTTGAGAGAGAGAGAAAGAGGGAGTGAGTGAGCATAAACTGGGAAGGGGCAGAGAGAGAGAGAGAGAAACAGAGGATCCGAAGCAGGCTCCATGCTGATAGCAGTGAACCCAATGTGGGGCTTGAACTCATGAACCCCAAGATCACGACCTGAGCCGAAGTTGGATGCTCAACCGACTGAGCCACCCAGGCGCCCCTGATGTGATTTGTTAAAATGTGGTGTAGGCATGGCTGGGGGCTCTGCCTCCATTTCCCCCAACACACACGCACACATGCACACATACACAGTCTCATTCAATCCAGAAATTCACAGGGACCATGCCCTGCTGCAGAGGGTCGTGACCCTGCACTGTTTCTGATCACAAGTCATGGGCCGCACACGTACCCTGATGTCTCCCCAGATAAGGTGTGAACTCCACTGGCCTGGAGAGTGCCTATGTGCACCCAGTCCTGTGCTGGGAGCCCAGGGTGACCGTAATGGGTCAGATTTGCTCCAATGACCCACAGTCGGGGGTGGGGGAAGACAGCTCCATGGTGGTTATAATAGCCCACAGCCAACACCACAATAAGGGGAGTCCCAGAGACCCCACCAGTCGGGAAGTCCTCATGGAGGACCTCTCACCAGGCTGAAGTGGAAAGATTCACAGTAAACGAAGCAGGGGGAGGATGTGGGGGGCCCCTGCAGAGGTGGGGGGAGGAGTGGTGGGTAGGCTGGTGTGGCCGCATGTGGGGACGGGGAGCCTGGCGGGGTCGTGGGGCCTGGATCATGCAGACCCTTTGTATACATCAGGGTCCTTTGGCTGCAAGCCCACCCTGGCTCACTTGGGTCAAGAATGCATCTGCAGGAAGGAGATGGTAAGGAACAGAAATGTTTATAAACCAGCTTAATGTAAAAAAAAAAAAAGGTGGTGTTGCTTTTTCCTGGCTCACATAAATGAAAAGTCCAGAGATTTCTGGCTTTGGGCATGGCTATACCTAGGAGTCAAATTCTTATTTATTTTTACATTTTATTTATTTTTGAGAGACAGAGAGAGACAGCGTGAACAGGGGAGGGTCAGAGAGAGAGGGAGATACCGAATCTGAAGCAGGCTCCAGGCTCTGAGCTGTCAGCACAGAGCCCAACTTGGGGCTCGAACCCACGAACTTGTGAGATCATGAGCTGAGCTGAAGCCAGACGCTTAACCAATTGAGCCATCCAGGTGCCCCTACTTTTATTTTGTTTGAGAGAGAGAGAGAGAGAGAGAGAGAGCGTGCGCACTGGTGCAAGCAGGGGAGGGGCTGAGGGAGACGGTGGGGGCGAGGGAGAGAAAGAGAATTTAAAGCAGGCTCCACGTCCAGTGAGGAGCTTGATGCGGGGTTCGATCTCACGACTGTGAGATCACAACCTGAGCCAAAATCAAGAGTCAGATGCTCAACCAGCTGAGCCCCCCCAGGCTCCCCTCTTCATGGCTTTTATTGCTCTTTGTCCCCAAGGAACTGATAGCATAGGCTCTGATAGAGATGGGTAGCAAGCTGCCATTCACACCTGAAGGAACTGAGGTTCAGAGACATCAAGTGGCTTTCCCGAGGCCACAGAGCCGTCAAAGATTAGACCACGTGCCTTTCTTCTACCACACTGGGGGATGCTAAGAAGGTTCGAGGCCCCAGTGTGTGTGAGCTCTTTGCAAGACGATCCTTGCAAAGCGGCAGAAGTCCCCACCAAACGAGCACTGTGCATGGAGTTTAGGGGGAGGGGATTGCTCTTGTCCCCAGCCTTGCATCTTCCTCAGGAGGACATCTGGGGCCGTGGCCGTGTGTCCAGAGGACCAGCTGAAGTGACACCCTCCTGCCCTCGCCTCCTCCCTGCATCCCTCCTGGCCTGAAGCCAAGAAGCAGGCTGAGATGTATAGTGTGGGATTGTGCCCTGCGGCCAGGCGGCCAGGAGGAGGCTGGCCCGAGAGACAGGAAATAGCTGGGTTTGGGAAGTCGCGTGGCCTGGCCAAGGCAAGCCAGCCCACCATCCCCTGGGCAGCCCTCACTACGGCCCTATCAATGGCCCGTTTGAGGCTCACACAGGGGTCCTTTGACAGGACCGGGGTGGGCGCACTGAGAGGGCCTGTTTGAGCGGGATGCCCGGAAAGCAGCCTGCCCCAGGGCAGATCCGACTGCGTGCGGGCCGGGCGGGCAAGGGCCGCCCGCACAGCCAGTCTCTCAGAGCAGGGGGAGTCAGCAAAATCAAGTCGGGTCCCTGAGCAGGAACTGCAGTTTCTAGGCACTCTGTTGGTAACAGGCACGTTCCCCTGCGATTGAGTAGAGTTCAGAGTCATCTCTATGACCTCCCTGTGGGCCCCGGGTGGCAGGTGCCATGTGATGATCAGTCCTGAGGCTCAGAGCAGACGAATTGCTTGCCCGAAGTCATGGTCGGTTGGAGGGCAGGGCTAGGTTCGACTCCAAAGGGAGCTTGTCTCTCTGGTCCTTTCTAGCCTCCCTTGTCCACCGGACAAGGTGAGGTGGTCAGGAACATGGTTTTAGAAGCTCGGACAGGCCCTTGAAGGTAGGGGCTGATGTATAACCAATCACAGCCGTGCACCTGGCATGGGGGACTGGCCTAGTGCAAGGTGCCGCTTGTGGAGGGAGATGGGGGTCCGCTGTGGGAGCAGGGCCTGGGCCCAGGCTGAGCGGGGAAGTGGTCCAGGCAATGGCCACGGGGCTGGGTAGATTCAAAATGAAGTTTGGAAAGCAGGACCCCCAGCGTGTCGACCTAGAGGGGAGGAAGAGGGAAGGTCAAGGCTGGTGCCCACATTTGGAGAGCATTTGAGATGGGGGTGCCTGGCTTTGAGCTGAGGACACAGGACGAGAGCAAAAGAAGGTGTGATGAGCTATGTTTGCATCTAGAACCCCTTGGGGACACACGATGCGGGTGCTCAGAGGCGGCTACGTCTGGAGGTCTGGAGGTCAGGAGAGCGAGGAAGGAGGGAGGCTGGCACGTGAATGCCATCTGTGGACATGCAGGCAGCATGTCATGCGGGAGGGGCGTCACCAAGATGTCACGGAGGTGTTAACTCACAGGGGGACAGAGGCTGATATGCCCTGGATGTGCCCTCAGATGAAAGCTTCCCACCCTGTCTGCTTGCTCGCAGGGCGTGGGACCCAGGCGGCGTGTGCAAGGCCGGATGGGGATGAGAGAGGCCACACCTACAGTGGAGTGTCCCGAAGGGACCCACGGCTGGGAGGGGCACCAGCAGAGCCTCACCAGCCCTGGGGCGTGGGGGTGAGCATACCTGCTTTGCAGACCAGGAAACCCTGCCCTGAGCTTACAAGGCAGGTTCTCCACTTTGAGGAGTCCCTACAGACTTTAGGGGAGATCAGATTCATGTTCACGCAGGCGTCCTGGGAATGTCCCCAGTTTGCAATGAAAAGTGTTAAGAAGAGCAGGTCCCAGGTTAAGGGAAGGGGCTGACCCACCCGTGGGCCCACCTTGGGTGCTTCTGGGGGGCACTGGAGCCTCCTCTGTGGGTGCAAGGAGCAGCCGCTCTGGATGTGTGCCCACTACCTGCTGGACAGACTCTCTGGGAGCCTGAGCCCACACTCCAGTCTCCTGGCACACGCTGGGAGGAAGCGCCTAATTAGCCACTGAGAGCGTTCTGATAGGCAGCAGGCTTGGCGGAGAATAGCTGGCACAAGGGAGCCCAGGCCCTAAATAAACAGAGTCCATCTGGTCAACCTCAGTGCCCAGCTGGCCTTGCAGCTTTGTCTGCTCCACGTGCTGGGGGGACGACCCAGGCAGGGAGACAGCCCGGGCAAAGACCCAGAGGTGGGACCCCATGGCAGGGGTGACTCCAGTCCCGGAGTTCTCACCTGCAATGCTTCACAACTTACAACGCCATGATTATATTCAGCCTTGACCTTGACCAAGTTGCTGGTTTTGGGAAGCAGGGGTAGAGGGGAGAGAGAGAGAGAGAGAGAGAGAGAGAGAGAGAGAGAGAGAGAGAGAGAGAGAGTCTCAGGTAGGTTCCCCAGTCAGCGAGGAACCCAACTCATGGCTCGATCTGACAACTCTGGGATCATAACCTGAACTGAAGTCAAGAGTCGGACATTCAACCGACTGAGCCACACAGGCGCCCCTAAGTGGTTGAAATGTTTTTATTTTTTATTTTTTTATTTTTAAAATTATTTATTTATTTATTTATTTTTAAAATATTTTGTTGTCAAGTTGTTTTCCATACAACACCCAATGCTCTTCCCCTTAAGTGCCCTCCACCATCACCACCACCTCTTTTCCCCCCTCCCCCCTCCCCCTCAACTCTCAGTTCATTTCCAGCATTCAATAGTCTCTCAAGTTTTGCATCCCTCTCTCTCCCCAACTCTCTGTCCCTCCTCTGCTCCCCCTGGTTCTCCATTAGGTCTCTCCTGTTTTCCTGTTAGACCTATGAGTGCAAACATATGGTTTCTGTCCTTCTCTGCCTGGCTTACTTCACTCAGCATGACACCCTCAAGGTCCATCCACTTTCCTACAAATGGCCATATGTCATTCCCTCTCATTGCCATGTAGTACTCCATCGTGTATATATACCACATCTTCTTGATCCATTCGTCAGGTGATGGACATTTAGGCTCTTTCCATGTTTTGGCTATTGTTGACATTGCTGCTATGAACATTGGGGTACATGTGCTCC
>NC_043707.1:119318418-119374338 GCF_006229205.1 Suricata suricatta
TCACTACATGCCTTCCAGTCTCTTCTGCTCTGGGGAGTGACGTCAGGTGTCTCGGGGGGGGGGGCGGGGGTGACTTTAAATGTCTCTGGCATTGGACCTCCTTGTGAAGGCTGTAGGGGGACAACCTTGACACTCAAATACTCCTCATTGCCCGTAGCCTCGGTGCGAGTAGGAACATGGCTTGACCTTGCTCCCTGGCCATCAAATTCCACAGTGTCTGTGTGTGTGTGTGCTGCTTTTCCCACCATCCTTCATCGTGGAAGGTGCCACGCAGGGAAGGGCCAAGAGGCCACACAGAGAAGGGTCTGGAGACCACATTATGAGACTAGCCATCAGACTCGTTTGGGTACGTTAGCCCCTCCCATCCTGACCCTGGAGCAACTTTTGGCCAGCTGGGGATGCCGGGCTTCCTTGTTAACCTCCTGCCCTCCTCCCTTGTCCCAGTCTTCCCTCATTCCACACGCATGCATGCCACCTGAAGTAGGCAGAATTCCGACTGTGACCTTGGGGAGTTCTCACTCCTGAGTGTGAGTGGAGCCTGCAAGACTGATGGGATAGTCACTCCTGCGAGTAGATTATGTTTTATGGCACGGGAGACTCGAGGAAAGGGACATTACCCTGGGTGAGCCTGACCTAAGCAGGTGATCCCTTAAAGGGGACTCAGCGTGGGAGGGATTTGAAGCCTGAGTGGGCCTTGGACCTGAGACCATGTGACAAGCTACTGAGTGTGACCACTGGGTAACAGCCAGCAAGAGGACGGGGGTTGGGGAGGGGTTCAGTCTGACAACCACAAGGAACTGAAATCTGCCAACCACCGTGTAAGTTTGAAAGAGGGCCCTGAGCTCCCGAAGAAGGAGGCCCAGCCTCCACCCTAATTTCCGTCGTGTGAAAGGACACCCAGCGTGGTGGTGCCCAGACCTCTGACCTTGACCTGTGGAAACTGTGAGGTAATATATTTGCCCTTTATTAAGCCATTGCGTCGGTGCTAACTTGTTACATAGCAATAGAAAAATAAAGGTATCGTTTTTTCCCAACTTGGAGGACGTTCTATTTTTCCCTCCTTAAACTTCTAAGTGGCAACAGAGCCAACAGTCTTCAGGGTCTGAGGTCGTGGTCAGTGTAGACCCAGGGTTTTGACGCTGAAGGATGGAGCAGGTGAGCGATGGCTGTGCGGACATCGTGTGATCTGCCAGGACCTCCAGACGCTCTGTTTGGAGGTTGAGGGGCACAGAGCGCAGCTTCAGGCCGAGGGGAGGTACTCTGGAAAATGGAGGAGAAAATATATTCCATTCTGCCAGCTGGAGGATTGTATTAACTTCAGAGCTCAAACCTTTAGGAGGGAGAGAGACAAATCGAAATGCTGTGGGAGCCGGCCCCAGGCTGGATTTTCACAAATCCGCCTGTGGTGAAGGATAGTTGTAGGAAATGAGGTGGTTTTCATCAGGGAACAATGAACGCAGTGGGGCCCTGACCGTGATCTTCAGGTCACTGAACTTGGAACCCAGGAGACCTGCTTACTCTCAGAGCTGGATGGGACACTCCGGGGGGTGCGGGGGGGGGGGGGAGGTGATCTTCCAGGGGGCCAGCAGCAGCTTTCCGAGACACGGAGAGAATTCACATTTCATACGGGAAGCTGGATGAGACTGTGCTTTAGTTGCGTCAGAACTAGAGACACGCTTCCCTAGGTCTGCGATGGACGCTGGGAATCTGTAGTGTTCTTTCTTAACCAAACGCTCTAGATAGTCTGTAGGTAACTGAAGGAAGTTCGAAGCAGAGACACAGTAAACACAGGTAGGAGAAGATTCTGCTTAGAGCCCGCAGAGCCCGGCTGGCCTCCGGGTCAGCACCAGGCCTCTCTCTTCCCCGCCCTCACCTGCTCCGCCTGTCGGAGGTCTGTTCTCCCCCCACCCCAGGAGGGCCCCTCAACACCTCCCTGTCTCCGTCTTCCACCCCTGGGAAGGCTCTGCGTTTACTTTCTTTCCAGTTCTCCCCAAAGCAGCTCCTGAGACCCAGACTCAGGTACAGGTGGTTTATTTGGTGGTGGTGGGGGTGGGGGGCGGCCAGGAAGCACAGAGAGAGGGGAGGTGAGGCCAGGAAGGGATGAAAGCCAGTAAAAAAGTGCATTGATACGGGGGCCACTTCTGCGGGCAGGTGGGGCTCACACCTGCCGGAGACCATCTGGGAACTGTGAGGAGCACATGTCAGAACTGCCATTTATCCACAGCCCACCCCTCACTGGTGGCGGGCGGCCCTGCAGACCCCCAAGCTGCCCAGCTCCCTGTCGTTTGCATGGGGAACTGCCCGAGACTGTAGGTGGACCTAAAGGTGGGCTGAGGGGCCGTGGGGCGGGGCATCGGCTGACTGCCGAAGTTTCCATCTGCCAAAGTTTCCAGCACTAAACCTCAGCCTCTCTTCTGAATGCTCATTCCTTCTGCCAATGTGCCTGACCGTGCAGCCAACACCCTGTCCTCCCCACCCCGGGGAAGGGGTGTGGGCTGACCCTCTGGCCCTGAGAGGGCATCTGGCCCGGGCAGACTGTAATTTTGACAGCCTTTCCAGGTGAGTCTAATGGGTGGCCAGGTTGGATAGAACGTTCTGGAGGACCATCGAGTTTCCTTCAGAACCTGAGAGTCAAGGCTTTGTGTTCCCCCCAAGGCAAAACAAGTTTCCATTTATTGAGGGTAAACTTGGATAACGCGCTGGTGTGAACTCGGATAATGTGCCAGTGCAATAGGCAGAGGCCCTACCTTGGAAGTGTAAAACGCAATTTGGAATCTGCTGGAAGGAAGGGAAAACTATGCTTTGAGAACACTGAGGAGACAGTGACTCACTCTGGGGCACAGAAGAGAGGGGATGGAGCAGAGCAGGGAGGAAGACTGGAATGGCCTGGAAAAGGGGGCAAAAACCAGGTTTCGAAGAGGCTTGAATACCTGGTGAAGTATGAATTTTCCACTAGAAGTGATAGAGGGCCAACGAAAGCTTCTCTGCACTTCGGAAGGGTGACAGAGGGTCGTTGCTCATGAAATACCCATGTCCTGTCCCTGGGCATCTAGCAGAGGCAGGTGAGGTGCCCTCCTTACCTGAGGGCATTAAGAGAGAAACTTGCGCTCCCCCCTCCTCGTTCCTGTGGCCAGAGACAGAGGACTTGGAAATGGTGGGACCGTCAGGTGAAGAGGTGGCTTTGGGAGGAGTCCGGGCAGGGGGACACCTGTCTAGTGCTGGACCATGTCAGGAGAGAGAAACACACCCTTGTGTTAGGACACTGCCGTTTGAGGCCTTATTTGTTACTGCAGCTTAGCATGCTTTATCCTAACTAATACAAGAAGGCGATACAAAAGCAAAGTAAATAAACAAAAAAATAAAAAACTTGGATGTAGTGTTAGTACACGCCATCCTCAACCATCCTGTGCGTTGGGGCAGAGGTCCCAACTTTACAGACGTGAGACGGAAGATCGGAAAAGCGAAGGGATTCCCTGGAGGTCAGGAACAGGGACTCACGCCCGGCTGTGTGTGATTCTGACGGTTTGCACTTGGTGGGTTCCCTCCCGGGCTGGCATGCCTCCCACCGGCAGAATGCAAGGTAGTTCTCGGTCCTGCTCGGATGCGGAAGTGACGTTGCATTAGTTTCGAATTTATTTGAAGGCGAATCAGAACACCTTCACACACCGTGCATCAACCCAGCGATTTCACGGCTGTTATTTGTTCGAGGGGGAGAACGATGTTCACCAGGTGCGTCGGTTGGTCTGGAGTTGAGGAGAGAGAGTAAATAAACAACAGGAAAGGTACGTGCAGACCCGGCCAAGCTGGGATGTTTGGGATGTTTGTGGGGTGAAGGCTCAGGGTGGCATGTTGCTCTCGCCCTGGTGCGTCTCTGGTCCGTGGATCCTGAGAACAGATGTGCTCTTCAGGAAAAGAACGGAGTCTTGGGTCCCGGGAAAGGGAGTCCTGTGTCATTTCCAGGGAGTCACGCCTGCCCCGAGGCCTCTCGCTTTATCGCAAACACTTTCTTGGGTAAAACACTAGCGGCTTTCAGTTTCTGGAAACCCGAGGTATGTGAAAACAAGGAGCGGGAACAGTGGGAGCCCTTCACGGCTGCCTGTCTCACTCGCGAGCGATTTTTTTTTTTTCCGGCTCAGACCGGACACGCCGTTCCCGATTTTCATTCCTCGGGGAAAAAAGGCTTCACATTCTGAAAACACAAATATTTATTCTCTTTCCTCAGTGTCCACGCTGCACTTCCTCCCCCTAAGCCCTTGCTCCCGCTGTGGAATGTGAAAGCTGCCCCCTTTTGGGGGACCCCATCTCTGCTCCCGAAGGCTTACCTGTGGCACATTTCTGTGGCCCTGCTAATGAGCCGAGGGGTGACACAGAAAAGGGGCCTGTTTTCCTCCGAGGGTCCATAGAGCGGCCATTCAGACGTGCAGCTGAAAGAACTGTTTCATGGGCCCAGCTGCCACCCTGGCCAAGAGAGCTGTGTGCCCTGAGGTCCGGCCACAGCCCCGTGCATCGGGGAGGGGACCCCGAGCCAGGAGGCTGCCGCTCACGTTTCCCTCATGCGCCTCCAGCAAGGTCACGGGCAGCACCCTGTGCTCCCCTGCCCGCTGCCACTGCGGTCCCCACTCTGACCCTTGTCGGTTCACAGGGAAATGGAACTGTTTCCTCTTTCAATTCGTTTCTTCATTTGCGTACGGATCCCTCATTCTGGAGTCATGCCGGGTCCTGAGGTCCTGCGGTGACTGTGACGGGCAAGGCCCCTGCTTGGAGGCCGGCGGTGGAGTTGGCAAATGCGTTCAAGACCCAGTTCTGGGAGGTGACAAGCAGAGCAGTCACGAGGCCTGCAGTGTCTTTGCGGAAAAGAATCACACTTAAAAGTGGAAGAGGAGAAAGGGACGGGCAGCCTCAGTAGGTGTTCGGAGCTGGGGAGGGCTATAAATGACAGGAATAAATGAAATTGAGTGGGGAATGTCAGAGGGAAATGCTTTGGGCTTCCTTGTTCTCTAAAACTGGGGCAGGGGCGCCTGGGGGGCTCAGTCGGTTAAGCGTCTGGTTTCAGCTCAGGTCCAGATCTCACGGTTTGTGGGTTTGAGCCCTGCATCAGGCTCTGTGCTGACAGCTAGAGCCTGGAGCCTGTCTTTAGATTCTGTGTCTCCCTCTCTCTCTGATCCTTCCCTGCTCATGCTGTCTCTTTCAAAAATAAAATAAAAACATTAAAAAAAAACTGGGGCACAGAGGGAGGAGGCCTGAATTCCAGGCAGGGCTCCGTCCCTAAACTGGCTGGGTGGCTTCAGGGAAGTCCTGGGCTTCTCCGGGCCTCAGTTGTTTCATCTCTAACAAGTGGGCTGATGCCCTTGGTCTGTCTGGAGCGCAAGAAGACATCATAACAGACTGTGGCCGCCATGATCGCTAAAGATCGTGAGAACAATGGCTGGGATACTTTTACTTTTTAGTTTTTTAAAGTTTTCATTTACTTATATATTTTGAGAGAGACAGAGACAGTGCGAGCAGGGGAGGGGCAGAAAGAGAGAGAGGGGGAGAGAGAATCCCAAACAGGCTCTGCTCTGCCTTCGCAGAGCCCGACGTGGGGCTCCAACTCATGAACCATGAGCTTATGACCTGAGCCGAAGTCAAGAGTTGGGAAAAAAAAAAAATCAAGAGTCAGATGCTCAACCCACTGAGCCATCCAGGCGCCCTGCTTGTGTCACTTAAAAAAAAAAGTCCTTACGTTTCTTTTTGAGGTATAACTTATACAGAGTGAGACACACAGGTCTTAAATATTGATGATCCCATCCCCTGGAAAGATGAGAATCCTTTGACCGTCATCTCTACTTCTGTCTTATCGCCTCCTCCCACGGTCCCGGTGAGGCAGGCAAGCCAAGAACTACCATTCATTCCCATTGCATACCAAACTGAGGCTCAGAGAGGTTAGGTTACCAGCTCTAGGTCACACAGCTCTTCAGTATCGGGCATGGATCTGAAGCTGGGTCTGTCAGTTGGCCGAGCCGATGCTCTTTCCCCTCTATCCCGCCAACTGCTGGGCCTACATGCAGCGGCAGGGGCCATGCCTTGCTCTATATCCTCCTTTATGTTCGAGCCTCTATTCTGCCTTCTCAGTGCAGACGATGGGCGGGCTGGGATGCAGAGATGAACCAGTCAGGCTCCTGCCCGCTCAGGGGTGAGACACGTGGTGTAGGGAAGCACAGGGAGGGGGTCTTCACCTTGGAGGAGGTGGGGAGAGGTGAGGCCTCCACCAAGCTACACCCAAGCAAGTGGGGGTGGGGTGGGGCTGGTAGAGCGCCTTAATCCACCCGAGGAGGTGGGCACAGAGAGGCGAAGCAACTTGCCTACGGTCACACAGGAGTAGGTAGCAAACCCGGGTAATCTGGCTTCAGGTCTGTGCTCGTGACCATTCTCCCTGTTGCCCTGCACATGCGTGTCAGTTCGAGCCATGTTCTTGAGAGACTCTGTCAGGCAGAGAGGGAATGGGAGGGAAGGCGTTCCGGGCGGGTGACCCTGCAGGGGCAGAGGCCCGGAGCGGAACTCTGAAAAGCCAGGAGTAGCTGCAGGGCTGTGAGGAGAGGCAGGGGATGGCCGAGGCGGAGCGGGGAAAGCGTGCTGGAAATGGAAGCAGGTGAGAGGACTGGGGCAGGGTAGGGGGTGAGGGTGCAGGCGGGGCCCGGGCCTCAGGCCATCACATTCGGGCTTCCCTGGGCTTGGAGTGGCGGCTTTGGGTCTGTGTGGGCTCCAGTGCCCGGAGGAGCCACCCTCCGCCCACCCGAGATTTCCTGAGTTCCAGCTGCAGTTCTAGTTCCTTCTGCAGGCAAAGGAGCCCTTGTGGTCAGAGGGGCCTCTTGAGCCCAGGCCAGGCGTCTCCCTGCCTCTCTGGGCACACACACCTCCATTCAGCCCAGGTCCCGCCCCTCAAAGGGGCTAGGGGCCCCGAGCAGCCACCCCCCACGTCCGTGGGGGGCCCGCCTGGCTAGGAGGCTGGGCAGCGAGGTTGATAAGACCTGGACCCCAGCGGTCCCCACCACTGTGTCGGCTGCTGCCCGTGCAACCAGAACCATGAGGGCCATCCGTGGCACCAGCTTCATGCTGTGCGGCCTGCTGCTGCTGCTCCTGGCCCTGTGCACACTGGGCCTCGCCTCCCCGTCCAGAGGTGAGGAGGTCTCCCACTGGCCGACAGCCTGGGTGCTGAGATGGGCGGAGGCTAAATGGGATCCAGGGTGGGCTGGGGAGGGGGGTCGGGGAGGCAGGGCAGCAGGAGGCTGGCGTCTAGGAGCAGACAGCCATGGTGACACTTGCAAGGGTCAGGACAGGGGTGACCCTCCATCTGCCCTGTTGGGGGACACGAGGGGGCCTCTTTCTGCAGCCTCATAACCTGCCCTGGGGCTCCTCGGCTCCCGGGCCACCCTCAGGGACTGTGCATGGTGCAAAGGCCAGTCTAGGGGGTCAGAGGCTCCACAGAGAGCCAGCTGACGCCTGGAGCTGCACCGAGTCTGGGGTCCCGCCCATGGCTTTGCTGACTCCATGCCCCCTTCCCCAGCCCTTCCAGCAGGTCTCAGGGTGGGGTCCCACCTGCTGTTTCATTCCCAGAGCTTCAGCCCTGGGCACTGAACCCTAGAATGCCTCACTGGCTCTGTACAGATGGGGAAACTGAGGCTGGAGAAGTGAGGACCTGTCTAAGACCACATAGTGAGAGAGCCCCAGAGCCTCCTGGCTCCTGATTCTCTTCTCTGGGATGTGGCTAATTCCCTCACCAGCTCTGGGCCTCAGTTTATCCATCTGTAGACTTTACTAGTGGGGACCCGGGAGTGGCTGCAAGGTCATTTCTAAAGTCCCTCGAGGAACTCTGATACCTGGGACAGCCCAGCAGACCTTCCCTTCTCCATCCTTCCTGCCCGATCACTGGGGAGCACCTCTGCTCCGTTCTGGGACGCAGAGAAAGGGGCCTGTGTCCCAAGCCCTGCCCAGCTGCAGGCCCTGGCCGATGGCAGCATTGAGCAGCGAGCCTAATTCTCCCCACTGCACAGGTGAGAAAACGAGGCTCCTAAAAATGCAGTGAGCTGCCCAGGGCCGCGGAGCAGCTGAGCCGGGACTCGAACCCCACTCCCAGCTCCACACACTTCCCTGCACATGCTGCTGCCTCCCGGGCTGTCTGGGAAGACCTGCCTCTATGGGGCTGTGTCCCAGGAGCCCACAGTCAGGCCACCACGGGGGTCACGAGGAAACCCTGTCCTATCCTCAGCCCCGGGACCACCCAGCCGACTCCCGCAGCCGAGCGAAGCTGGGTCCACTTCGGTGACCGGCTTTCATGCTGAGATGAAAGCAGCAAAGCTCATGGGCACCCTGCTGGGCCCCCCCCCCCCCCGGGCTGTGACCTCCACGCCCCCCCCAACCCCCCAAGGAGAAATGCTTCCTTACTACGGCAACCACTCTGGGCCGAAATCTGAGAAGCGTGATTTAAAGGCTGACTTCTTGGGGCATCTGGGTGGCTCAGGCGGCTGAGCTGCCGACTTTGTCTCAGGTCATGGTCTCATGGCTCATGGGTTTGAGCCCTGCATTGGGCTCTGTGCTGACAGCTCGGAGCCTGGAGCCTGCTTCAGATTCTGTGTCTCCTTCTCTCTCTGCTCCTCCCCCGACTCGTGCTCTGTTGCTCTCTCTCTCTCACACATATAACTGAACATTAACAAAATTAAAAAAAAAATCAAAGGCTGTCTTCTCCTTGGCTGTCTCCTGGACACCTGCTTCGGCCCCGCCCTGTGCAGGCACCCTACATGCATTACGCATTCCTGCTTGTGACCCGGAAGGATCCTGTAAAGAGGAGGTTGTCAGCTCATTGTACAGACTCACTGCAGGGAGGAAATTGAGCTCAGACAGGTGGAGAGAGTTGTTGGAGGCCACCTTCTGAGCCCTTGTCCTTCCCACGGGGCTGAGCTGTGGGGCCTTTGGCCAGTGCCCTGCCCGGGCATCCACAAGCTGACAGAAGGATCCAGCCGGCCTGACCCAAGTTCAGTCCACACTGCGGAAGGCCTAGGGTCCCGGTCTAGGTAGCGCCTGACCTCTGCCTCCCCCTCTGCCACCCCTTCCTCGCAGGGCACCTCTGCCGGACCCGGCCCACGGACCTGGTGTTTGTTGTGGACAGCTCGCGCAGCGTGCGGCCCGTGGAGTTCGAGAAGGTGAAGGTGTTCTTGTCCCAGGTCATCGAGTCGCTGGACGTGGGGCCCAACGCCACCCGGGTGGGCGTGGTCAACTACGCCAGTGCGGCGAAGCAGGAGTTCCCGCTGCGCGCCCACGGCTCCAAGGCGGCGCTGCTGCGGGCCGTTCGCCGCATCCAGCCGCTGTCCACGGGGACCATGACTGGTCTGGCCATCCAGTTCGCCATCACCAAGGCCTTCAGCGACGCCGAGGGGGGCCGTGGCAGGTCCCCCGACATCAGCAAGGTACATGTCCCTCCCCCCCTCCGCCCCGCATCTCCTTCGAGAGCTTCACCTGCGTGATTCTCAACCCCCTCGACCAGGTGGCCGTCTTATAGTTGTGTATTAGACCCACCGAAGCTGAGTGGCGAGCTGGGATTTGCGCTCAAATCCACTGTCTGACCCTAGGACCTCAGTCTGGCGAGCCCTTGATTATCTCAGTTTAGCTGACCTTGGCTCCCCAAGGCAGAGTGAGGTAGTCCAGATGCTTTTGTGCTGGACTGGATTCAAGCCCCCCACTCCACCAGACGGGCTGTGCCACCCTGAGCCATCTATGCGTCTCACTGCCTCTGTTTCCCTTTCCTATGAAACGAGAGCAACGTAACTGCTTCTGGAGGGGCTCTCAGGAGGACTCTGAGTTCAGAGCCCAAAGCGCCCAGAACAGAACCTGGCAGCAATAAGCCCCGTGCTCTCAGCACAGAGCCCAACGTGGGGCCCGATCCCACGAGCTGTGAGATCATGACCTGAGCTGAAATCAAGAGTCAGAGGCTTAACTGACCGAGCCGCCCAGGCTTCCTGGCTCATTTTTTATTGAAAGGCTTCAAGGGCAGGGATTCTGAAAAATGACATGGTGTACCACCAGCCGACGTCAGGGAGGGCTCTGGGCAGGGTGCTGAGGACTTCGCAGGCCTGCTGCCCTGGTGTGATTTTCCAGGACTCCGCCCAGGGCCTGTGAGGCGGGTCAGGTGTTCTCTCCTCCTCCGGGCTCCCACACCCCCTTCATCGCCCTCGATTGCCCCGAGGAGTCACCAGGCCCCCAGCCCACGCAGCTTCTGATCCCCACGCAGCACACACCTGACATAAAATGCCCAAGGAATGCAGTCCTCCTCGGAGGTGGTGTCCTCATCTTACCAATGGGGAAACTGAGGCACAGGGGCTTACGCGTCCTGCCCAGTTAATAAGCAGACAATAGCATGTTGACAGACAATAGCATATAATCCTGGCCATGACAGGCCTCAAAGAGATGGCCCAATCGGTCTTTGTGAGGGCCATTTATAAGCTCTGACACGAGGTTGATGGGCATGATCAGTGGGAGGATGTGGTGGCCTGGGGTAACCCTAATTGAGACGGGTGGTGAAGGGGATAGGGGTGACATCTATGGCTGTCACACCTCCAGTTATGTGTACGCTCAGATCAGGCCAGTGGCCTGGGGTGGGCAAGTGCGGAGAGAGGGTTCCGTCGGGCCTGGTGAGTTGGCCGACCCGCCTGGATTTCACCTGTGGGAAGCCCCGACAAGGTGAGTTCTGGTCCCAAGGCTGGACTGACAGGCGGGCAGTGGGCTTCGGGAGAACGGGATAGCCTGCAGCAGTGGAGGGTCCTGGGGAGGTGAGCTTAGGCCTAGGGGTGGGGAGATGCCCACCCCCTGGGGGTCCACAGGAGTGATACGAAAAATAATAGTTCCCCTTTCTGGCTTCTTACCATGAATCATCTCACCACGATGACTCAGGAAGGCAGCTGCATTTCCAGCCCAGGCCTGCCTTAACCACCGTACTAAGAGTCACCAGGACAGGGGTTTGGGCTCCGGGGGCCAAGGAGGAGGGTACCCAGGAATCAGAAGCAGACCCAGGTCAGAAGCAGAGAAGTGGTCAGTAGGGCGGGATTCTGAGCCCCAGACTTGAGCAGGGCTGTGAGCAGTCTCAGGTGGGAGTCGCCAGGGCTGAGCCCCGCACCAGGGTCCCCTGTCTTTCTTTCCAGGGTACAAAGAGAGGAGCCATGTGGGATGGGAGCACACAGTGCTGTCTCCTACGGAAAGGGCAATGTAGCATCCTGGGGGAAGGGGGGGGGGGGCGCCGGGAGGAAAGGGCTGCATCCTCCTGTGGGAATGGCCCCTTCCCAGGGCTTAGAGGGGAAGAAGGATCACCAGACTGGAGACCGAGCCGCCATTCGCTAGCCTCGCCCGCCCTCTGGTGGCCAAAGGACAGAACTGCATGGTGCCGGGCGCACTTCCTCGGCCCGGTGCTCAGGGGCCTCAGTCCGAGGAGGGAGGCAGGGTCCTGTCTTAGGATGATCACAGAGGTGCCTGCCTAAAGCGGGAGAGATCAGAGGCCCTAGTCAGATGGGAGAACACCTCAGCCAGGTCTTTCAGTCAGAGGAAACCTATCTCCTCTTCTGCTAGCCTGGTTCTCGGCCCTGGGGCAAGACCGTGGCGGGGAGTCAGACCCACCTGCACCAGACTAGCTGGGTGACCTGGACAAGCTCTGCTAGTGGCCGTGGGTGCTTACTGGAGGGTCCAGCCCAGCCCAGCGAGGGAGGAAGGCCCGGTCTTCTCATGTGCTCCGTGTGTCGCAGGTGGCCATCGTGGTGACAGACGGGAGGCCCCAGGACAGCGTGCGGGACGTGTCTGCACGGGCGCGGGCCAGAGGCATTGAGCTGTTCGCCATCGGCGTGGGCCGCGTGGACAAGGCCACGCTGCGGCAGATCGCCAGCGAGCCGCAGGACGAGCATGTCGACTACGTGGAGAGCTACAGCGTCATCGAAAAGTTGTCCAGGAAGTTCCAGGAGGCCTTCTGCGGTGCGCTAGGCTGGGCGGGGACGGACAAGGCTGGGGGCTTATGAGGAAGCAAGGGACCGGGTGGGAAACGCGGGTGTCGGGGCGGGGCCACAACGGGGGCGTGGCTGGACAGGGCCTGTGCGTGGCTGAGAACATCGGGGCGGGGTTGGAGAGGGCGGGACTGAGTCCGCATTGGGGACTGACAGGGATGAACAGGGCAAACCTGAGGGGCAAGGCGGGGCCAGGGATGGGGCGTGGCTAGAAAGTCGGTAGGAGAGGGGCTGGACAGCGCGGGGCTGAGAGAGTCCGCGCAAGGGCGGCCAGTGATTCTGGCACTAGACTGAGGGCCTGGGGGTTGGACTTCACCTAGTTGGGGGTCTCAGTTTCTCTGGATGTGTGAAGGACATCCTGCCTGAGACGTCCAAGGCCCTGTGACTGTGAGATTCTGAGTCTCCTCTTGTCCCCACAGTGGTGTCAGACCTGTGTGTCACAGGAGACCACGACTGTGAGCAGGTCTGCCTCAGCTCCCCGGGCTCCTACACCTGTGCCTGTCGGGAGGGCTTCACCTTGAACAGCGATGGCAAGACCTGCAATGGTCAGTGGGCTGGAGGCAGGCAAGACCCGGGGAGGGTGGGTAGGGGAGGGGCTGGGGCTTGGCCACTCTCTAGGAAGCCCATCCGAGCCTCTCAGCACTTTGTTTCTGGACCAGTCTGCAAAGGTGAAGGATGTCTTCTAGAACTTGGTGTCTGCAGAAAGTTATCTTCTGAACTCTGTCCTTTCTGTCACGGTGGGTGGTATGCTGGAAGGAGTTACGTAGTCTTGAGTTCAAATCTTGGTGCCACTACTTCTGAGCTGTGTGACACTTTTGGAGCCTCAGTTTCCAATGCTATATTAGACGAGGCAGGAGCCTTGGCTTTCTAGGAGTTTTGAGGACAAAGTGGGATGGGATAATCCCTGGTACAGAGCTTGGTGCATGAGAGGTACCCGCTCAGGACGAACAGCTGGTCCCTAAGCCCCATCTCCTCGCCTTCCTGCCCTTCCCAGTCTGCAGTGGCGGTGGTGGCAGTTCGGCCACTGACTTGGTCTTCCTCATTGATGGATCCAAAAGCGTGCGGCCGGAGAACTTCGAGCTGGTGAAGAAGTTCATCAATCAGATCGTGGACACGCTGGACGTGTCGGACAAACTGGCCCAGGTGGGGCTGGTGCAGTACTCCAGCTCCGTCCGCCAGGAGTTCCCGCTGGGCCGCTTCCACACGAAGAAGGACATTAAGGCGGCTGTTCGGAACATGTCTTACATGGAGAAAGGCACCATGACTGGGGCTGCCCTCAAGTACCTCATTGACAATTCCTTCACCGTGTCCAGTGGGGCAAGGCCTGGTGCCCAGAAGGTGGGCATCGTCTTCACTGATGGCCGGAGCCAGGACTACATTAATGATGCTGCCAAGAAGGCCAAGGACCTCGGTAGGTGCTTCCTGGACCCCTTGGTAGGTGCTGCCTGGACCTTGAACACCACTGATGGCCAGGAGAACATAGGGGACAGCTCTACTCTAGCTCCTCTATTCTGATTGAGGTTCAGTGTGAATGAGGAGGGATCAGTTTATCCAGGTCTGTCTGTCCGTCCTTCCTTCCTTCCTTCCTTTTTCTTTCTTTCTTTCTTTCTTTCTTTCTTTCTTTCTTTCTTTCTTTCTTTCCTTCTTTCCTTCCTTCCTTCCTTCCTTCCTTCCTTCCTTCCTTCCTTTCTTTCTTTCTTTCTTTCTTTCTTTCTTTCTTTCTTTCTTTCTTTCTTTCTTTCTTTCTTTCTTTCTTTCTTTCTTTTTAAAGCATTTATTCATTTTTGAGAGACAGAGAGAGACAGCTTGAGCAGGGGAGGGGCAGAGAGAGAGGGAGACACAGAACTGGAAGCAGGTTCCAGGCTCTGAGCTGTCAGCACAGAGCCCAGCTGGGGGCTCGAACACACAAACTATTAGATCGTGACCTGAGTTGAAGTAAGACGCTTAACTGACTGAGCCACCCAGGTGTCCCTAACTCTTTCCTATACTGATGAGAAAATGGAGGTCCCAGAAAAGCAAGCCGCTTGTTCTGATGGTCCTTATGTAGGTGGGGCTGGGAAATTTTCCATTTGAAGTTTCCTAAGGACACACCAACTGCTGGAAGGCAGCACCACTTTGGGACAGGCCTCAGTTTTATTGTCTGTTAAACGAGGGTAGTAATAGCCACCTGGTGGACGGTACATGAGCTTACAAAGCTCCCAGTACAGGGAATCCGTACAGGTCTGGCGGGCAGTAGAATCTCAGCGAATGCTCATTTCCTCTCTGTCTTTGTCCCACAATTCCTACAGGCCCCTGTGCCTGCAATTCCAGACGCTGCCACCAGGAGGTGTCTGTGTTGATTGCCTGGGCATTCCCCAGTAGGCTCAGCCTTGGCTGCCCCATCCCCCAGGGGCCACTGCCTTCCATCTTGTTCCTCTCCGCAGGCTTTAAGATGTTTGCTGTGGGTGTGGGCAATGCGGTGGAGGACGAGCTGAGGGAAATCGCCTCAGAGCCCGTGGCAGAGCACTACTTCTACACGGCTGACTTCAAGACCATCAACCAGATTGGCAAGAAATTGCAAAAGAAGATCTGCGTGGGTTAGTGTGGCCAGAGATGGCATTGATGGGAGGGGTGGGGGGCTTTGGGGGAAGACTGTGGAGCCACCCTGGAACTGGATGTGGGTGGGGACAAGTGGGAGGGGCCGGGGTGACACCAAGAGTTGGCAGAACCACGAGGAAGGCTGGTCAGTCTAACTTTGGCAACCAGCAAACATATTCTGAATGCACTTTATATGAATGGCACCGTTGTTAGGACTTTCTGAATATTAAATCATTCGATCCTGTGTGGTAGGGTAGGTTCATCCCCATTTTACAGACAGGAAAGCCAAGCCTAGAAGAATGGAACAATCATTAGGAGCCGGAGGAGCTAGGAGCTGAACCGTCCCACCTCCCCTGACCCTCCTAGGGGTCGAGGACACGGATTCCGGAGCCAGACTTGCCTGGGTTTGCCATGTTCGCTCTGACACTAGCTAGCTGTTGGCCGTGGACAAGTTGTTTCACTTCCCGGTTCTTTATTTGTAAAATGGGGTTAATGATTTCAAACCAAAAGTGTTGGGCGAAGTCTCCAAGAGGACGTAGAGGCTCCCAGTGGCAGTGTCCTGCGCCTAGTAGGTGACCAGTGTGGGAGTGCTATTTTGGGGGGTTTTCATCAGGGCTCGGAGGGATGGGGAAGCCATTCAGGGTCCCCCCCTCCGTCACTCCTAGGAGTTCCGTCTCAGAACCCTACTCGCCTCTCTCTCTCTGTCTTCTCAGATCTCCCAGACCCCACACTCCCCCAGGACTCCCTGGTCCTGGCCCCGGGTCATGACTGCTCTGCACCCCCTCTGCCCTGCCTGGCCACCACTCACCACCCCCTCTTTCTCCCCCTACTTCCTGTCCACTCCAGAGGAAGACCCGTGTGCCTGTGAGTCCCTTGTGAAATTCCAGACCACGGTGGAGGGGCTGCTGCAGGCCCTGACCAGGAAACATATCCTTTTCAGAGGCGGCTGTGGGGCAGGGGGGCGGGGCAGGGCACTGCGGGGAGGGGAGGGGGGCTGCACCCTTTGCCTGTGGGTCCCAGCGCTGGGGCTCTGCCTGGCCTGCCTCCTGCTGGACACAGCGGGCATGGGCAGTGAATGGATCAGCTTTGGGACTGATCCTGTCAGAGGCAGAGGCCCCTGGAGGGCCAACAACGAAACTGAGGCGGAGGCCAATCTCTAGAGACTGGCAACGCTCAGGAGAACACGGTGCCCATGGACTCCTCGTTTCTCAGGTTCTTGGTGACATGACTGCCCCCAGTTTCAGCTCAGATGGGGCCGGGAAGCGCTCCCCACCTCGAGTTCCCACTCAGGATGAGGGGGCTCCTGGGTGAGGGCCCAGCAGGCCTAAAGCTATGGCGGCTCAGGGCTGGGCGTTCAGGGCTCACAGCACGGGGCTGGTTTGGGGGAGGGCACCGCTGGGAGGGCGGTGACTGGGTAAGATTTGACGCTGGGGAGAACACACACCACAGAAGTAGGGAGAATGCCCTGGAAGAGGGGGGCGGGGAGGGGGACAGGAAGTGGGGTCCGGATCCCACACATCGAAGCCTCTCCTTAACCCCGGGTCCACTGGAAGTTGTGAGTAAGCGGCTGGCTGTCCTGGAGAACACCGTCGTCTAAGGCTCCCAGTCCCTGCCTCATCCTCTGCGTGTCCCCACCTGCTGCACAGCCCGCGGATCCTGTGTGTGGCCCCTGGAGCCCGGCTTTAGTTTAGCTTCGCCCTTTCCTGAGGGGCGTGGGGGAGGGGGAGGCCCTGAGGGCACCAGGCCTCCCCCTCCTCCGCAGTCCTGCTGGCCCTGTGGGGTGCATGTGTGAGTGTGCTAGGGGCGTGGCCGCGAGCGAGTGCGTGTGCATGTACACACGTGTGCTAGGAGCCTGGCAGTACACACGTGGCAGCATTGGGAGCCTGTGTGTGTGTGTGTGTGTACACCTGAGGGCAGGTGTGTATCTGGAGCAGGGGGGCGTGTGTTGTGAGAACACAGGGGTGAGTGTGGGAGGGACTTCATTTGCATTTTGTTCAATCAAAAGCTTAATATATTCCTATTTTTTTTAGTTAACCCTTTCTTGACTTCGAGTGCTGTGAATCTCTTTTCTGAGTTTTTGATTCCCTTTTGAAAAACAATTAAATATGATGTAAGTTAAGCCCTGAATGAGGAGGCCAGAGGCGGCGTGGTCATTTGGGGGAGCAAGAGCAGGACAAAGGTGGCGGCAAGGTGGCGGGGGCGACGGTAGCAGGGGGGCAGTCCGCTGCTCCAAAGCCAGTGCGCGTGCGTCCTGTCCCTGCAGGGTCTCAGCTCCTCCTCCGGCGGCCCGGCCCAGAACGGACTTGTGTCGCCCCCTTGCGCAGAGGGGAAAGCTGTGTCAGCGCGAGAGCGTCAGTGCCAGTTGGAGAGACAGGACTTGAATCTAGGACTGCAAGACATCAAAGAAAGAGAGGAACAAGGGCACCAGATAGGCCTATTCATTCATTCATTCATTCATTCATTCATTCATTCATTCCTGCATGCAGACTGCCAACACAGAGCACATGCCCATGGCCGGCAAGGGGGGAGATGGCCCAGGAGACAGACACAGTCCCCGTGCCCTTGAGGGACTTAGAGTTGAGTAGAGCACCCTGTCACCCTCACCCCTGCTGGAGGAAGAGTGGGTTTAGGTTGTACCAGGACCCATGGGCTGAGTGCGCGCGTGCGTGCACATGCGCCTGCGTGCACGCACGCGCATGTGTGTTAGAGACGGCGGGAGGGCCCTGGCTGTGCCTGGGCTGGCCCGGGGTGCTCCGCGCCCCCGCCCCTCCCCCCCACGCTGGAGCATCTCTGTGATCTCCTTGTGCTTCAGCACCTTCGCCTCGATCCTCAACATGGGCAGTGACAACCCCCACCTCAGGAATGGCACGTGGGAGAGACTCCTGACCTCCCAGTCCCCCCACCCAGCCCTGCCCGGGATCTGCCGGCCTCCCCCAGGTCCCCCTGGAGCAGTGCTCCCTGCCACCCCTGTTCAATCTCAGCCCCTCATCTCCCAGAGTGGGAGCTTGGGTGATTTGGGGGGCCCATTCTTGTGTAACGGAGCAATTTTAGTGTCACTGCTAGATTCACACTCGAGAGCACTAGGAAGGCTTTTACGAGGAGCTTGGAACATTCTGGGAGGCCTTTCTTAGAGGCAGGTCAAGCAGGCAGAACTACACCACCGCGCCTCCAACACTCAGTGGCTTAAAACAATGACTTGCTATTGGCCTGGTCCTGTGGGCTGGCTGGGCTCAGCTGGGCGGTTCTCCTGCGCCACGGGGCGGTGACGGGGACCACCCTCATTTGGGTCTAGACCCGGCTGCAGCCTCTGGCACGGCCCGCTCACCTGTGCCAGGCCCACCGGTGTGACTGCTGCCTGGGGAGCCCTGGCTGCGAGTCTGGGCCTCTCTCTTGCTCTCTCTCTGTGCAGTGTCAGGGCCTTGCCTTCTCCCCACAGGCTCTCCGGCAGAGGAATGGGCTTCTCACGTGTCAGCTCAGCGCTTCCAAAAGCTTTTTAGGTCTATGGCCCCACATTGGCCGCGTGTGACTCCTGCAGCACTTTAAAAAAAAATGCTTATTTTTGAGAGATAGAGACAGAGAGCGAGCAGGGGAGGGGCAGAGGGAGAGGGAGACACAGAATCTGAAGCAGGCTCCTGGCTCTGAGCCATCAGCATAGAGCCTGATGCAGGGCTTGACCTCATGAACTACGAGATCTTGACCTGATCCGAAGTGGGATGCTCAACTGATTGAGCCACCCAGGCGCCCCGCCACTTTTTTGATCAAAGCAGTTTCAGGCCAGCCCCAATGAAGGGGTGGGGAGGCACACTCCACTTCTCCATGGGGAAAGGGCCTGTACTCCGCAGCGGGGTCGCATTCCCTGGCGCGCTCCATTCTCTGCCTTGGTCATTCATAGGACACCCAAGAAACCCTCTCGTCAACGTTAGACATGGTTGAGCCCGATTCTGTTCCACACACTGCGAGAGAGCCCTGACTCAGGTGCTCTTTCACCTCTGTCTCCTCCGCACGCGGCGGCCTTGGCGTCCTGTGCTCACTCTTCAGCTCTGGGACCACCCTGGGCCCCAGCCCGGAACCTCGGCTGCCTGGCAACGTGGCAGGGCCCTTCGGTCCTCTAGGTGGCAGGTCCGCATCCGAGGAGAAGGATAGAGCGCCCCCTCGCGGGCGCTGCACGGTGGAAATGAGAAGCCTCGCGGGGAGCACCCAGCATAGCGCCCGCCCAAGCTTCGCCTCTAGGGGGTGCCTCTAGGGGGTGGTTCGCTGGCCTCAGGGACACATCCAAACCTGCCCGTTTGTCAGCACCTCCCTTGTTCCCATCTGGCTCCGGTGTCCCACTGCGGCCACCTGGCCTCCAATGGCTGGGCCACCTGGACCCCTGTCCCCAGGAGGTGAAGATGAGGAGAACCCGGCCTCCAGCCTGAGTGCGCCAGGGCTGCGGGGGAGGGGAGAGGCGTGGAGGGTGGTGTGAGATGCCTGCTCCCAGGGACAGCCAGCCGGCTCCCTGACTTAGTCCCACAGCAGGCGGCCATCCAGCACCCGCGCCAGGCCTGCCCCCATTCACCAGGGGTAGGACGGAGGCCAGAGACAGACGCGGGTCCCTGTGCTCCTGGGCTGGCATGCCACCCTCACTGTATTTCTCGCTCTAGGAGCCGGGACAAGCTGTCTCATCCCCCTGTGGCCTTAGTGCTTCATTTGTTAAATGGAGAGATGATCCAGAAACAAGGAGTAAACCAGGAGAATCTCCAAAGGGGCAAAGGGTGTCACTCAAAGACCAGAAGCTGTCAATAGTTCCTTGATGAAGTCGGAGGAGACAGAGGAGTGCCCGGGGCGCCTGTCTGGCCTGGCAGAGACCAGGCAGCAGGCTCTGAGTCTCTAGGGACTGTGCCACGGGGAAGGGACCGCGGAGGGCTTAGTGGCTCTGTCTTTGGGGTCAGCGGTCCTGGTGCGAGACCCCCACGGCCCCTTGCCTTGGACAGATGCCTCACAAGTGGTCGTGCTGTGGGCTCTCAGACAGAGGGCTTGGTGTGGCTGTGGCCAGCCCTGCAGGGCTCCCTGGGAGAGGCGGCTTTTCGGGGGCCTGTGGGCTGCACCTGCAGGGGAAATCTGGGCGGGTGGAGGGGGCAGTGCTGGAACGGGGCCAATGACTCGGAGGGAGGGGCAGGGGCCCTGAAGTCAGACTGCGGGGCTCTAAGGGCAGTTCTGGTCTTAGCCTGCCCTCCCCTTTCTTTTCCTCTCCTCCTTCCTTCCCCATTTCCTGAGCATTGCCAAAGGACAGAGCATGCACCAGGCACTCAGGACAAAATAGAAAATGCCCGATGGTCTCTGGCCTCCCGGTGCTCTCAGTCTAGAGCGGCAGACAGACATTGGACAGAAAGCCTCACGGGGAATCCCGCTGTGGTAGCCGGCTGGGGACTTAGTGTGCCTTATCAAGGGGCATATAACGGAAGGTCTTATCAAGCCTTGGGGAGGTGGGGGAGGCTTCCTGGAGAAGGTGGACTTAAGCACGAATCTGAGGGTGCTTTGGGGATTAGAAAGGTGGAGGTGGGGTGGGGAAGAGTGTGTCAAGTGGAGGGAGCAGCATGTGCAAGGGTCCTGAGGAGGGAGGTGTCGGATCTCCAAGAGCCTGGGTATAGCTACATGGGGCAGGGCCCAGGGTGCAGGCCCAGGACTGTATGGGCAGGGACTCCACCTGGAGGGTGGCGTGAGGCCATGGAAGGCTTTTGGGTAAGGAGGTGATGTGATTGGACATTAGGACACGGCTCCGATTAGAAATGGGATTCATGTTATTTCCCCACAAACCCTGGATGAGGATGTGAGGTGGGCAGTGAAGAGACCTCAGCCAGACAGCAGGAATGGAACGCCCCTGTCTCACATCCAGGGAGGTGCGGTGACCCTGGGGCTGGCCCTGCAGGTCACGTGCAAGGCAGCTGGCCTACCTGTCGGCTCGAGTCAGTGACCCCCCAGGCTGGGTTCAAATCCTTACCTGCAGTGCCGTGGCCCCAAGGGGACCAGTCCTTCTGGTGATCCTACGTGGTGACATCAGTGTGACCCATTTTACAGGTGATGGGACTTGTCCGAGTCAGTGCGGGAGCTGATTCCTAGGTTGACCCAATGCTGAGGCCTTTCTTGAGAGCAATACAAACTGAGCTTTGCTGCCCAGGACAGGGAGCGTTAAGCCCCGGGCACATAGTAGGTGCTCATCAGATCCCAGTGGCTGCTCTCTTCCCCTGTCATCCTCCCAGTGGTAAGCAGGCCACAGTTTGGCGCAAGGTGGACCTGGCCGCAGAGAAGCCTGGACCCGGGGGACCCGAGGGGGAGGGGGTAAGATTGGACCCCCACAGAGGGGGCTGGTGGGAGCCGGCTGGGGGTTGGAGAAGGTGCTGGACAGGGAGCCGAATGAGAGCCCGGAGGCCTGAGGCTGTGGTTGGCCTCTCGCACTGGGTCAGGGCTGGCTCAGGCTCCTGTGCAGGCTGAGCGAGGTGGGCTGGGGAGGTCTGGGGCCTCTGGGGCCAAGCGTCAGGATTTTCCATGAGGCACATACCTAGAGGGGGTTATGTGCCCAGAACCCACCCATTTTGGAGCAGGAGAGGGCTGCTTTCTGTCTCTAACAGCCCTGCCCAAGGCATCCCACAGCAGGAGGGAGAGCACCAGGGGGGCTGGTGGGAGAAGCAGGTCAGGTCAACCCCCCAGAGCCTGGACCACGGGCACCGCGGGTCAGAACGGGCTGAGGTAGGGCTTTGGGTTACAAGTGACAGAAACACCACACCAGCCAGCTTCAGTGCAAGACCGGAGCTGATGGGACCCCATGCTGGGGGCGCTGGGCTCGGTGATGTTTTCAGGACTCCGGCTCTCTGTGCTCTTGACTCCAGTCTCCATGCCAGTGGCCTCCTGTCCAGCCAGGCCCCTCCTCTCAAGATGGCCCGAGGGCCCAAGCTCACACCTGACCGGCTCTGAGTTCATGGACTTCAGCCTCCTTGGCGCAGATGGAGTCCTATGCCCACCCTTGGACTGTCGGTGGAGCGAAGATGAACCATCAGTGTGGCCACAACACTCTGAGTGGCCAGGCGGGGGCGCTCTGCCTGTCCCTGGATGGCACGAGACTCCGCTGCACAGGAGGCCCCCCGCCCCCCATGACTGAGAAGACTGAGCAGTGGTCCTCAAGAAGAGAGAAGGGTGTGTAATCGGATCCAGGTCCTGGTGCCGGCTTAGCAGAACCAACGCATATCCCCAACAGGTATGGTCAGAGCCAGGATGGATGTCCTCTGTTGAATAGATCCTGCGGACCCCACCTTCCCTGCATGAGACCGGGGCTGGGGGGTGAGGGCCAGCTCTCGCGGGGCCAAGCCCCTGGACAAGGGCCAGCATGCTGGGGTCCTCCCACCCCAAACTCCAGCAAACTCCTCTCGATTCTCCCCACGTCTGCTGCAGGTCCCCACGTAGCCCACTCTCTCTGTGTAATTCCCACATCTTTCCCTGTTCTCAGTTTGATTAACAGAAGGTTATAAACAAGTCCCAGGAAGAAAGAAAACCAGCGTCTCCCCAGGGCACCCACAGTCTATTGGCAGATGGTACTTTACTTTGTAACCGATATTTTTGTTGTTCTGACTTCTGTATAGATAAACAGGACTAAACTAATTAGGATTTTTTTTTTAAATTCCTGTCTTTCCCCAGGTCTTGGATTACAATGGGAGTCCCTTGGCCCCACAGCGAATTGGTTACCAGGTTTCAATAAGGGGTTTGTCTTTGCAATTAGTTCATTAACGGATTTACAAGGAAGGGAAGACGGCACAGTCCGCTAAGGGGATTGTTTTACATTTCGTCTCTTTTAATTACACGATTTTCTCCTGGATCAATGCTCTGTGAAAGATGGTGGTGGTGCTGGGGGAGTCCCAGCACCCCATCTGTTCCAGACGCAAATGCAGTTAATACAGGAGGAGGAAGGAGCTGCCCGAGGCGGCCTGTGCCAGGGCGTGGGGCCCCCAGCTCCGGAGCTGGGCCGCTGGGTCACGGCTCTGTTCCCAGGACGACAGCTGGTTGATGTGGGGAGGGGCCACCTCTGCTCCTGGGGTCAGAATCAGATTTAGGTCCCCCACGGAGTTACCTTGTTTTGATCATCCGCTAGGTGCAAGGTGTTATACACACAATTTTGAATTCAAACTTCGGAGCGATTTTTTGAATAAATTTGTTTTACAAATGGAGAAACCAAGACTTTGCCAGAGGTAAAGTGTCACACGCAGCCAGTAAGTGGCAGGGCTGGGCTTTGAACCCTGGAATCTCTAGCTCTGAAGGCAGGACTCCTTCCAGAGGTTCAAAGTCACTCTGCTGGGGGTCTAGTTTTTTGTGTACAAGCGGGGACCGTAGCAGGTTAGCTGGCTTCCCCGCCTTGTTCTTCAGTCCATTCTGCACACACACATCAGAGAGGTGGTCCTGCAGTGCACATCAGATCAGGTCATACCCCTGTTCAGGAACCTTCTCCTGCTCCCTATTGTCTCCGATTCAAACCTAGCTGGACCCACTAGAACTTAGATGGTTTGGCTGTTGCCAAGGCATGTGAACTCCAAATTTCCTGCTGTTTTCACTCACCCTTTGCTGCTGCTACCCGGGTGATCTAGTTTCCCCATCTGTGAAATGGGCCCCTGGCACTGGGTAAGCTGATCCCAAGAACTGCCTTGGATCTTGGAGTTGAGGGATCTTGGTGGCCTGGTGCTGCTATGGGGGAATCTGGCCACAAGATGGCAGCATCGGCCCAGGAATGGGATGGGCAGCCTGGCTGGGGGATGGGGTTCAGCAGCAGTCACTGCCTGCGGGCTTGCTTCTCTCACCTGTGGCACTCAGTAGCCCATGATTAATCCCTTTAGACCGCCCCCACCTTCCCCCACACAGACGCCCGAGGAAGCAGCAACCTGTCTCCAGAGCAGAGCACGGGTAGGAGGGCTCCTCAGAGATTGTGGGTTCTCTCCCCACTCCAGCCCGCGCTCTGGTATCCTTGCCCCAAGATGCCCCGCGAGGGGCTGGATGCATCTCTCTCAGGGCCCGGCAGGGGCTCTGTGGGGCTAGAGGTGGCAGCTCAGACCTGAATGTGAGGGGCGGGGTGGGGGGTGAGGTGGGAGCACCCCAGGGCATCTTCCTGCTCCCCTCCCCTCTCTTGTTCCTACGGAACAGTGGCCACGTCTTTTGTCCCTAAGTCAGGATATGAGCATCTTCAAGCCTGAGTCGGGGATGGGGATGGATATTAGAGACCCCAAAGCAGACGTGACTGAGGGCCCCCAAAAGGCTCCTCTGGCACACTCTGGACTGAACATGAAGTTCACCGTCTAAAGGGCTGGGGTGAGTGCCGGGACCACCGCTGGTGTGCTGTGTGACTTGGGCCACCTGACTGTCCCCCCAGGTCTCAGTTTGCTCATCTGGGAAATGGGGAAAACGATTCCCACCTCTCTGGGGCGTGCAGCCTGAAACAAGACACCAGGGGCAGGACGAGATGTCTGGGCTCAGGATGAAAAACCCATCTTTGCCAGGGCTTGGGCCCAGGTGACCCTTGGCCACAGGTTTGCCACCAGCTTCAAGGAGGGGACAGCACCTCCTCCAGATCAAGAATATCCTCTCCTCCCTTGTGGGAAACCTCCCAACAGGTCAGAGAGTGTCCCCTCCCAGGGTCCCCTCGGGTTAGCAGGGCCTGAAGTGGCTCCTTCCTGTCTGTCCCCTCCTGTAAAGTGCAGGCAGCTGCCCTGCTTGGTGACAGAGCCGGGGAGCGTGGGGTGTGCAGGGGAGGTGGCCTGTGCCCAGACCGGGCTGTGAGGAGGGGCCCACACCTAGGCCTGTGTGACCTCGTTGCATCCTTGCGCTGTTGGCTTCTCAGACCGGGCCCGGCACACCGTCCACTTGGTCCACGGGAAGGGAACTTGAACCCCAGCCGCCGACCAGCTACCGCAGCGCCATCCTTTCTCAGAGGCCCACCTGAGGAGGAGACTTTGCTCACTTAAGCCTCAGGATTCAAGCTCACCTCTGCTTCCCAGGGCCTTGGGAAATAGATGCACGGAAGGAGTGTGTGACATCTGGGCCACACGGTGCGTATCTGCTCCCTCTGTGTCCCAGAGCCCTGCGGTGGTGATAACAACAAATAATTTATCGATAGTGATTGATAACACCTTACTCTACAGATAATATATTATACATACTACCAGACAACACTTACATATAAACATTATAAAATATAAAAAATATATAAATAATATAACCATGTAAATAATAAATATAAACATAAATAAATACGCTATATTATAGATAATAACATAGTATATTATATAACTCTAAATAGTAACTGATAAAAACAAATCCAGGGATAGCTAACATTAGTGTTTAACTATGAGCTAAGCATTGTCTGAATAGCACCAACCTCATTAATTCCTTATAACTACTTTGGATGACAGGATTAGCCCCATTTTACAGCTTGGGTAAAGTGAGGCCCAGAAAGCAGAAGGGACTTGCAGGGGCAGATAGAGGCTCTGGGCCTTGAACCCAGAGCTTGTCTGTGCCACGTGGCCTTTGAGTCTTCCTTCCTTCCGGGGAGACCCCTTTGTCTTCGAGGTTCATAGGTTGGGGTCCGGCCCTGCTGGTTCTGCCTCTTGGACCGCCTCCAGCTTGGCCACGGCCCCCTACAGGGAGGGCCAGAACAGACTCCGTTCTGGACCCAGCAGCCTCCACTCGCTCCTAGGGGCCTCCCTGCTCCGGCCCGGTTGGCATGCATTGCCGGGTGAGCATGTGGCTACAACCTGGGGAAAACGTTCCCTTCTTCTTGGTATCAGATTTTCCCTTGTCGTTTCCTGCCTTCATTCCTGGCAGAAGCCCTCGGCCCGTGGACAGCAAGCACCTCCCAACCTCTCTCCTGTGGATGGGGCAGAGCCAGGAATTCTGCCCTGAGCCTGGGACTTCCTCCAGGAGCCAGGACTGGTGGGGAGTACGTGTGGGGAGCACCCGCAAATGCATCCCATTCTCAGGGGCCACTGGGGCCTTTCGATCCCTTCCTCACGGGGCTGTCATGGTGTTCCCTTTGCCGAGGGCCAGGTGGGGGCAGCAGGCAGGGGTGGGGCCTCCCTGGGAGAAGGAGAACCTCCGCTGTCCTGGGCGGGGCCAAGGGAGGCCACGCCTTGTCCACCCGCCTGGATGCCACCTCCTCCCCGCCCCTCCCGGCCTCCAGGGAGTGGGATCTGCTCCTGGTGCGTCAGACAGGACTATTAGCGGTGCCCGGAAGAACATTTTATATTTTATATTTACCAGTCGTGTATTTATTTTAATGAGTATCAACAAAAAAGCCCCACAAGCAATTAATGCATGAAACCTTTGATTTCATGGATATTATTGCTCAGGGTGAGTCAAATTGAAAAAAGGAGCTTATTTTGAGTTGATTTGCAGGGAATCCTGTGTCCACGTGGTGCAAGTAGAGGGTGGAGGCGGTCAAAAGCACGGGGAGGCCAGAGAAACTACCAGAGCTTGGGAAGTACCAAAGAGGCCTGTCAGCCGGGTGTGAGATCCCCGGGGGTCCAGCCTGGCTCTGTCTGTGGCTAAGGGACTGCGGGCAGGCCACTGCTCCTGGAGCCCCACTTGCCTCCTCTGTCTCGCGGGGCTGTGGAGAGGGGTACACGGGGTGAGAAAGGTGGAGTGCTGGCCCGGAGCCCGGCACTGGGGGTCAGCGCCCCACTATGGTGGTGGCCGCAGGTGCTTTTATTATTATTAGCATTAGTATCCATGTTATCACCAGGGGCTGGTTCTAGGTGTGGGGACCGATGGCTTTCGTCAGGAAAGAGAGCTTGTCACCCAATGAACACAGCCCCCCACAAGCATCTCCACTAGGGGCCCCCTCCTCATGCTTCACAGCTCCGGGCCAGGCAGACCTGGGTGTGTGTCTAGCTGGGCCACCCACTGGGGGGGGGGGGTGACATAGACTCTTGGAGCCACTATGTCCTTAGTTTTGTCCAAGAGACCTACCCCCCAGGGCTGTGGCTGTGAGGAGCAACAAGGAAAGGCAGGTCAAGTCCTCAGAACAGTAGGGCTTCATGCTGTGTGTTTGTCCTCCAGTGGGGTGAAGATCTGCAGGTTGGGTAGAACCAGTTTGGTGAAATCTGGGGTGGGGTGTGGTCTGAACCAGCTCTGAGTGCTAGGTGTGTTACCCTGGATATACTTATCTGTCTACCCAACCATCATCCTTCTATCTGTCTATTCATCATCTATACATCATCCATTCATCCACCCATCCATCCATCCATCCATCGATCCATCGATCCATCCATCCGTCCATCCAGTCCATCCATCCATCCATCATCCATCCATCACCCATCATCCATCCATCATCCATCATCCATCATCGATCCATCCATCCGTCCATCCATCCATCCATCTATCCATCCATGCATGTAGTAAATGGTGGCAGGGGCAATGGAGCCATGCAGGGGAGTTAGGATGCATCTTGACTGTGACAGTTGCTGTTCAACATGTGAGCAAGGAAGAACACAAGCAACTTTGGGTTTGAAGGTCCCTCTGGCCATGGCATGAGCGTGGACAGGGTTGAGGGCAGAAGAGGCCAGTCAGGAGGTAGTAGCTGCAATGCAGACTGGAGGTGCGAAGGTCAGAGTGGCCTTGACAAGGGCAGTGCTGTGGGGAATCACGGGGACCACGCCAGGCTCAAGGGTGGGTGCGGGGAGGCAGCTACCATTGATTTAGGGAGTCTGCATGACTGTGTGGGGAAAGAGAGGGTGATAGCTGGTGGGAACGTCAGGTTCAGGCGTGCATGTTTGTTGTAGGGTGAGAGAGACTTGAATAGATAGATAAATCAATAAAGAGATTAAAACTGATCCTCCTCTCTCCCTGGGCAGACTGAGGGTGGGAGGGGCTGGTCAGAGCTGGTCTGGGCCCCAGACAGCGGGAGGGGACACAGACTCCATCTTCAGGAGGAGAAAGAGGAGGAGGAGGGCCTTGTGAGTGCTGGGAGGTTTGGATATTTGTTGTCAGGGATCTAGGGAGTTCCTATCTTGAGACTTGGATTTTCTCTGAGTAGAAGAAGTGAGGCCACCTGCTGAGAAGGACAGGAGAGTGGGAGGGGTGCATGAGGGGGCCTGGAGCTGAAACAGTCCCCTGGGTGATGAGGCCCTTGGGGACAGATGGGGACTGGGGCAGGACTCCAAGGTCCCTTGGCTTTGTGAGGATCAGAGAGGTACGCATTTGGCTGCTGGGTTGTGGGCTGGGCTCTGGGCTGCACTGACCATGGGCCATTGTCTAGGCTGGCCCCCAGCTGATATTTGAACCCACACTGTCCAGCCTGCTGTGTCCCTGTGTGCCAGGACATCTGCTGTGAGGAGAGCCCTAGAGCACTGGGCCCAGGACATGCGCCTGCTTTCTAGCTGGTCCCCCGATGCCCGTCCATCTCAGTGCTGCTGGAGGGTGCTTGCTGACATGTGAACTTTATCCTGTCATGCCCCAGCTCAAGAACGTTCAGTGACTCCGAACTGCTTTAGGATCAATTGAGTTCAGCTCTTTTAGCCTAGAATTCAAGGCTTCTCAGAATCTGGCCCTGCCTCCTGTCAGGCTCCGTCTTCTCCTTGCTTCCTCTTGAGACACCCACCTGTGCTCTGTACCTGAGGTCGGATCATGCTGAGCTCTTCCTCAAACAGGCCAGGCTCTTCCGTCCCACCTTTCTTTGGCACGTGCTGTGGCCCTGCCCTGAAAACCCTACTTGCTCTGCCGAGGCTGGTGATCACTTACTTAGGCACTGTGTCCTTTTGTCCTCCCTGACGCCCCAGGGAGAGCCTGCTCCCTCCCTCATGCTTCCTTGGGACTCCCAGCAGGCCTTGTTCCGGCCCCAGCCAACAGGCGTCTGCCTACAGCCACTCTCACTGGGCTAGAAGCTGTCAGACATCAGTGACAGTGTCTCCCTCTAGTCCCTAAAACAGAGGTTCTAGGTTCCTGCTATGAATCAGCAAGAGGACGACTGGGTGGATGGATGGATGGATGGATGGATGGGAGGTGGATAGATGGATTGGTAGCTGGGGTGGATAGATGGGTAGATAGATGGTTGGGTGCATGGATGGGTGGATGGGTGGATAGATGGATGGGTGGATGGGTGGATGGATGGATGGGTGGATGGGTGGATGGGTGGATAGATGGATGGGTGGATGGGGTGGGTGGATGGAGGATGGATGGGGAGTTGGGTGGATGGCCGCAGTATGGACAGAATCAGGAACTGGCTCTCCAGGGAAGGAAGGAGGCTGCAGAGAGCTCACATCCTGCCCACCTCACGCTCACTGAGGGCCTACTCTGTGCCAGGCACATGGGCTTCATTCTAACCCGAGAGGGACATCACTCTCATTTCACAGACAAGGAAAGTGCAGCCCAGAGAGGCCCCAGTCACGTGTCTGAGAGGTGAGAGGGCGGTGGTTGGAGCATCAGTTTCTCTAGTGTCAGTGCGGTGCCTTTCCTGGGGCTTAGACCGACTGCCCTGGCCCTGTGCTCCGTGCCTGATGGAACTCTTGGCTATTTCATGTCTATGTTGCCTGGACACAAGGAAAACCACTTGCGTTGGTGCTGGACGGGCCTGCGTGGGCATCCTGGCCATGTCGCTGGAAAGCTGGTGACTCGGGTGCACCAACCCCCTCAGACAAAAATTGTCAGAGATTTTCAGGGCTGTCATGAGGATCACATGAGATAAAGTATGCGAAGCGCCCGCCCAGGGCGAGGACCAGGGGCTCCAAACACAACCGCCCCCTCTTCCTCCCAGGCCAGCCCCCTCTCAGGTCCCCCCCGCCTAGCTGTCTGTGCCGTCACTATACCAGCGCCCCAGCTCCTGGGCTCAAAGAGGAAAACAGGCTGGAGTGGCAATGAGGCTCCGGGCGGGCCCCGATGGCTCTGGCTTCACAAGCTTCTTCCCACGCAGGTGGCCTGGTGTCTGGTCCTTGAGCCAAAGGCCTGTCCTGCCTTAGCCCAGGTGGGTGCAGGCCTTCCTTCAGGTCACATCTGGCTGGAGGAGCCCAGGTAGGGGTAGGGGGGGATGCTCACTGGACCCCTGTTCACGGGAAGCAGTTGCTGGTGCCCCTGCTGCCAGCGACTGCCTCTCCTCTGTGGGTGGGACTCTGTCCCCATCAGCTCTGCTCCCTTCCTCCCCACGGCCAGGCTGCCGGACTCTGGGCCCTGGGTTCACTCTGCTGCAGGTGCTCGGGGGCTCCAGCCTTCCTGGTGGGCGAGAAGGGGTCCCTGGGCCATCCCGGAGGACTGATCGTGACCCGGCTCCTCCAGAGTTCCAGGCCCCCTGCCTCTTCTCCATTTCCCCTGTCCCCGGATCCGGTTCCTTTCCCGAGAAACCCACTGCCCCCGCAGGACGGCCGTTGCTCAGAGCCCACGGAGAGCGCCCAGGGGAACAGGGAGCAGGGAGGGACGTGCACGGCGGAGCAGGGCTGGCACATTGAGAGAAACTCACAGGACTGAAATGCGAGTCTCCTACCTTGTTGCTTCCGAAGCTGCTTGTTTTGAGTGAGCCACACCAGAAAAATTCCAGTTGGCCTCCAAAGGCTTTGTCCCTACTATTGTCATAATTCATTTTAAAGGAAGAAATCTCTGAAGTGTTTATCAGGGACCACATCTGCCCAGGGTGTTTTAAAAAAAATTTTAAATGTTTATTTATTTTTGAGAGAGAGAGAGAGAAAGAGAGAGAGAGCGAGGGGCAGAGAGAGAGAGAGAGAGAGAGAGAGAGAGAGAGAGAGAGACAGAATCTGAAGCAGGCTCCAGGCTCTGAGTTGTCAGCAAAGAGCCCAATGTGGGGCTCAAACTCACAAACTGTGAGATGATGACCTGAGCTGACTTTGGATACTTAACCGACTGAGCCACCCGGGTGACCCTGCCTAGGGTTTTTCTCATGGTTTTTGTGACTTGGGGCTTCAAGACCGAGGGGTGAGTGCAGGAATCCCAATGGTGACCTTACCTGGGTTATGACAGGTGACAACCCCCACTGAGAAGGTTCCCATGGCAGAACAGTGGCGGTGCAGCCCACTCCCTGGGTCGGGGGGCTGGGGGCAGGCATGGAAAGAGAACCCGGAGGGCGTCCCAGCCCTGTTCTCCATGCTGGGGGAATGTCCCCAGGGGAAGCGTGTGTGGGACAGGCCAAACAAGCAGTTTCAGACTGGTGTCCCTAGCCTGAAGGGTCCCACGAGAGGGGCCCTTCTCTGCTGGAGAGCTAACCAGGCTCTGGTGGGGGTGGGGAGGATGTAGGGGTGGGGGCTTCTGGATGTTTCATTCAGCAGTGAGGCCTCTGGCTCCTGGAAGGGAGAGGCTGGGGTGAGCCAGGGGAGGGTGGGAGAGGGGGAGAATGCAATAGAAATTCCCAGGGGCACCACTTCTTTGTGCCAAGAGGTCCCTGGAGATAAAGCACCAACTAACCTCCTAAAGATACTGAAATGGGAGACGCCCGTTCTTTGCCTCATGGAGCGGGAGCATTTGTGAATGTCAGTACCATTCATTGCATCTGAGACACACAGAATCTTGGAATTAGAACATCTTTCACAGACTCAAAGATGCGTTTTATAGAATATTTGAATTGCAGGATTTGAGCATCGTGTCTTTATACTGAATCCCAGAATTACAGGATCGCAGATGCTCCTGGAATCCTAGGATTTCAGAATCTCTACAAAAGATTTGGAACACCATAGAAACAGTCAGAGAAGCTGAGGATTGAAATAGAAATCTTGGAATCAGGATATGAGCACAGGAAATGACCTTGGTCCGGTGGCCTCCCGTAATATAGGAGGCCCTCTCTGCCGTCCTGTAATAACTTGAATACTTCGAGGCACGGGGAGCTCATCAGCTGACAGCGAAACTGGTCTCACTGTTGGGCAGATTTGGCGTTGATGCTGAACCGAAATCTGTCGTCATGTGACCCCCCCCCCCCCCCCCCCCCCCCCCCCCCCCCCCCCCCCCCCCCCCCCCCCCCCCCCCCCCCCCCCCCCCCCCCCCCGGCCCGACTCCCTGCCTCCCACATCCACCTCAGCATGCTGAATGGGTAGAAAACGTAACCCAGACACCAGGGCTTCTAGAAGCTAAACTGTCTCCTGGCTAAAAACAATGACTTTCAGGGGCTGTGGTGCTGCCGGAGGCATAGACTGTGACACCTCCTGGCAATGACACTGACCCCTCCCATTGATGTTTTGCCCAGGTGAAGGCGCCATGCTTCCCCGCCGCCCCCCGCCCCCAGCAGAGGCAGAAAGTCAAGCACTAGGAAAACCACTGGAAACAATCATGGAACAGGCGGTCCCAGCCAACAACAAGAATGATTTGACTGGGAAACCAAGCGCCATTGGGCCTGGGAGCTGGGTCTCATTAGGTTGTTTTGAATGTCAGCTGAGGGTGCGGTGCGGTGCGATGGGGAGGCCTGAGTCTCAGTCACGGTGCTGCCCAGGCAGAGCGGGGAGTGGAGGCCCTATGGCCAGACTACCAAGCTGAAGTCCCAGCTCGGCCTCACACAAGCTGTGTGACCTCAGGCAGGCTGCTGACCTTTCTGGGCTTCAGTCTTCTCTCTGAGGAATGAAGAGAGGAATACAGCCAGTGTGAGCTCAGCCTTATTTGATCAGGTAGGCTTGCCTCCTTGCAAGAGTAATCCACACTGCCCTTTGCTCAGGACGTTCATTTATGCGTGCCCTCACCCATTCTCCTGATTCATCCCTCCATTCATTCACATCAGTTCACTCGTTTCTCCCTTTCTCTGCGCGTCCCTGCCATGCTCATCCCCACCCTCTAGCCTTTCACCAGCTTGTAGGTGGATGGTGGGGTCCTGGAAATGACTCTAGCCTTGGGGCTGGCAGAAAACCCGGGATCATTTCCCCATTACTTTGTTTTGTTTTGCTTTATTTTTAAAAATTTTTAATGTTTATTTTTGAGAGAGAGATCGAGAGCGTGAGCGGGGAAGGGGCAGAGAGAGAGAGGGAAAGAGAGAGAGAGAGAGAGAGAGAGAGAGGCAAAGAATCTGAAGCAGGCTCCAGGCTCTGAGCTGTCAATACAGAGCTGGATGTGGGGCTTGAACTCACAGACCACGAGATCATGACCTGAGCCCTAGTCGGACACTTAACTGACTGAGCCACCCAGGCGTTCCCACTTTTCTGTCACTTAACAGTGCGGGGGGTTTAAGGGTCTAGGACGTGACTTCATTTGGGTAGCACGGCCCTAGACCCCCACCCCACCTCCTCCTCCACCATCGTCACCCGGGAACAGGGTGACCATTAATGCATGGACCCCAGAGTGTTGGTTAGGTCACCCCATCAGGAAGGGAGATTGCTGCCTCTACATGACGTCTGTGTGACCTGGGCCAGGCCAGCTGCCCTCCATCTGCCTGGGCAAGCCCTCTAAACCAATGGTGACAGGTGTCTGAACACCCAGGAGCTCTGCAGGACAAAATTCTGCCTGCCCTGAGTTTGCAGAGAACAGAGGTTCATCCATCCTCTTTTTCATGAAGCTTATGAAATTATGGCATAAGAACACAGAACAGCAGCCTCTTTAGTCCAGAAAATTAAAAAGTCCTTTTCCCTTGAGCGTCTCCCTTCTGACCAGGCGGGGGCTGATGGAGGGGACCGGGTCTAGTTCAGGGTCGGCCCTGCTGACGCAGGAGGCGATGAGGTGGACGTTGTCCAAAGTCCATTCTGTGTGTTCCGGTGGTTTAAGAACGTTCAGCAGCTAAATGCCCGCTGGCTGGTTTGCACTAATTAATTGATTATTGCCTATACTGGAGGGCTCAGGAGCCATGGTATGCAAATATATGCAAATGACCAGAGGAGTGTGTTGAACCCAAAGGCGAGAGATTGCTCTGCTCACCTTTGCCATGACGATCCCCCACGGTCCCAGGGAGCAGCAGAAGGAGGACGGAGCCGGAGCCTTGGGCCAGGGGGCTGGGTTCAGACCCCGGCCCCTTCGCTTCCTCCTGTGTGTGGACCTGGGCAGGGGTCCTCACAAGCAGGAGTGCCTGAATCACACATGTCTGGGGACAAAAGCGCCCCCACTCACCTTCGCAGCCCTGGAAGAGCATGCGCTCCTGAAGACAGGGTGCCATGAGCCCCTAATGAATGGTGCCTGCTCCTTCATTCGGTCCTCGCCTCGTCTTCCTGTCCCATATTCTGTGTTTAATATGCGACCTTTGCCCAATGCAGCCATTTCTCTTCGGGTGTGGGTGAGCTAGGGAAAAAGGATGGAATTCAACCATCCTGGAAGATCCATTCTGTGTAATCATGCAGCGACCCCCGCAGAAACCGCACACGTTATGTTGGGAGCAGGGGGCAGGGGGGTATGGAGGCTGGGCTGGGGCCTCGGAGGGAGGGATGAGGCTGGGGGTAAAGGATTCACTCAAAGGCTCTGAACTGGATGTAGCTTACGGTTTGCCCGCCTTCGCGGGGGAAAGGGGCTCACATTTACGGAGCGCCTGCTGTGTGCGGGGCCGGGCGCATGCGGACTCCATCATCCCTCCCTCTGTCCCCCAGGTGGGGAGTTCGGGACCCCGAGGGATGAACGGCTGGGTCCCAGGTCACTCAGCCTGCTGGCGGCGGGCGGGGGGTGGGGGGGGTGGGGGGGGTGGGGGATGTGAGCCCAGGCCTGGCTGACCCGAGTCCCTGCTTTCTCCCTTACCCCGTGCAGGAGGGACACGGGGACCTGTCCACCGGGGGAGCTGGATCCAGGCATCAGTGGTGGGACTTGTCACTGGTCCAAATGGGCCTGAGGTACGAGGGTCAAATTCCAATTTGGCTGAGCAATTTCTTGTGAACTACGGCCCAGGCCTCCGGGGAAGGCCAAGGGTGGACATGTTGGGGCCCAGGTCACAAGCTGCCTATCACCCAGATATTTACATAACATGAAAGGTAGGGGCTGCCCTGCAGCTTGGCTGTGTGGCCTCAGGCAAGTAACAGCACCTTTCTGAGCCTGTTTCCTCATCTGTACAGTAGAGATGACAATGGTTTCTGCCTCACAGGGCGGTGGTGAGGACCGAGTGAGGTCGCCCATGTAACAGGTGAGGACAGAGCCTGGCACGTGTTATGGGCTAGGAACATGTTCTGTACCAGCTGCCCTGGGGCTGCACTGAAGGAGCGATTAGTTCTGCCTGGAGAAGCCTTCACCAAAGAGATGAGTTCTGGGCTTTGAAGGATGTGTAGGAGTTCCTCCGAGGGGGGAGGGGAAGGAGGAGGGGATACAGCAGGAACAAAGCCCTGGCAGGGAGGGAGGGGCGAGGGCACTGGGAGCCCAGTGAAGATCCACTTTGCCTAGAGTTTCCTGGAGTGAGGAGGCTGGAAAAGGTGGTGGGTGGTAAGGGACTCGTGATGGCTTGAGGCAGCCGTCAGCGGGAGCCACAGCAGGTCCTAGAGCAGGGGCGCCGGTGATGTGGAGGACGGCCATTCTGCCTGGTGCCTGGATGTTTCACGGGGGAGGGGAGGGGAAGGGGCAGAGGGCTGTGCTTCAGGACTCACGAGGGAGCATCAGCAATCCTGGTGCACAGGGCTTCGGAGCAGGGGGTCAGGGCCCAGCACACAGTAGGGCTCCTCGGGTGTGGCCCTCTTCCCTGTTCAAGCTCCTCACTTTATTGAAGGGGAAACTGAGGCTCCGAGAGTGTAAGTGACTTATCTAAGAACACATGACAGGCCTTGCTCTGGGACCCCAGGGGCTGCCTTTGCCTCTGGGGGTAGGAGAGGAAGGGGAAGGGGCAGCCCAGGGAGGGGCACAGGGATCTGGGGGCCGTCGGACTGTCTGTGTCCATTGTAATCCAGTTAAAAGCACCTCCTTCCCAGGAGGGAACGAAAGCTGCTCAGAAGGGGAACTTTTGAACTGATGGTTCCCTCCACCTGAGCATGCTTCTCCCCCTCCTCCTCCTGCTCCTTCCCCTCCTCCTCCCCTCCCCTCTCCCCTCCCCCCCTCCTCCTCCCCTGCCTTTTCAGGGCAGGTGTGTCTGCTGCTTGCCCCCAGGCCCCAGTGCAGACAGGCTGGGTGAGGACCCCCCTCTGTGCTCCCCCATCAGATCCCACTGCGTGGTCATCATCTGTCCCCCAGCGGGACTGTGGGCCTGGAGGGCCACAATGGTGGTGTCTCGGTCCACGTGGCTGGCAAGGGTCTGCCTCCATCAGCTCATGGAGAGACGACTCTGTCCCTCACGAGTCGTGGGGCTCAAACGTCTCCAAATCATTCAGAGCCTCAGTGTCCTCATCTGTGGAAGGGGTGACAATCCTCACCTCCCAGGATCTCTGTGGCACAAGATGAGACTCAGACGGAAAGCACCGGGTATGATGGCAGGTGTACATAACAGGGCGTGGTGGGCCCCGGCCTCCCTGCCTCCCTTCTTTCCAGCCTCTGTAGGGCTCCTGCCACCCGCTTCTCCCCATCTTCAGAGCAAATGAAGAAAAGCATCCTCAGGATCCCCACTTCCCAATGCTGTGTGCTTCACTAGCTGTCCTGTGGGCCAGAAGTGACCAGCAGTCCCCAGCTCTGGCCGAGAGGGGAGCACAGGGCCCTCGGTACCTCCGGACAGCGAGTCTCTTTCTCGGCTCCCCAAGGCTTTTCGTCTCCTGGAATCTGAGTCAGTTTTACTGCCTTTTATATTTGGAACTCAGGGAGTGAATGCCTCTGCTTTATGGAGTCACAGTCAAGGGAAGTGAGGGCCGAGGAGGAGGTCACAGAGCTAGAAGCTGTCAGAGCCAGAATTCAAACCTACTCATTAACTAATTCATGTAGCAGACATTTGTCAAAGTCCAGCTGTGTGCCATGACTTGGGAGGCCCCCACTGAGTAAAGTCCAGCGTTCTCGAAGGCCGTCCAAGAGCCCGCCCGACACCTGTGTGTGCAGTGTGGCCGGCGCTGGGCTCCGGGTGAGCTCCCCCATGCGTGCTTACTTTCATGCCCATGGCAGCGTGAGCAAGACTGTGCTGTCATCCCCAGGTCACTGAGGACATCACTGCAGCCCTGGGAGGGGAAGGAACTTGAGGGGCTGAGGTGGGGCCCAGTCCTGGGCCACCGGACTCCGTGTCCAGTACTCTACCCAGGAGGCAGGAGATGGGCTCAGGTGTGGGGCGAGTCGCGTGGTGGTGAGGGCAGTGTGCAGATGGGAAGGCCCGAGGTTGGCACGCTCAGAGGAGGGCAGGGATCACCCGAGGCCAGGGGATTCCACCTCAGAATGCCTCGAGCCATTTTGGGTTGGGATGTGGGCACTGTTGCTTTATAGGGGTGACTCTGGACCTATCCTCAACCTCACTAAGCCCCGGGATCTTCACGGAAGACGCCCAAACTTGACATCGGGGGGTGGGCAAATTCCGATGAGAAGCCCGGGGGAGATGTCCAACACAGAGCCCGGCGCACAGTAGGTGCTCAGGGACTGCTAGCACTTGAGTCAGTTCTCTCCTCGCTTCTCCTCTACTGGGGAAGTGCTTTGGGGGCTCCTCCAGTCACTCCTGTGTGTTGTGCCTCAGTGGGGCGGGGTATGCCAGTGTCTGTGCCCAGGCGGCTGGATCTGCAAGATCCCAGAGCTGCCCAGGCACTGGCAGTGAGGCTCAGAGATGAATGATGCCTGGGTTTAGTGCCTGGGTCTTCATAGCTTGGAGACTCATGGCCCTGCTACTCCTTCAGATTCCCAGGGGTGGATAGGAAGTACTGTGTCGCAGTGTGGGCTTCTGATTCAAGTCCCGGAGGATGCCTGTTGGCCTCCACTAAAGTTTAAGCCCTGCTGTCTCATCAAATGGGAGAGACACACAAATAGATCACCATGTAGTCAAAAAGCACCTGTGTGGAGGAAGCTCCAGACTTCAGAGGCAGAAGAGAGGAGACAATTTACTCTTCAAAGGTAGAGAGAAGGCAGGGAGGCTTTCCAGAAGATGCAACTCTAATCCAGGTTTTGCTGGATCAATAGGAGTTTGCCAGGTGGACAAGGTGAAAAAAGCCATCTTGAGAAAACAGAACGCAAAGAGGAAAGAGGAACCAGGTACGTTCCGGGGTATCAGGTCAGCCAGGGGAGAGGGATGGCCAGGTCGAGAAGGGCTGCTAGTATGAGGCTAAGGGGTCTCTGGTTACCCCCATGCATGAGCCCGTTTATGTTCCTAACTGCCACCGCAGATTGAAGCCAGCAATGGGCTGTCTGTCTGGCCAGATCCAACCTATCCCTCTGGACTCTCTTTCCCAGATGTTCTCTGGCCACAGGCTCTGCTGCTTGTGGGTCAGTCCTGAGCCAATGGTATCAGCAGAGGCCCCTGGCTCTGGGGGCTGACGTAGAGCAGATGAGCAGTGTCCAGAGCTTGGGATCTGGAGTCATGAAGACCTGGGTTCAAGTCCCGGCTCCATCATGACTGTTCTCTGAGCCTCCCCTGTGACTTGGGCTCATAATCATGCTCCCGGGAGTTTTCAAGAGGAGGCGGAGACGATAGTAATGGCAGCCTCCTCGCCCAGCACTTACTAGGTCCCACAGCCCCATCACACTGGGCACACGCACCTCAGCTGATGCTCTCTGACCCTGCTGAGCTCTGCATAGCCTGGAGCTTGGGGTCCGGCCCTCAGTAGCTGCTCCGCACCCAGAGCCTCCCCTGTTCCTTCTGGTTTCCTACGGCTGTGATTTGGGGGCTCTGAAATCCCTGCCTCCGCCTCACCTGCCCCTCCACGGACTTTCTTTCTTTTTTTAATGTTTATTATTTATTTATTTATTTTTTTAATTTTTCTTTAATGTTTTATTTACTTTTGATACAGAGAGAGACAGAGCATGAGAGGGGGAGGGGCAGAGAGAGAGAAGGAGACACAGAACCAGAAGCAGGCTCCAGGCTCTGAGCTAGCTGTCAGCACAGAGCCCGATGCGGGGCTCAAACCCACGAATGTGAGATCTGACCTGAGCCGAAGCCGGAGGCTTAACTGACTGAGCCACCCAGGCGCCCCTAATGTTTATTATTTTTTAGAGAGAGAGCATGAGCGGGGACGGGGCAGAGAGAGGGGGACCGAAGAATTAAAGCAGGCTCTGTGCTGCGAGCTCTGTGCGGGGCTTGAACTCACGACCCGTGAGACCATGACCTGAGCCCAAGTCGGACGCTCCACCGACTGAGCTGCCCAGGCACCTCTCCTCCACCGTGTACCTATCTGTCCCTCCCCACCTGGTTGACCAGGGGACCCACAGTGGGCACCACTCTCAGGAAACTGGGGGGGCACAAATCCCAGAGGAGCAAGGACAGGGCACTGGCCATTAGGTGGCCTGGGTGGCTGGTGGAGAATGGGCTCCCATGTGCCCAAGACACAAGCACAGACACACCCCTTGGAATCCCTGAACTGGGCTGGTTAAGTGAGATGCATCTCTCTCTGCTCTCCCTCCCTTCGCTCTCTTCTCTTCACTCCCTCGACGGCCATCACGTGTGTCCCAGCAGATGTAGCCACAGCTGTGCACAGACATCCGCTGCAGGTGTACACGGCCCCTCGTCCACTCAGGCCCCTTAGTCGCACCGCTGCACTTTTTGCCTGTGTTTACTGTCCTGCCTGGTGCCCGGGTGGGGCGGGGGGCGGGGTGCCCCCCAGGTTCTCCCAAGTGCCCTGGTGGGTTTGAGCAGCCCAGTGGTGAGCTCTTGCTGACTTTCCAGGTGCCTGGCTGTTGGGTTGGGGTAGAGCAGAGCCTCGGAGGGCAGGGAGGGTGAAGAGGGCAGCCCCAGAGTTGCGGGTGGCAGGAAGTGGTCGGAACGTCTAGGAATGTTGTAGGTAAAGCCACTGGGACTTGCAGGTGCATTGGGTGTGGTGCGTGACAGAGAGGTGGACCCATGGGGAGCCTGAGGTATCCCTTCAGAGATGGGACAACTGTGGAGGAGCAGGCTCAAGACAACCATGGGGACAGTGGCATCCGGAGTTCAGTTTTGGGTTAAGTTTGAGATGCCCATTAGATGGCCAGGAGGAGATGCCGAGAAGGCGTTTAGATAGAACAGCCTTCTGGAGGAGGTGGTGCTCTACGCCTTACAGAGGATGGAGGGAGCCCTGCAGAGGGCCCAGGCCTGGGCCATGCGGGGGCAAAGAGCAAAGCTGGGACTTGAGGTCTCGTCCGTCCTATGCCAGGTCCCTGCTGGGAAGCACGCACCATCTGTCCTGCTGTGTGTAGGCCCTGCACTGGGACACGGAGATGAAGGACCACGTCCTGCCCCATGAGAGTCACACCATGAGTCGGGGAGTGGGAGACAAACCGTGAGTAACAAAGAGTGTGTTTGGGTAGTTCCCCTGTGTTCACTCCACAGATGGGGAAATTGAGGCCCAGACTGGGGCAGGGGCTTGCCTGTTGTGACAGAGCCTCCAGGCCCTTCAGGAGGAGGGAGGGTGGGAGGGGGAAGGGTAGAAGCGCCAGGTGGGCCGGGCAGTGTGTTCATGGAGGGTGAGGGTGAGGGGCTTGGACCCGGGCTGCTGTGCAGGGCCTGGCTTGGCCGTGGGCAGGCTGCCGGGTCCTCTGCAGGGGTCTGGCGGGGTGGGGGGGGCTTCCCGGGGTGATGGAGAAGAGAGATGGCAGTGAGGGAGCTGCCCCTGGGATTCAGGCCACGCCGATGGGATGTGGAGCAGGTGGTTGGAGAGAAGCCAGATTCTCGGCAGCCCCAACTTGGCAAAGTCTGAATCCTCATGGTGTCCGGTCTGCACGGGACACCCAGAACTTCCTAAAGGTGAAGTGCTGTGATGCTGTCACTTCGTAGGGACAGAGGGAGGCCGTTGGGCCCAGTGCCCAGCAGTCACCAGCAGGGAGGGAGGCAGCTTGGCCCTCATCTCTAGAAGGTCTTCCTGCCCTCCCAGGGGCTGCTGACAAAGGCTCCTGTGACTGATCGCCTCTGGACGGGCAAAGAGCGAAGCTGGGACTTGAGGTCCCGTCCATCTGAGATGCAGAGATGAAGGGTAACAATGGCCCTTTGGCTTTATCTTGGCTACCTGGGGATAATGGCCTCCTTTCTCCAGAGTCCCTGAATCCTCTAGAACGTAGCCCCCTGACAGCAGGGACCGGCTGGTTGTTCTCTGCTTGCCTCCCCCACCCCCCCCAGCTCTGCAGGGTAACAAGCACATAGTAGATGAATAAGAAAATGTGACACCCTCTGCCTTTCTTCCCTATATTCACTCAAGTATCTACCAAGGCCGAGGTGACTCAGCTGGTTGTGCAAAGTTTCAGGACAAAGCCGATGTCACACAGGGCTCCCCAGGGACTGGCACTCAGGTCCCTGGCCCCCACAGCCATTCTAGAGTTCTAGACATCCCCCCCAACCCAGCGCACAAGCACGTAAGCTCTGGAGATAGAGGGTAGTTGGGTTCCAACTGTAAAGCCACCTTTTACAAAGAGTGTCATAGTGGGAGACATGTTAACTTGTCTGAGCCCCGGTTTCCTTTTCTATAAAACTTGACGTCAGAGGAAGTTTTGGAGGAGTAAATGATAAAAATGCATGTGGAATACTTAGCCTAGAGCCAGGCAGGCAGCAGGACACCGAGGAAGGATGGTATTATTATGTTAGTAGTTGGTGTTCATCACAATGGTTGTTCATGGCATAGGGGTCTTGCCTGTCAAGTCCCTGCGATGTCCCTGGAGGCTGTGATGGCCGGGCACACGCAGGTGCTGGGAAGCCATTGCCAGTGGCAGGGGTGGGGTGGGGGGTCCCCTCTGCACAGCCAGATGCAGCCTCCCTGACCCCCACCCTCCCACCCCAGGGACAGCAGCAGAGCCAAGTGTCTCTCCAAGAAGGCGCAGTTTCTGGAATTCTCCATCTCTTTCCCTTCAGCCCTGATCCATTTCCTTATTGGCTTCAACGCCTCCTCGTGCTCCGGCGGAACGATGGAGAGCCAAGGTCTCGGAGCCTTTTGCTCTGGCTTTTATCTGCCTGATTTCAGGCTGCTGGAGTCCCACTGCCCCTCAGCCAGAGAAGTGTTGAAACTATATTGAATCACAGGATGCAGACAGGTGACAGGACAGCACTTGTCAGCTGCCTCTTGGCGGTCCCCTCCTGGGCCTGAGCCCGCAGCAGGGAGAGGTCGTTGTGCTCTGAGGTCTGGCCCGTTTGATCTTCACTTCCCTGTAATCACCATCTTGGACTTGGAAGCAATCGTCCTGAGGTGAGAGCTGATGGTGACCAGGCGCACGCACTTGGAGCTGGGACAGTGCCCAGTGGGGGGTGCTCAGCCCGGTGGATACGTCACAGGGGGCTGCTGGGCTGGATCGTTGTCTCCTTTTAGTTTGTATTAGTTTTTTGAAATATGAAAGTGATACTAGTGCACTCCGACAGCCCGAGCTGTGTGGAAGTGTGTAAGGATCTTAAGTGTCCCGTTCTCTTGCCGGAAAAACCGCTTCCCAGATGAATCACTGCGATATTGGCAATGAATTTGCAGGATCGTGAGTGCTAAGGGCCCTTTGGATTCACTGCTCCTTCAATCCAGTCACCAGCCCCTGGGGCAGAATGTGCCATTCTCCACCCCAACCCTCGCCCCGCTCTTTTTTATGTTTATTTATTTATTTTGAGAGAGAGAGAGAGAGAGAGAGTGCACAGGTGGGGGAGGGGCAGAGAGAGAGAGAGAGTGCACAGGTGGGGGAGGGGCAGAGAGAGAGAGAGAGAGAGTGCACAGGTGGGAGAAGGGCAGAGAGAGAGGGAGAGAGAATCCCAAGCAGGTTCTGCACCATCAGCACAGAGCCTGATGCGAAGCTCAAACCCATCAACTATGAGATCATGACCTGAGCCACAGTCAAGGACCAGACGCTTAACTGACTGAGCCATCCAGGCACACCTGCCATTCTCCCTCTTTAAGGACAGTTAAGGGGCTCAGAGTCACAGGGTGACTTCTAAGGCCACTCAGCTGGTCCCAAAGCAGGGGATGAACCCACAGCTCTGTGGCTCCAAGGCATGCCCTTCCCACTTGACCTCCACTGCCTGTCAATGGTTTGCCATAAATACGTATTTCCTAAGTGTATGAAAACTTGTCTTTCTTTTATGGACATGGGATCATACTCTAAGCATCATTTTACAACTTGGTTAAAAAAATTTTTTTTTAACATTTATTTATCATTGAGAGATAGGGAGAGACAGAGCATGATCATGGGAGGGGCAGAGAGAGAGGGAGACACTGCATCTGAAGCAGGTTCCAGGCTCTGAGCTGTCAGCACAGAGCCCAACGCAGGGTCGAACTCACAAACCTCAAGATCACGACCTGAGCTGAAGTCGGACGCTCAACTTACTGAGCCACCCAGGCGTCCCTGCAGCTTGCTTTTTAATTTTAGGGTATTTTCCTGTCCGTCGCCCTGCGCCCCCACTGTCCTTTTGTCATTGGCACCCACATGTATTTTGGCCGGTCCTATTCAGGTAAGTGTTTAGGTCATGTTGGGTTTTCTGCTATTATGGACAAGGCTGCAATGCCCATAACTCTCTGACTTCTTTTCCCAATATTAATTTTGATTATACAAGCGCTGTGTGCATACATTCTCTTTGTTGGATAGTTGAATGATTCAGATAAAAACCTCCCTGGGCTGCCCTGGGCTGTGATCCCCTCCGCATTTCAGTCCCTCGTCATAGTAACCGCTGTCATCAGGGTGGTTAGAATCCGCACAGACCTACTTCTATGCGTTTGTATGCACACATATGCATGTGCTTTTGCTATGGGTGGTTTTTTTAAACATACAAGGTATCACGCAGTGTGCATTTTTGTGCATTCGGCTTTTTCCTCCGTTAGCGACATCCCAGACAGCTTTCTATGTTGGTACATAGAGAACTACCTCATTCTTTTTAACGAGGCTCTGTGTCATGCTTCATGGCACAGATGCATCATCTTTTTTTAAAACCATTTCCCTATTGATAGATACGTAGGTTCCTTCCATCCCCCCCCCCTATAAAAAGCACTGCAATAAACATCCTTGTGTGCACCTCAGCCTATGCACGTGGGAGCTGGTCTCTAGGACAGATGCCCGGATGTAGACTTGCAGGGTTGAAGGGGTTGCCAGGCCGGGTCTTGCCTGAGGCCACAGGAGGCTGGGGGAAGACACGGGTTGGGGGGGTCACCCCCAGAGGGCTGTCTGCTGCCACGGGGTGAGGCGACATGGTGGGGGAGCCACTTGCTGCGGCCATGCTCTCCAGTGGCTCTTGGGGCACTGCAGGCTCCAGGAAATTCTTCAGTCCATGCAGCTACCTGGATAGCACCGTCGGAACAGCCCTGTGTGTCCCGTGTCCTCTCTTCCTCTTTGTACTCACTGTGGGGGAGGGGGGGTCGATCCAGGCCGACCAGTTGTTTTGGTGCTTTTAGTCCATTTTTGCTACTTAGGTCTAGAGAAAGGTGGGGGATAAGGTAGCAAGTGGGACCTGGCCTGGGACGGACCCCCGGAGCTGCGGCAGCGTGGGGACATGAGCCGCTGCCATCTGACTGGGGCTGTGACAGGGGTAAGTGCAGGATGCTAGGGGGACACCAGGGTGCTCCTGACATGCAGGTGGTGGAGGGGTGCGGTCAGAAGAGGTCCTGTGGGAAGGGATAGCTGAGCGGGTCTTAAAGAATGAGTGTGTGTACATACTTAAGTATCTCTGTGTTTGTGTGTTTGTGTGCCAGTTATTTATTTGTGGATGGTTCGTTAATTTTTCGGCCAGTCAGCAGTCTCCCGCTTCATCCAGTAATAAAAGGTACAGCCTCTGCTCTTTTGTTCTCTAGTTCCTTCTTCAGCCCTGCTCTTCCCTACTGGGAGTGCAGGAATGGACAAGTGACCCTAGCCAGCCAATCAGAGCGCTGCATCTGTGAGCCCCAGAGACCGATTCAGCTCCAGCCAATCAAGGCCTTCCCTGGGATTTTTCTGCTGGAGTTGGTGGGAGAAACTCCCTCTTGCCTTCCCAGGAGGTGTGGAAGTCGAGGTGAATGCTTGAGGTCACCTTCCTGGCCTCATGGGACGTGCCCAGGTGTAGTGGGAGAAACTGAAGCCATTTTGCAGAAGGAAGCAGAGACAGAAATGAAAGGTGGTGGAGAGAGAGCACTGAGGTTCTGTTTTTGGCCATTCTGCTCCTCGAGCTGCTTCTTGATCCGTGAGGCCAAACATCCTTTTTTTTTTTATTTTAATTTTTAAAAAAATTATTTTTGAGAGAGAGAGAGACAGCACGAGCAGGGGAGTGTTAGAGAGAGAGGGAGACACAGAATCTGAAACAAGCCCCAGGCTCTGAGCTGTCAGCACAGAGCCTGACACCGGGCTTGAACCCACTCATGTGAGATCATGACCTGAGCCGAAGTTGGACGCTTAACTGACTGAGCCACCCAGGTGCCCCTAAACATCCTTCTTCTAAAAGGCCTCAGGGGCTGGACTGGGGGCTGTAGCTGTGGCCCGGAGCCCTGTCCAACGTTGGGGACGGGGAGGCTCACGAGGTTATGAGGGCTCCAAATGGGCAGAAAGCGGGTGGGCTGGGTATGAGGGTCTCTTCCTATCCTCTGTTCATTCTGTCTTGGAAAACCCAAGTCAATCGTGACTTTCTCTTTCTTAAAACCCTTCACTGGCTCCCCATTTTCCTTAGGATCAAGCCCAAACTCCTTGGCCCATTGTGCTGGGCTCTGCATGGTCACCCCTCACTGACTGCAAATTAGGATCCAGTCATACCAGCCTCCTGATGCTCCATGCACAGGCCATTCTCCCTCCCCCAAGCCTTTGTACTTGCTGTTCCCTCAGCCTGGAATACCTTTCCTTCATTTTTCTACCTTACCCTCACCCTGATTCTTTACCAGGATGACTCCTACTCCCCTTCTGGTTTGGAAAGAAAGACCTCTTCCTCCAGGAAGCCTGCCCGCTCCCTTGCTCTGAGCCCACAGAGCACGGCATTATCCAACTCTTCAATGAACTCAGGGCTCTCTGAAACAAGATGACGTCCATCTTGTTCATTCCTGCTCTCACGCACACCAGCCTCCAGAATATTGTTAACACACAGGTGGGGAATTAATCAACACGTGTGTCCTAGTTCAAGAGGCACGTGGTGTGGCAGGAGAAGCTCGGCTCTGGAACAAGGCAGACCTGCGCTGGGATCCTGCCTGCACCTGGCTGTCCTTTGGCAGATTACTTCATCTTTCTCAGCATCCGTTTCCTAAAATGCAGATGGCAATATTCTTGCCCACCTGTTGGCTATTGTGAGAATGGCAGTGGAGGTGGTAGTGTATGGAGAACTCAAAGGCGTTATGCAAATGGAGAGCTTTATTTTTAAAGCAACGGGTCAATGAGAATTAATACACAGAAGTTGTTTTGGAAAATTGGTTGGTCTTTTCTCCCCCTCGGGGTGAAAGGAGGAGATACTGGAGCTCTAGGGGAAGGGAAAAGTAAAAGCATATACACTGAGGGCTACAAAGTGGCAAAGTCTGTATTAAACAAGCTGAGTATATTAATTTTCTGCAAAAAGGGCTTTGATGACTTTCATTAGATTTACTGATGACATTTACTGATAGGTATTTTATACTTTTTTCTGTTGTAAATAGTATCATGTTTCTTTTACTAATGCATAGTTGTGTAATTAGCATTATATATTGAATCTGTATCCAGGAAACTTGTTATGCTTCTTTCTTTATTGTTTTTTAAATTTTTATTGTTTTTACTTATTTTTGAGATGGAGAGAGACTGAGCATGAGCAGGGAAAAGGCAGAGAGTGAGAGGGAGACACAGAATCAGAAGCAGGTTCCTGGCTCTGAGAGCCCTGTGTGGGGTTCGAACTCATGGACTGTGAGATCATGACCTGAGCTGAAGTTGGATGCTTAGCTGACTGGGCCACCCAGGAGCCTCAGAGCTTCTTTATTTTGTATTGGGGCATAATTGAGAAAACAGTAAGATCTTTAAAGCGTACACGTGATGATTTGATATATGTATAAAAGTCTTTATTCATTCTATTTATTTATCTGTACATTCTTTCCATTGTTCACATAGACAATCACATCATCTGCAAATAATGATAGTTTTGTTTCTTCCTCTCACCTTTCTTTATTTTTCTTTCCTAACATCCTAGCGGTGGTAAGGGCAGGTGCTCTTGTCTAAGTCCTTATTTTAGAGGGAGAGCTGTTTTCGCAGAGTCATAATGTATGATGTCTGTGCTAGATTTTTCAGAAATGTTCTTTATCTTGCTAAAAAAAGTCTACTTTATTCTTAGTTTGCTAGGAGTTTGCCCTTGAAAGGATACTGGCTTTTATTTACATCGACTGAGATATTCATGTGGTTTTGCTCTTTTAACCTTTCAATGTGATGATTTACATTAATCAATTTTCTAATATTAAACCAACCTTGAATTCCTGAAATAACCACCACTTAGTCACCATATGATACGTTTATTGTTTACACACTGCTGGGTTTCATATGCTAATATTATGTTTCAGAAGTTGACATTTTTGTTCTTTAGTGTTTTTTTGGTTTTCACTTCTTTTTGTAATCTTGTTCTTGCGGGAATTCGGTTTGTAAAATTTCATTCTCCTATTGTTCTTGTCCAGGAAAATGGAAGCGTTTTTGAAAAATTAGATTGCTCTCTGTCTGAAATGCTTGAGAAAGCCTGGGTCAAACGTCTTTGTAGGAGGTTTCTACTTTGAATCCAGCTTCCTTAATTCTTTCATCATGTGATACGATTATGCAGTTTTTAAAACATCTTTCTGAGTCCATTTTTGTAAATTGTATTTTTATACAAATGTGTCCGTGTCATCTGTTTTCAAATTTATTGTCATTCCGTTGTCCTCATATCCTCCTATTTATTGACCTATTTCATCCCTGTGGTTCCTATGGTCTGGTCTCTTTCCCATGGTTGATGCTGTTTATTTTGTGTCTTCAGTTCATGATTTTCTTTTCTTGTTTCAACCATGCCAGAGGTGATGCTTTTTTTTTTTTAATCTTTTCAAAGAGCTGACTTTTGGCATTCCCAACCCTGTCTACTGGATAATTGCCTTACTCACTCTGTGCCCTAGCGTCCCCATCTGTAAAAAAGAGGAATGGCACCAGTTTGCTTTCTGTATGATTTTGGGGAAGTTTACTTCAGCTAATTCATGCTAGAATTGTGCTCCACACATAGTAGGTGCTCAGTAAGTGTTTGCTTTAATTTCTGTGTTGGTCAATAATTTTTGTTCATTCTTAATTTTCCCCCTACCTTTCTTTAGGTTTATTCCATTGTTCCTTTTCTAACTTCTCACTTGGAATGCTTATCTCGGTTTGGAAAGTGTTTCTTTTCTCACGTAGCATTTAATGCTACGAGCTTGCAAATACCGTTTTTCTGGTGCCCAATACATTTTGGTATATATTGTAGTGTCGCTGTTCTTTTTCTATATACTTGAGGATTTTCACGATTATTTCTACCTTAGTTTTGAATTGCTTGGAGATGGGTTTTAACTTCTAAACACAGAGGTGTCTTTTTCTAGTTACCTCTTTTGTTACTACTTGCTAACCGAATTGCTTGACCATCAGAGACTGCGTACTAAACCCTTTGAAATTTGTGGAGGTTGTTTGTGCCCTGGAACAAGGTCCAGGCTTCGGTCTATAGGATCTGTTCTTCTAGCGGTTTTCTCCATGCTTTAAGATGCCTACTTGTTTAACGAGTTGTAAAGTTAATTGGTATTTTTACACTGCTCTGAAATAATACAAGAAGCCTAGCATGCTCTGATCACCACTTACCTGGGGTTCTTTTCTGGTATTTTTTCTCTCTTGTTGATTTCTAACCTCTGAAATTAGAATTTGTTACTGAAAAGTATTATCTCACACATTTGATGTTAGTTCAGGCTTCCTGGGCAATAATCAGCACTTGCCATTCCATTTTTTCTCTCAGTCCTTCTGTGGAGACTCAGTTTCCTTCCTGACCCACATCCTTTAGGGTAGAATAACCTTTTGCCTAAAAAAGGCTTGCTTTAGAATTTATCTCCTGCTGGGGGGTACTTTTTGTTTTTGTCTGAAAATGTCTTTATTTTGCCCTTTTTAAAAGATGGATTTGCTAGCCTTTCTATGTTGACAGTTTTCTTGGTGCAGTGAAGATCATATCTGTCTTTTCCTGGCCTCTGTTGTTACTGCTTAGAAGTTAGCCATCCATTCTTTATAGACACCTGTCTCTTTTCCTTCTGTATATTAAAAAAATGTTTATTTATTTTTGAGAGGGGGAGGGACAGAGAGACACAGAGGATCCGAGGAGATCTCTGTGCTGACAGCAGCAAGCCCAATGCGAGGCTCAAACCCATGAACTGTGAGACGGGAACCTGAGCCAAAGTTGGACGCCCAGCCACTGAGCTACCCAGGCCCCCCCAAACAGGGCTATGTTTAATATTCTCTTTTTCTTTCTTTGGAATTTGGCAGTTTTACCACATATATGTCAGTGTGGCTATTTTAAAATTTATCTCATTTAATATTTTTGGGATGAAACTGCTGTCTTGCAACAGTTCTGGGTAATTGTCTTCAAGCAGAGTCGTTCACTGTCATTGTCTTTTAGCCTCTCCTTATTTTCCATCGTGCTGTGTTCTTGTGCTGTATTCTGTCAGCTCACTGATACTCTCTTCCCTTGTTCCTTTTTTTAAAGTTTATTTTTTTATTTTGAGAGAGACAGAGCATGAGTGGGGGAGGGGCAGAAAGAGAGACAAGAGAATCCCAAGAGGAAGGATCTTCACGCTGTCAGTGCAGAGCCCAAGGAAGGGATGGATCTCGCGAAGGGTGAGATCATGATCTGGGCCTAAATCAAGAGTCAGATTCTTAGCCGACTGAGTCACCGAGGTGCCCCTCTCTTCATTTAAAAAAAATTTTTTTTAATGTTTATTTATTTTTGAGAGACAGAGTGCAAGCAAGGGAAGGCAGAGAGAGAGGAAGACACAGAATCCAAAGCAGGCTCCAGGCTCTGAGCTGTCAGCACAGAGCCCTGCGTGGGGCTTGAACTCACGAACCTGAGCTGAAGCCAGACGCTTAACCAACTGAGCCACCCAGGCGCCCCTCTTCATCTTTTTCTAATCTGCCGTTCTCCTTAATTCATTCTGAAATCTGTCTGTCCGTCTATATATCTATATTTTTTCGGGACCTGGCTCGTGTGATGGTAGAGGCTTGGCAAATCCAAACCCTGCTGGGTAAGACGTCAGGCTGGAGACTCAGGGAAGCATTGGGTTCGAGTCCAGAGGTGGTCTGTTGGCAGAATTCCCTCTTGTTCAGGAGAGTCAGTCTGTCTGGCAAGGCCTTTGCCTGATTGGACGAGGCCCACTCACATTATGGAAAGCTATCTGCCTTACTCAAAGTTCTGGGGTTTCAATAGCAGTCTCATCCCCCCCAAACCCACTCATGGAAACATCCAGAATAGTGTTTGACCAAATATCTGGGCACGGTGGCCTAGCCAAGTGGACGTAAAATCAACCATCAGAGGGCATCATCTTTGGATTCCAACCCCTCAGCCCTGAGTGGGCTACTCTCTTTTTCTGCAAAGGGTCCTCTGGAGAAAAAGTGTGAAAAGCATTGTTCACACCCCTGAGGGGGGAGAACGGGGGCGGGGGGTGGGCGGCGGGGCTGAGGCCTGCCCTCTGGCCCTCTGTGCGGAGCTGGAGCCCGGGCAGGACGGAAGAACTTCACAGGCAGCAGTTTCCAGATTCAGAAGTACAAGAGATAAGACATCTTCTTTTTCCATGGCTGGGCCTGATGGACTGACAGACCCGGGGCCGATTCTGCAGGTGGAGGGGCTCTGAGCTCAGTTCCAAGGTGGCCCCGACCCTTCCCCAGGATCGTGTCCAATCCAGGGCCCACCCCCCATCTGGAGATGTATGAAAGCACCCCCTGCCCTTTCCTGGGCTGCAGAGGGAGCCAGACCTCGTCTTCCTGCAGCACTGCCCTTAGCCAGCCCTCTCCTGGCCGCCCCTGTGCCTGCCTGGATGGCCCCGTGCCTGACTGGGCGGAGTCCTGTGAGGCCGCCCGCCTGCAGCCTCGGCCCCTGGATATGTCATTATCTCTTTCTCTCCAGGGTCTTCCTTCCCTTCTCGGGGCTGCGCTGGGGCAAGTTGCTAGGACCCTTCCGCTTTCAGGCCCCACACACTGTCCCGGGGCCGTGTGTGCTCTCCTTCCTGGGGCAGCCAGGGGGGCGGCCTTCTGCTTAGGAATCCAGTCTGTGTCCCACGGTATTTGCTGAGCGCCGATCTTGTAGACAAGAACCAAAAAATCCCTGCCCTCACATGGCTTACATTCTAGTTAGGGGGAGGCAGGAAATACAATAAAAAGTAAAACTGCGTAGTATCTTGGAAGACAACGAGTACCTGAAACAGTGTGGGTTAAGGAGGTTGGAGTTGCCGGATTGAGGGGAGAGAAGTGTAATTAAAAAAAGTTTATTGGGTCGCCTGGGTTGCTTAGTTGGTTGAGTGTCCAACTTCTGCTCAGGTCATGATCTTGCAGTCCGTGAGTTCGAGCCCCGCATTGGGCTCACTGCTGTCAGTGCAGAGCCCACTTTGGATCCTCAGATCCCTTCTTTATGCTCCTCCAAAAAAAAAAAATATTTAATTAATTAATCAATTTATTTTGAGAGAGAGAGAATCCCCAAGCAGGCTCTGTGCTGTCAGTGCAGAGCCTGACACGGGGCTCCATCTCATGAACTGTGAGATCATGACCTGAGCCAAAACTGAGAGTTGGAAGCTTAACAGATTGAGCCACCCCAGTATCCCCAAGAAGTGTAACTTTGAAGAGGGTGGGTAGGAAAGGCCTCACTGAGAAGGGAACATTGAAGCAAAGGCTAGAAGTGTATAAAGAAGTGGTGAGCCATGCAGGAGTCTAAGGGAAGAGTGTACCAGGTAGCAGGAATATCCAGTGCAAAGGGCCTGGGGCAAAAGCATGTCTAGTGTATTCAAGGCAGCGTGTCTGCTGGCACGGGAGGATGAGAGGTAAAGGTGGCCAGATGGGCAGGGCATCTCCTAGACCCCTCTCAAGACTGAGTTTTGAGTCTGAGGGATGATTATCAGAGGGTTTGAGAAGGGCAGCCATGATAAAACTTAGGTTTCCAGGGTCCCTCTGACTGCTGTGTCTACAAGGGTTGTAGGGGGCAAGGGTGGAAGCAGGGAGAGCAGAGAAGAGGCTGCAGCAATAACTCAGGGGGGAGACCACGGAGGTGCAGGGGACCAAGGTGGCAGCAGTGAAGGTGCCTTCCCCCTCCTTGCTCCCCGACTGGGGGTATCTTGCTCCTGTCCCCGTGGGGAGCCCAGCTCACAATCCCTGTGTGTCCTCTCATATCCACATTAACGTCCCCGGGAGCATAGGTGTTTGCTGCTCAGAAGTCAGAAGTTTACACTCTGGTTCCTGCTAAAAGTTCTTTGAGTCAATGAGTCCAGAGTGACCTGCCAATGGCCTGAAACGGGGTCAAGGGGAGACTGGAAATAATATAAAAAACATCTGTTACTATTTCAAAGGCATTGTCCCTGCACTAATAAAGGGTTCGTGATAAAGACATCAGTGGGTCCCAAAATAAGCATCCAAGATCAACTCTTGGGTTTCTCCCTGGGGATTTTTGGAAGGTCAGTCTGTAGCCAAGTTTGTAGAAGGGGGTGGGGCCTTCCCTAAACAGCCAACAACCAGACCGGTGTGTCCAAGGATTGCATCATTCTGTCCCACAGTGACTGGGACGCGCGGGTCCCTTCCTCTTATCCACCATCCAGTGAAGCACGATGGCTGAGAACATAGACACTGGAACTTGACCACTTGCCCTTAAGTTCGGGACTGTACAACCTCAGAGAGGCTGGAAGTGGGGAGGGGAGGAAGGAAGAAGAGCATGTGAGCAGATGCCGAGCCCCACCTTCCCCCCTCTTCCCAGCTGGGGTCCCTGAACTTGGCACATCTGAGCAGGGTCAGGAGCAGGTGTGTGACAGGCCCCGACAGGACTGGTCCGTGCTGGCCTGTGGACAGGATGACCCCACGGCCAAGCTGAGAGGTATGCCTGGATGCCTCAAGGGGGCAGAGCACATCTGAAGGCAGACAAGGGAGAATGGACGGTATCATTTCTGTTTGTGTCTCCATCAGGTTTAGCCCATTCAATACACTGATTACATATATATTTTGTATTTAAAAAAAATTTAAAGCTTTTTTATTAATTATTGAGAGACAGAGAGACACAGAGCATGAGCATGGGAGGGGCAGAGAGAGGGGGAGACACAGAATCCGGAGCAGGGTCCAGGCTCTGAGCTGTCAGCACAGAGCCCGATGCAGGGCTCGAACTCACAAACTGCAAGATCATGACCTGAGCTGAAGTTGGATGCTTAACCCCCCGAGCCACCTATGTACCTCTATATTTTGTATTTTTTTTAGTGAGGCCTAGGGACTCCCAAATGCCTCTCCTCAAAAACTTCGGGCATAAATATATTAACCACAGGCCTACTTATAACAGCAAATGAAGCCAAACAAAGCAAAAAACAAACAAACAAACAAACAAACAAACAAACCCAAGAACAACAATCTAAACAACTTGACAAGTGGGTTTGGTTAACGAAACTGTGTACCATCCAGAATATTCTGAAGGGAACAAAAGCATTGTTTACGCTCATACTAGATGGGAAATGCTTAATGCTCTAATATTAAGTTTCTAAAACACCCTAGGAGGCTAAATTATTCATACAGATCAATAATAACTATGCCTGAAAACTGATTAAAAATACTGGAAGAAATGCAGTCAAATGTTAAAAATACACCTTTGGGTGTTGAGAATACACAGTGAAAAGAAAAAGAAGACACTTAAAAAAATTTTTTTTATTGCCAGTGTACATTGACTTAATTTAATTTAATTTTTTAAAAACCTTTATTTATTTACTTGAGAGAGAGAGAGTGTGGGGCGGAGGGGCAGAGAGAGAGGGAGAAAGAGAGAATCCCAAGCAGGCTCCACACTGTCAGCGCAGAGCCCGAGTCGGGACTCAAACTTGCAAACGATGAGATCATGACCTGAGTTGAATGAAGTTGGAGGCTTACCTACCTGAGCCACCTGGGTGTCCCAGATTTAATTTAATTTATAATGAGTATCGTTACCCTTGTGTTTCTGATGCAGGATGTGTTGGAAGTTTCAGACGCTTCCTCCCACCCCTACAGGAAGTGAGCCCCGCACCCTCCCCTCCACCAAGGCCAGAGAACACAGTTTAGTTTTCAGATTGGAGTCTTACCCTTTTTACAAAAATACAACCGCACTTCACACGCAGTTTCTCAACTTTCTTTTCTCCCCTTCTAATTTGTCTTGGGAATGCCTCTCTGACAGCCGTAGAGATTTACCTCATTTGAAAAGAAACAACTGTGTGTCATTCTATTGTGTGGACCACAGTGATTTATTAGCTGGTCCCGCACTGATGGACATTTGGGGGTTCCCCGTTTCTGCAGGCACAGGGCTGCCAGGAACATCCCTGCATGTGTGCTTTCGGGCATTTGTGTATATTTCTGGAGGACAGATTCCCGTATGTGGGCTTGCTGCGTCAGAGGGTACAAGCATCTCAATTTTGATCAACATTTCCCAATTGCCTTCCAGAAAACTGGACCCCTGTATCTTCCCACCAGCTGACCGGAGGCCTGGGCGGGCATTGCTTTCATAATAGAGATAGGAATAACAAAATACACTTTATTATTATTATTAAAGTTTATTTATTTATTTTGAGAGAGAGAGAGTGAGCAAGCAGGGGAGGTGCAGAGAGAGAGGGAGAGAGAATCCCAAGCAGGCTCTGTGCTGTCAGAGCCTGACTCGGGCATTGATCTCAAGCACCTTGAGATCATGACCTGAGCTGAGATGGAGAGTCAGACGCTTAAAGGACTGAGCCACCCAGGTGGCCCTAGTATTATTTTTTAAATTTTAAATGATTGTCCCTAAGCCTTCCCACTCCCATTCTCTTGGGCTCTGCATCCCTGAGCTGTCGGGATGTCTCAGGCCAATCAGACCGCAGGTGAGATGCGGAGCAGTGGACCCAACAATTTACCCTAAGGCACCTACTTATAAGGAGGTGGTGCACCTGCTAATGCCTATTTGTAACAAGGGCCAAAATAACGGAAGCGGCCATTTTCTTTTTGGTCATCATGAGCACACATAGTCTGAAAAAAATCCACTTTTTTCTTTTTAAATGTTTTTTAAAATTATTATTTTTTTACACTTATTTCTTTTTGAGAGACAGAGAGAGATAGAGCACAAGCGGAGGAGGGGCAGAGAGAGAAGGAGACACAGAATCCGAAGCAGGCTCCAGGCAAACGTTCAGCACAGAGCCCGATGCAGGGCTCGAACCCACGAACCGTGAGATCATGACCTAAGCCGAAGTTGGATGCTTAACCGACTGAGCCACCCAGGCGCCCCAACTTTTTCTTTTAAAGAAATAATGTTTGGCACTTCAAAGATTTATACTATGAATATCAGGGTGATACATTTTATTTTTTCATTGCTATGTGACACCTAAGCAGCACCTGATTCAAGAGTATTTGAAATCTGAACAAACAACCCCCACCATTCCTCAAGGTCATGCTTAGAATAAGCAATTGGCCGTGGGTGCAGACCCTCGGGTGTGACCCGGGACCAACACGCCTGCGTCGCCCTATCTGTGTGCTCAGGGCCTGGCTTCTGGGCCCGTCCCCTTTCCTGGCTCGACCTCTCTGCCCCTGGGGCTTGTTTCCAGGGTCTGAAGGTCTGGGCAGCTCAGGAAGGTGCACCCTTCCTTCTCTTCCATGGGATGGAAGTACTGATGTAGTCCAAGGGGTCGGGTCCCTTGGGGTCTGGGCTCTGGCTGCTGTTTCTGAGCTTATCAGTTCTGGATGCGTCCCTGTTTCCAATCAGGAAGGACAAGCCGAGGGAGGCACCGTGAGTGCTTGTCACCTTGAGGGGCCCTGGAGTGTATCTGGAGTCTCTAAGTTTGGGCACTGAATGCCAATCAAGGTGGACAAGAGAAGGCATCCCTCGCTCTGAGAGCAGGCTGCTGGGCCAGAAGCTCAGTCCAGCCCAGAGACTTCAAGTAACTCCCCCAAAGTCACCCTGCTGGTGAAAGCTGACTTAAGCCCGTGTTCAGAACACGGATGCTAGAAAAGTCTTTACGGAGCTCCAAGATGAACACTATTGTACAGATGGGGCGACTCGGGCATGATGGCCTCGGGTGACGCAATGAGAAAGTGACAGAGACTCCCTAGAGCCTGGACCCACGGCCTATTGCTTATTCTAAGCAGAGCTTTGGGAACGGATTGGGGTTTCCTGGGAGAGAAAGGCACCGTGGTATTACAGGCGGAGGGATGGTCTGGCCTCACGGGGCTGTTCTGATGGTTGAATAACATTGATGTACAGGGAACGCCCTCGCACTGTTTGGCCGGCTTGATGGGAAAGTGCAGTATCGGCTGTGGTTCTTGGCTTTAACCTCCCTGCTCGCTGTCTGTTGCCGGAAGAATTTCCAGACCATCGTCTCTAAACTTTCTTTTTTTTCTT
>NC_043707.1:119374438-119376916 GCF_006229205.1 Suricata suricatta
CACATGCTGTGCAGAGCTATGGAGCTGGATTTGGGTCCAGCTCTGTCACTTACACAGGTGTAGTGTGACCTCGGGCAAGTTCCATCCGCTGTGACGGCCTTAGTTTCCTCGTCTGTAAAATGGGGATTGCCGTTTGCCCAGTTGCCCTCCCTCTTCCTGGCATCTGCTCCCATCCCTTTCCACGGGACAGTAGGAGGGCTCTCATGGTCCTACAGGACCCTGCTGCCAGCCCCCCACCCTGGTCACAACTCACCACTCAACAAGCAGGGATTGCCTGACCAGAGCTGGGCCAGTCCGGGCCTGATGACCTTGGTCTCAGGGAAGGACTCCGAAACTGCAATGGGACTTCTAGCAACTGTTGGGCCCTGGGTTTCCAGCCAATGCAGAGGTGAGGGATGGAGCCTAGTGGCCCCTGGCTCCTATAGGCTCTGTTACCTCTCATTGCTCTCGGTTTCTTGATATTCGCCAGGGCGAGCTAGAGTTCCGTCACTTTCACCAGACCAGTCCAGAAAATTCAGGACTAGCAGAGTTACTTGCCCGCAGGCTGAGAGGAGTTGAGGTCATGCAGTACTGGCTACAGGACCCTTTTCTGGGCTTGGGGAGGGTGGGGTGAGGCACGGGGTGGGGTTCCCCTTTACCCCGCAGTCCCATCTTCAGTCCATGGCCCCAAGAGTCTGGGTTCCTCTTATGCCCAGAACAGAGAGTATCCTTGGTCAGGACCTTCACCTCCCTCAAGCTGGATGCTAAACCTTGGTTAATAAAAGCTCAGCAGAGAGTAAGGGTCAGAGGGAAAAGCCTCAGTTTCAGGGGCAGGGGAATGGGCTTTATTAACAATGAGGAATGGAGGGACAATGCCTTACCTCTAAGCTGGGTTCACTGGAGGGGCTGTTATGGGCATGGGGACAGCTGTTGGGGGCCAAGTTTCTTCACAGGTCTTACTCCATCACTTGGTTCTTCTCTCATTCGTTTGTTTAATTTTTTAAAAATGTTTATTCAGTTTTGAGAGAGAGAGAGAGAGAGAAAGAGAGACAGAGTGGGGACTGGGGAGGGGCAGAGAGAGAGAGAGAGGCACGGAATCCGAAGCAGGCTCCAGGCTCTGAGCTGTCAGCACAGAGCCCCATGCAAGGCTTGAACTCACGGATGGCAAGATCATGATCTGAGCTGAAGTCGGATGCTCAACTGACTGAGCCACCCAGGCACCCTGGATGTCAGTGTATTTTTATGGACACCTGACTGGGGGGGGTTCAGCCAGACTGCCGGCCCTTCGCTGGCAGTGCCAGGCTGGGTCTGGCTCACAACTGTCTCCAGAGCCTTCCTGGGAGCCTCACTCCTGCTCTGTGCAGCTGAGGGAGCTATACTGCTGGTGTCAGAGTTTAAAGTGTGTACCTGAGTCGCTTCCCGCTGTGCACGTTACCGGGGCACTGGCCCCTGGCTCTCTGGCTCTCTGGCTCTCTCTGCCTGGGCCACCCTCTCCTGGTTTCCAGTGCTTTCAGGGTGGGCGGGACCAGGGTCAGGGTCCCTTCAAGATCTCCCTCTGAAACCGGAGATGCTGCTCTGGGTCACCTGTTCCTCCCCACCCAGCCATGTGCTGCTGCAGTGAGAGGGGCTTTGATGGGGGAGGGGCGGAGGGCTCAGGGGCTGGGTTCCCAGGACAAATGGAAGGAGCCGGAAGGGAAGGGAGGAGGTACTAGGATCCCCGTGGGCTCACTTCACTGTCCCCGCCCCACTGTCCTGACTTATTAGGTGCACGTTGGCCTGGCTCAGGTAGTGGTCATAGCCCCCCAAGGAATCTCTGGGGCTTCCTTGGCCCTGGGGTGGGGTCCACTGTGACCCCCTTCTTGTTCTGCCCTTTCCCACATGAACTCAGAAGGAGCTTGGTTCAAACTTCTCAGCCGGGAGTGATTTTGCTTCCCAGGGGGATATGTGGCAAAGTCTGGAGACATTTTTGATGGCCCCAATTGGAGGGATGTGATAAAGCACCCACATAGTGGGCAGAGGCGAGGGGGGCTGAGTGCACAGGACAGTCCCCAGAACAGAGACAAATCCAGCTCCCAGTGTCAGTTGCGTTGCTGTTGAGAAGCCCCACAGCACTTATAGAGAATGAAGCCCAGAGAGGGGCAGCGACCTACCAGAAACCACATAGCACATTGGTGGTAGCTCCAAGATGACAGCCTGGACTCCCTGACCTGGGCTGATCTGGCTTGGGGACCAGACACCTGTGCCCGAGGTTTCAGTTAATGCTAAGTAGCCTCTTTTGTCTCCAGCGGGGCTTTTATTTCTCTCTCTATATAATTCCAATTTCAGGAACATTTTTGTCAGTATTTTTATGCTCCCTGTCTTTCATTGTGCTTTCTCTCTGGGCAACCTGAGGCTTGCAGGCAGCTAAGCACGGCATGTACATTCCAATGAAATGCAATACAAAATAATTGAGCATATTTCTGTCAGGTCTGAGCGATGGATTAATCTCCCTACACAGCC
>NC_043707.1:119377016-119398754 GCF_006229205.1 Suricata suricatta
ACGGCATGTACATTCCAATGAAATGCAATACAAAATAATTGAGCATATTTCTGTCAGGTCTGAGCGATGGATTAATCTCCCTACACAGCCCTATGCTTTCCTTCCCTCCCACTGCATTTTGGCTGAGTGTTTCCCCCCTTCCCAGAATCTCTGAAATTCCAGGGGCTTTGCAGCACCTGCTCATCAAAGATACAAGGTCCTGACTTTACGGCCTGTGTCCGGTGATTGGGAAACGATGTTCTCGAGGAGCAGGACCCACCCGCGTCCTGGGTGGGCCTGGGAGGGACGCAGGGACACTCCTGGGCAAATGGAGTGTTGGTGCAGCCACTGGGGGCGCTCAGTGCGTGCAGGGTCGGCAGGGAGGTCCTGAATGTGACCAAACAGTGGGTGTAGCTCAGGGGGAGAGCGAGAAGCACCTGTCGCCTAGGAGACAGGTGAGGGGAATGGCGGAGGACCCACGAGGTGAGGGAGGCACAGGGCCAGGCCCTGCAGGTCCTCCTCAACTGTGGGAGCTCCCCTGTTTCCATCCTGAGAGCACTGGGGAGCCACTGAGTGTTTGAAGGAGGGAGGCACAAGGAGATTTCTGCAGTGAACTCTCTCTCCGGGCAGCGGTTGGGAAAGGCCAGCAGGCCGTGAACAGCAGCAGCAGGAGGCAGAGGAGACTGCGGAGAGGTCCAGGGAGGAGTCGATGGGGTGGGAGGAGGCCGTGAAGCTGGAGAGAGAGTGTGATCCTGCTGCCTCTCCGCGGACATTTATTATTTGTTTTCATCTCTGTACGTCCTGTGATAACTGATGAATGAAAGAATGCAGTCGTGCTGCAGACTGACCAGAGGGGGGCGCCTGTAGGAGGGGTGTAGGGGCGGAGGGAGGAGTGCAGGCAGGTGGGAGGGAGCAGGCTGGTAAAAGGTGAATCTGCTGGCGATGAGGTGGGCTGCATGGTAGCCTCAGCTGCCCAAGGACAGGGCACGCAGGGGTGGCTGGGTTGCCCTTGCGCCTGGGACACAAGGCTTTCTGGGTTCCCCGGGGGACAGGTGAGTGTTTCTGTGGGCCCGGGTGCTTTCTTAGCTCTCCATGGGCCGAGACTGACACAGGGAAGGACACAGGTAAGTGTCACCCCTGTAGGCTTGGCGGAGGAGGTGTGGGTTCACAGAGACCCTGGCTCTGAACTTCCCAGAAAAGGAGGGGGTGGTCCTGGCTTCCTGGGCACCTCTTCCTTGTAGTGCCGCGGCAGCCAGCCTGGGGAAGGGTGCATAGAAGTCACCCAGGATCCCTCGATGTGGCACAGCAGCAAGATTTTAGGATTTAGAGTCACAGGCCTGTCTGTGGAATCCTGGCTTGGCCTTCAGTGTGTGTGACCTCACGTAGGTACTTCCATCCTGGAGCCTCTGTCTTCACATCTGGGAAATGGGCACCATCCCTGGGGTCTTGCCCCAAAGCCTCTGGGAGCCGGCGCCCCCTGGGGACTAGGGGCAGGTGTCCAGGAGCAAGGTGTGGGCTCCGGAGGTGGGATGTGACGGGACGGGGTTGGCAGGGGTTGAAGGAGGGGGCTGAGGACATCGGTAACAATAACCATAGCTAATGGATGGGGAGACTGGGTCCCCAGGGGTCAAGGTCTCTGTCCCAGGTCACACAGCTGGGGTTTGGACTCAGGGGTTCTTTCTCCGCAGTCCAGCTCTCAACCTTGAATCTGAAGAGGGAGAATAGGCAAAGGGCACCAGGGGAAACTTCAGCCAACCCGGCATAGTCTGTGGTCATGCTTCCTCCCGGTTCAGATGTGAGGTGACAGGCCTGGTCCCCGGCTGTCATCACCTCTGGGTAATTGATGAGCATGGAGCACTCAGGTGTCTCTGAGGGGAAGGACCTGTTCAGAGGTGAAATCTTTATCCGGAGCCATTAAAGCTGGCCTGGGTGCAACTCATACAAACCGACATGTCAGACCCGTGCATCACCTGTTGAACAGTTCTCGAAATGCCAGGGTGGTGGGGAGGCCTGGGCAGGACTTGGGCCCCATCGGGCTGGGTGATGCTGATGCGGGGTTTACCGGGACAGGATGGGTGGGCGCTGTCCGGATCTGAAGCCACCCTTCTGCTCAGAGGCAGCTCGCATGGGGTCTGCCAGTTGCAACTTGCAAAAAAAGTAAAGGGCTGTGATCTGACCTCTTATCGCTGTGTAACGTTTCACATCACTCTACTCTCTGGGCCTCAGTGTCCTTATCTGTAAAATGGGGCCAATAGCAGAACCTATAGCAGACCAATAGAATAAATGAGAAAACAGGATGGAGACTTAGCTCAGTGCAAGAGGGGCTCAAGTCTCTTGCTGTTTTATTGACTTGTGTGCTGGAATCAGGAAGGCAGGGTGGGCAGGGGGGAAGAGAGGGGAGGGAGGCAGCAGAGGTGGCTGGTTTTCTGGGCACCGGCTCACAGGTCGGGATGGAGCCCCAGAGGCGTGGTCTGTCATTCACCCTTTGAAGGTCTGAGGGAGATGCCAGTGCTGGCTGCTTTTCCAGCCGAGGAGACGGGCTCAGCCGAATTTAGCCCAAATTCCTAGCGCTAGTAACAGGCCACAGCCAGGAGAGTGAGCTCTCTAAAGTCCTTGTCTTCTGGATGAGCCTCCTGGGTCTACATGGATGGTCCCAGGGACAGGGTAGAGACCTCCTGTGACCCACTGGGGCTCCTCAGCACTCCTGGGAGTGTTTAAATGGACACATCATTACAGGGTGTGACAGTTCATGGACAGCTGATTAGTCCTAACAAGGATCTTGAATCTGTCATTGATCAGGAGCAGAGTCTGTGCCAGAGCTGGCTTCCTCCTTGTGGCTTCCCCGTGGCCCAGCAGTGCCTGCAGCAGAAGGGGACCAGGACGCCCATCGGCCAGCTCCGGGGACCAGAAAATGGGGCCCAGCCGCTCCCTGGCCTGTCCCCAAGCCTATTCTCTTCTCAGCTCTGCCCCTTTGCATCCCCTGAACCCTCAGGCCTGGGGACCTCTTTCATTCTCACATCTTGTGGGCACCTTGCAGCCCCTTCCGGGCCCTCCCCTCCATGGGACCTTGGCAGCAGAGAGCCCCGGGGCCATTACGGGCCTCACTTCTCAACAGTGCAGGAAGCCAAGTAGGAAAGAGGGAAGGGTCTGTCCAGGCACGTCGCTCTGGGCGGAGCGCATCGCACCTGGTGGCTACCTGCGCTCTCATGGGGGATGCACTGTGTTTGATGCCTTGATGTCTTGTCCGCCGGATAAATGAATTCCGTCAAGTCTCTTGAGGCCGGCTCTCAAAGTAAAGTGTTTAGGGGGAGATGGATCTCTTACCCTGATGGCAAAATCACTTGAAATGATTCTTTAATCCAGTGTCCCTGTGAACCTTGGTGCTGAAATTCTCAAGCCTGTTCACCCTGAATGTTTTCTCCTTATTCCCCCTCAACTCAACAGACCCCCACCTCGTCTTCTGGAGCTCCGTCCTCCGTCTCTTACAGAAGAGCGCAGCAAAGGAGCATGGCTGGGCTCACGATAACCAGCCGGTGCCTCAGGACGGTGTCTGGGGGGAAATGACAGAGCACAGAGCCTGCCTCGCGGGGTCTGTCGGGGAGAGAGGTGCTCGCTGTCAGAGGCCCTGGCGGCCCAGGGCTGGCAGCGCACCGGGTGTGCAGGGGGCTTTGCAGACCCAGGGTCCGTGTGCCGTGCGGCAGGATGGAGAGATGGGGGCACCTGGGAGGATGGGGGTGCCTCACCCCTGATGGAGACGGGGGGCTGCCGCTTTCCCGCTAACCCCCGCTCTCCACCCTGCCCTGCTTCCGTCCCCCATCGCCGCCCACCTTTCAGATCTGAATCCTGCACTGGGGCCCAGCCCTTTACAGTTTGCAAAGAGCTGCATTTGATTTCATGCATGCCTTCATTCATGAGTTCATTCATGTTACTCACTCCATGGGTGTTGGGGCTCACTGTGGGCCATGATCTGTACGAAGGTTGGGGTTACAGAAATGGGCCTACAGGACACAGTTTTGCAGGACTTCAGGATTTGACGGCAGAGATGGGTGTAGTCGAAAGGCCACGGCTCTTATGAGAGATGTGGTGCTGGGCACAGAGCAGGCGCTTCCCTTGATTAGAATGGTTTGGGCGGCTTGTAGCAGAAGATCCAACAATGATGCCCCAATCACCTGAGACCTGGAATGATTGTACGTAAAAGGGTTCTGGAAGGAGGCGGTTCCAGAGTTGGTCAGACGCTCAGTGAGGCCATAAACCAGGGCCTTTCCCTCTTTCTTATTTGTCATCCTTGGCTGTGGTGGCCTTTTTCATTAGCTTCTTGCCTCAGGGCTGCAAGATGGCTGCCACAGCTCCAAACATTGTCTCATATAAAGGCATTCAAGTCTAGAAGAGCGGAGTCGAGTGAGGCAGAAAAGCCATTTTCCAGGAGCATTCCATGCACCAGCAGATTTTCCTCACACCTCAGCAACTAGATTGGGGTCACACGCCCCCTCCTGAAACCAAATCTGGAGAAGGAAGGGGTGTGCCAGGCTTGGCTTCACCCTGGGCCAGGAAGGCCCCCCAGGGCTGAGCCTGTGGCTACAGAAAAAGCCCAGGGCTCTTCGAGGGGTGGGTCTGGGGAGGGGGGGGCACCCGTGTGCACCGTTTTCTCATTGGTGCTGTGACTCAGGGTCCCAGGTAGGTAGTGTGGGCTCTGGGGTGGTGACCAAGCCCAGGCTCTGGGGACAGGGAGTCCCACACTGAGCCTCTGTCCTCCATGGGCTGTGGAATCTGGTCCATGGCATGGTCTTTCCCATGTGGAGTGGGGACCATGACAGCACCTGCTGAGAAGGGTGGTCGTGAAGGGGACAAGGGTCGTACCTGTAGGCACCTGGGGTGAGGGGTGACAGTTGTTGGCTATTGCAGCGATCAGCCCTATCTGTAAAATGGGCCCATGCATGCAGCCTCCTCTGTGACAGTCCCGGGGTGACAATAGCGGGGAGATGAGTTCCTACCAGTGAGCACTTCTTGTGTGTGCTGGCGCCCTTCACACGTCCCCGGTCACTTCATCCTCAGAGCCGCCTGCGAAGAGGGAGCTATTTTCATCCCCATTTTACAGCTAAGAAAACTGAGGCTCAGGAGGATGACCCCCAGGTCAAGTGAGGGCAGCCAGGGCTCCAGGATTGTTCAGCCACTGTGCTTTGACTCAGCGCAGGGCCCGGTGGAGCCGGCACAGGCAGGTGCTCAGGGAACCCCTTCCCTCCAGGTTGACTGTCACCAGGGTACAGGCTGGTGGCGGGGGCCTGTCCTATCTCCTTACCCTGCCCTGTGCCCCTCCTGAGCTCCAGGGCCCCAAACCTCCCTGGTGCAAGACTTGCTACCGTCTTGGCTGTCCCTCCCCTCCAGGACGATGAACAGCCACCTTCTGCGACATCAGTGATGGCTGGTGTCACTTGTCTTGGTGGTGAAGTGGCAGCTTGCATTCTTGGGGAAACAATATGCGCTTATACAGAACATAAGCATATGCTAATGATGGATAATTACACTCCGTATTTATAGATTTACCGACATCTATGAGACCGCTGCTGACAGTTACACACCTACAGGCGCATCTCGATGTAATAACCACACGGAAGCTCCTAGGCAGCCCATGACCTGAGCCGGGGCACCTGGTGTGGGACCAACGTGCAGCCCAGCCCTGCTCACTCAGGTCTACACCCATCACCCTCTCAGCCTTCCCGGTCCCTCTGGCTTCCCAAAGAGGTGGCCCAGTCTGTAGGGGACCAGCCTGGGAAAGACCACAGACAGTGACTTCCCCTTTTTCCAGCTGGGGAAACTGAGGCCCATTCACTCATTCACTCTCCCACCCAACAGTGTGCGGAGTGCCTGACCTGCCTCAGGCTCCACTCTAGCCCCGGGGGATCCAGCTGTTGCTGGTTGGGGGGACCCAGGGGCCCAGGGGACAATGCTAGGTGGTGATGGGCACCTGGGGGGACCCAGGGGACAATGCCAGGTGGTGATGAACACCTCCAACAAGCACCTCCCACCCTTGCCCCTGCCCCCACCAGGTCCTGCTGCTGCTGAGCCCAGGAGGCTGGCGTTCCCAGCCAGTACCTCATCCCAGCATTAGGGCCCCTGGGATCAGGCTTACCTCACTCTACTCCACCAGCCCCCCTTCCCTGCGGGACTCCCTGGCAGGAGCACCGGTCCCGTATGATTGCATTAGACAAAGGGTTTCACTGCAGAACTCCGTATGTCAGTCTGTGGGCTCTGAGGCTGGTGCTGCCCCATCCCCCTCCTGCTTCACAGCTGGTGGAACAGAGGTGCAGGGGGTTCAGAGTGAGGAAGTCACCTCCTGTCTCTGTCCACGGCCACGCCTGCTGCTGTTTCTGCCTCTTAAGTGTAATTCTTCCTTTTAGCTTGTCCATTTGACATTTATTTATTGAGCACCTACTGCATGCTTGGCTGTGTTCTGGGGGCTCAGGACATGGGGGGCAACAAAGCCCATATCGCCTGCTAAAGGTCACCAGATACAGATGGGGAGTCAGTTTGCTTCTTAGGCCCCAAAATGACATCAAATACCAGCTCCTCACACCCCATGTCCCAGAGGAAGACACCAAAACCAAAGGGCCAGACGACAATGTGACATGGGCTGTGGGCTGGTCTGGTGGGGAGAAGCCAATCGCGTGGATACAGTTTTATCACCGGCAGTTTTCTCACCCCGAGGAAGACGAGTCCATGTTCTCAGAGGACCTCAGGGCACTTGGCCAAAACTTACCAGCTCCGACTGTCTTGCCCTTGTGGCCTGTGTGGAGAGTACAAGGTGGCCAGGGAAGCGGGTCACAGCCATTGTCCTGGGCAGCCCTGTCCTCATGGGGCCCAGGCATCAGGCTGTTTTAAATCTTCCAGGTAATTCTAATGGGCAGCTGGAGGTGAGGGCCCTGGCCTGGGTTTTGCTCGATTTCTGAGGTTTCTTTGCAGCCATGCCTGATACACACACACACACACACACACACACGCACGCACACACACGTGCACACACACACGTGTCAGGTCCTATACGCCACATATCATATAGACACGTCTATCTGCCTCTCTATGTCTCTATCTCTGCCTCTGTCTCGTCTCTATTTCTCTGTCTCTGTCTCTGTCATATGCTTTGCTGTTAAATACCACTCGTTTGTGCCCCTTAGGACTCACTTGTTCTATAAGGTCCACACCTTCAGTCCTTCTTCTTTTTCAATGAGGTGAGTGAGTGCTCCCAGGGCTGGTAAGGGGCAGAGCCAAGACTTAGGTCCAGGCCAGGTCGGTGCCCCCACTATTGACCCTCACTCCATCCCAATCACTCAGAGTCCAAGATGCTGATGCGCCGTGTCCAAGATTCTGAGTTTTTTAAAATTTTTAAATGTTTATTTATTTTAGAGAGAGAGAGAGTGCGAGCAAGCAGAGGAGGGGCAAAGAGAGAGGGAAACACAGAATTGGAAGCAGGCCCTAGGCTGTCAGCACAGAGCCCAACATGGGGCTCGAACTCATGAACTCACAGATTGTGAGATCATGACCTGAACCGAAGTCGGGCACTTAACCAACTGAGCCCCCCAGGCCTCCCCGGATTCTGTGATGCTCTAAGTGTCTGACAATGTCCCATTGACCATCCCACTATTTTCCTGTTTTGTGAACCATACTGTGTGGTTTTGACGATTCTGTCTTAATGTCGTGCATGTTTTTATGTCCAACGATGATAACTTGTTACTTCCCTTCAGTAGTCTCTGATCCTCATATCTGGGGGGTAGCCTCCTTTGGGGGGAGGCCCCTCTCCAGAGCAGGCAACCAGTCCTCACAGCTGTCTCCCCCAGGCCTCTGGTTACCCCTTCTTCCCTTTCGAATCCCACCCAGACCATCTTCAGCTCCTCCCTTCTCCGGGCTGGCTTCAGATGGTCTGAGTTTATGGCTGTCACAAGGGTTATTGGCCATGACAGTGACTTAGAATAGTTAAGCTGGTGGGAAACTCTTGCCAGACTTGGGACCCGCAGCGAGTCCTAGAGCCCAGGCAGCCACAGTCCACACGCACGCCTGATGGGTCTCGGCAGTCACAGAGCGACGCTGCCCCTGTGTGGCTGCCCTGTGTCACGGGGACCCCTGCAGAGAGCCCCTCTCCCAAGTGGTGAGTGTTCCTTAGCTGCTTGAGGTCCAGGCTCCTCCCTCCCTTCCCTGCTGGAACCTCCTTCTCTCTCCCCTCCCTGCTCTCAGGACAGGGTGTCCCCTGGGTGTCGGTGCACTGTCCTTGGACTCCAAATTCCCACAGTGGGGGCTCCATCCCTGTTAATGGCCCCAGGCATGGGTTAGACCACAGGCTTTGACCCACCCTGGTTTCCAGTCTGGGCTCTGCCACTTTCTTCCTATGGGATCTCAGGGAATTACTTAACCTCTCTGAGCTCAGTGTCCTCACATGGGAGTTGAAAAAAAATGAAAGGGTCTGCCTTATGGGATGGAGGCCAGACTTCTATGGATGGGGTAGGATAGTCATTGGCTCAACAGTCCCATGAACACTCTATTGATGAGGTCTGTTACTATCACCACTGCTATTGCTGTGTCAGGGCTGGCGATTTTCTGGCCCTGAGTGCACATAGGAGAGCAGCTTCCCCTGAACCTGGAGGGTCTGCCCCCACCCCACCCGGGCCTCCCGTCACAGGGGCGGTGAGAAGAGAATGAGCTTCCCATCCCATGGGCGTGGGTGCAGTCAGCCTCCAGTCCTCACTCCTTGTGTGACGTGGGTCAGTGACGGAGCCTCATCAGTTTCCCCCTCTCAAACGGGCACAATAATACTGACCACGTAGGGTTATGTAAGGGTTTGACGAGGGCTTATTAGCGGGAGGCAGATTCCTAAGGTCAAATCATTTGAGACCGTGACTTCTGGGAATTTCTCCGCCTCTCTGGGCTCCCCATCCTTGCCTGTAAAGCAGTATCTGCTTTTTAGAATGACGTTATCATTCTGGGCCCCGTGGGAGTGCGGCGCTGAGCGGCCCTGAAAGCTCTCCCTTTCTGTCACTGCTGCGCTGAGCGATAAGAAACCCAGGCCAAGGGACACTAGATTAACCGTCTGGGAACGAGACCGTGTACGGCGTGCTAAATTATGCAGGGTGGACAATTAGAGAACGAAACGATCTATAATAAAGGGCTAATTGACCAGGACAGAGGCTCAGTGCTTGGGAGGCAGAGGTGAGGGACAGGCGCCCGCAGCCCCTGGGCAGGGCTGTCCTCGGTGGCCGCGCGTTCTCCTTAATGACACTCCTCCTTCCCCTCGGTACAAGTCAGGCACGTGCCCCGGGAGGCGCTTGGAAAGTGCAAAATGGTAAATATGAGAGCATGTCAGTCACCTGATGCTCCGCCTCTCGGAGACAGTGGCCATTAAATTACTGATGCCTTTCTTCATTCTTTGTTTCACCACAGACGCTGTTTCCACGTCGCCGTCAGGGGAGCTAGGATACGGAGCGACGGCACACGGCTTCCAGAACAGTGGGGGTCATTTCTCGCTCCTGTCACACGTTGCTGTGGTCAGGGGAGGGCTCCGCTCACCTCAGGCACCTGGGGACCAGGCCGATGGGGCGCCACCGTCCTAGGGTGTCAGCACGTCCCCATGCACTTCTCTGTCCGTCACGGTGACGGGGAAGAACGGACATGAGAACTGAGCTCTGACCCTTAAATGCCCTATGCTCCCTCCTGGAAGGTTCTCTCCCCACCTCTATTCTCGTTTCTCGGCCAAAGCAGGTCACAAGGGCACTTCTCCACCCAGGCAACAGGGACGTGCGCGGTCCCGTGGGGCGCCGGAAGGACGGCCGGGTCTCAGCGAGCCCAGCCACGCTGCACGCGCACTTCGACACTCAGGTCTGACCGGGTTCCGTCTCTTTATATTCCTGGAAATAGTCCATTTGACTGATGTTCCCACCTACCTCCCACTGTTGAACAGTTTCCTTCTTTCTTACTATCATGTGTAACATTGCAATGGTTTTCTCCCTTCTTTAACCTTCCTCTAAATTTCTGTTTTGTTGGAAAAGTCTCCCATAATGGAAGGAAATGTGGGGTGAAATAGTATGATGTTTTACGAACCGAAAATGGCTACTATTTAGGGAGGGAATAATCCTCAGGTCCTGTTCACGGACTCCCAGATCTGAGACCTTCTCGGCTCCACAGGCTCCCACCCTGCCCCCTCCACCACTGTGCCCAAATCCGTGCAGGGGCCTTCTGCCCTGACCCTGCTCCTGTCACTGCCCCAAAGTGGCCAGGTCAATGGGAGACTCCGGGAAGAGACACCCCTGCCCTGCTCCGCACCCCCCAGCCCCTGAAGCACAGGGCACTGTCCCCTAGGGATCCTGAGCCCCTATCTCCTCCCCACACCCCCTGCAGCCCTCCCCACCCACAGCCCCCATGTTCCTCCCTGGGCCTGGAGCCATCTGCATGGTCAGGCTCAAGTCTCGCCCTTCCCTTCCCTACAGTGGGAGCCCCCTCCCCTCATTTACCCCCTACATATCCTGAAGGGCTCTTTGCCCCAGGGTCATTGGCTCCAAAGGCCTTACAGCCAAGGGCAGTCTGGCTGCACCTGTCTCTGCAGCCTCAGCACTGCCACATACCCCCCTTCAAGGTGGTCAAACTGCACAGGCCTTTCTTCTGCACTTGAACCTCTGAGCCTTTGCATGTGTTGTTCCCTTCGCCAGGAGCATCCTCCAGGGCGTCTCACCTGGCTGACTCCTATGTGACTGTCACATCTGTGCATAGAAGTATCACTTCCTCTGGGAAGCTCCCCCAACAAGGTGGGACCCCGTGGTTCTCATCATGTCATAGCTGATTATTTATGTAGTCATTGCTTTCATGTCAGCCCGTCCTTTATGACAGGAAACCCCACGGAATCCAGACTGAGACTGCCTTAGTCACCCCGCACCCCAGAACCTAGCTCTGTACTTGGTGCACGGGCAGGGCCCCCAGCCTGTCCAGGGCCCTGGGAAGCGGGAGGACCTTGTGGGTCGAGGAAGGGAGGGATGGGGACAGGGGACCTGGGCCCGCGTGTTCTGAGGGATGTGAACAGGGTCTCCCTACAGCTGCCTGGGTGATCAGGAGGGAGCCAGAAGCCCCAGGTGTGTGCAGGTTAGCAGGGGTCGGGAGGGTGAGCATTCAGTTCACGTGCCCTCCTCGAAGGGAAGGACACCTAACACAGGAGCCAGTGGGGCTGGCGCATTAGCAAGTGAGCAGGGCTCATCCTTCATTAAAATAGAATTTGGTTAAATGACTCGCTCACATCATTTCCCTGTAATCCCCCTCGGGCTCCTCGGCTGCTTTGCTTCTCCATCTTGCCTCCCCCTGCAGGATAGTTTATCACTTTTCTCATTCTTTTCTTTGTTTAACTATAAGACAGCAAAGAAAGAAGGAGCCGAGCTGACTGGGTGGTCCCTTTTTCAGGAGCCAAAGAAACCATTCTGCCAATTGCAGGAAATGATTAGACATGAGAACAGCAGTTCTATCCATTACGGCTGGAGAGGGAGCAGGGGGGTCTCGGGGGATGGGGCCTCTGTAGGTGAAGACAGGTGTGCAGACAGGCACAGCACACACGCGGCACAGCACACACGTGCACAGACAGACAGACACACACACACAAACACCCCCATGCACACACGGGCACACACTCATCCCTCATGCACGTGCCATCCAGTCCAGTCCACCCCCCTTCTTAGATTCTTCTCGAGTCTTCTGTTTTGCATGTGCCCGTGGCCATGACATTGTGTGACCTCCATCAGCTCCAGCTGGACCCCTGCAATGCCCTCCTTGCTGTCACTGTTCCCCTTCCTAGATCACTGACTCATGTGTCCCCTGGAGGTTAACCTTGCACCTTGCAGAGGCCCCGGAACAAATACATATTTGACTTATTCTGAATGAATGAGTGAGTGAATTCTGCGTGGATACCAGAAATAGGCTCTGAGCTTCTCAGGGGCTTGGAGCACTTGCTAACTCCTAGAAACCTTCATCCCAATGCAGTTGGCGGACATTTGAGCCCTCAGAGAAACTACTTCCTGCTGTGGACGGATAAGCTGGGGCCCAGAGCAGGCAGCAGAAAGCCCAGTGCACAAGGGCTTAAGCTATCAAGGTGAGAGGTGGATCAGGTCTCAGGCAAGGCTTGATCTAGCATCTCAGTTGTGCGACTGAGGACCCATGTTTTTCCACCCCTCGGCTCTGCTTTCCAGAGTATCAACTTTGCCTTCAGCATCCAAGTGGGACACGTGTTCCGTCTTTCCCATTTACTGGAAGATATCGTCTCTCTCAGTCTTGCAGGTAGAAGTGGGGTCAAGGCTGCCCCCCAAAGGGGGAGGCCTAGAGTGGATGGCAGAGGGACAAACACGGTGTCATCCCCTCTTCCCAGGGAGCAGAACCCACCTGGCCCAGAGGAGAGGTAGAGGTGGGTCTAGAACGCAGGTCTGAGGAGGAAGGCAAGCCGTGAGTCTGTCTGAGGCAGAGGGGGTGGGTGTGTCACCCCCTCCCCACCCCCACCTTCATGCCTCTACCTCAACCAACACTCCTTCTTTGCAGTATCAGTCATGACAATGGAGTTGACCAGACCGGAGACTGTGACATGCAAATCCAGGCTGGACTTACTGTCCTCCCCCTCTCTGGAGCTGAGAGTGGATTCTGCTCCCAGGGAGGATGAGACCCCTTCCCAGAGCCCTGCCCTTGTCCTCCCACTGACTGCCCCTGGGACAGGCACACACACTGCCTCTCTGGGTCCTCATCGGACAGGATAGGACATGTCACTGCATGTCCCCGCGGCTCTGTGCTCTGGCCTGAAAGGCACTCAGGCTGCTGCACTTATTGGAGACTCAAGGGTTATCAAAGCTGGGGGGAGGGGAGTCGGTGGGGGCGGTGCACATGGGGGAAACTGAGGCCTGTTTTCTCTTCACAGAACTGGGCTCCACTTTGTTCTCAGGCTGGGTTCTCCTGCTGAGTCACACAGAGTGCCTCCCTCCCATTCCCTCCCTGAGTTACAGTCACACCATCCCCACGTGTCCCCAGTCTCCTCTTGGGGTCCCTCCCCCTTAGACATGGGGCCCAGCCAACCTCTCCAGCCTGGTCCCCCTCCGCCTTCACCTCTCTCCCACCCCTCAGCCCTCACACACCCTGAGCCATAGAAAGTTAACAGTCATAATGCATGAAGTTTATTGAGGTCGTAGAATGTTCCAGGTGTTGAGCTGAGTGGTTTACATGGATTGTCTCTTTCATCGGTGTAACTTATTTGTGATGTTTTTCTATGTGTCACATGCTGTGCTGGATGCTTTGGAGACAATCATGAATAGACACTCACTTTTTGGCCTCCTGGAAATTCCGGTTTCACTGGAGAAAACAGACATCAGCCAAAAGAACAAAGAAATAAAAATTACAAAAGATTCCAGCTCCCCGGTTCCAGGCCTTTGGAGAGGATTCTAAACCGAGCTGTAATGTGGTCTATAATCCCATTAAAAATATCATTAATGTCCTCTTTCTTCATTCGCTGGGCACTCGCTGTTCTGTCCCATGGCCAAGGGCCTGTGCCAGAAAGCAAGGGAGGTTTACGGAGACACCTGTCACTGGCCAGACGCACTGGTCTCATTCTGTCCCCACCACGTTGCTGCAAAGTTGACGTTACTGTCCCCACTTTGCAGGCAAGGAAGCTCCAGGCTGAGGACGCCCAGCCCCTGCTCTGGGTCTCGTGGCCACCCAGCGAGGGTCTGGCAGACAGCACCTTTTCCCGTCCCTGTCCCCCCAGGAAGGGACCCCTATTCTGCTCAGGAGCCTGCCCTATTATCATTACAAAGACAGTAATAACTGCAGCAGTGGCAGCAACAGCGAACGTGACCCCTCCCTATGACTGTCCATGTGCAAAGCACTTTGCTTATAAGATGTCATTTACTCTACACAACGAGTGGGCAAGGCAGGTACCGGCCCCGTGTTGCACACAAGAGGACAGCTCTGTGGACATGACGGGCTAACCCAAGGGCACTGGTGAGTCGGGGGCAGAACCTGAACCCAGATCTGCTGGGTCTTTAGGAGGAAGGAGGGCTATTCCTGTAACAAGAAAAGAGAAGCCAAGAAGCGGTGGGAAGAAGGGAAGAGATACATGGAGAGAAACTGCGGTGAGACAGCTGGCGGCCAGGGAGAGGGTGAGCGGGCGGGGCCTGGGGTCCCACCGGGGCTCCAGCTCCTCGTCCCAGGCCTGCATCCGGCCCGGGTGCCCTAAGTTCCCGGAGACACCCTCACAGCCCTGCCCTCTCCCTTCCCCGTGTTTCTTGGCCTAAATGACACTGAGTGCTTTTCTGTTATTTGTGAAGAGCCCGACTCAGATGCCAAGGATACCTGCTTATTAAAAAAAACAACACACACAAAACTGCTTAAAAAAAGGAACAATTCCGAAAATGAGTATCTCTCACTTAGAGAGGTCTCATCAAATAAGAGGAACGAGGCATTTGCAAACCTATATGGAAATTAAACCCACAATCTGGACACACGCTTGTTTGACAAGTGATAATTAACTGCTGACAATATAATTTCAGTTTGGAGGCAAACGTGTTTTTCATTAAAAAGTAATCAAAGAGATGCTTGCATCTGGCAGTCCTGCCTCTGGCGGTGGGTGCCCAGATCCTCTGCTGGGTTTCAGGGCTGGCGCTGAGCGCCCACTGTCCTTGGCTAGGTGGTTGTGGCCCCCCAAAGTGACATGGGTGCAGATCTCCAGGGAAGGTTCTAAAGGAGGCCAGCTCAGTCAAACGGTGTCCCTACAGACCCAGCACCTGCCTCTGGGCATCTTTGACCCCAAATGTGCCTGGAGCTGAGTGGCTGCGGGCTTGGTGCCAACCTTGGCCTCAGGGAGGGAGGGGTGCGCTCTTCTCTCCAGCCTCTACTATGCCCCGGGTTCTGCAGCGGTCCTATCCCATCCTCAATTGTACAGAAGGGGACATTGAGGCACAGAGACGTGGGGGGTCACCTGTTCCAGGCCACAGCCAGTGAGGGGCCAGACGGAGATCTGTGCTGTGCTCTGAGTCCTCAGTCCGTGCCGCTCACCCTACCTTCCTCCTTCCCTTGAGTCAACTCAACTCTGTGCCTATTTTCTCATCTGTAAAATGGGAGAGGGGGATAATGGTACACATCTCGTGAGCTTCTGGGGAGGCTTAACTGAGTTTATACACAGAACAGTGCTTGGTGCATAGAAACCCTTGAGTAGATGTTAGTTGTGAGACACGTGAAGTGATTCAGATGGTCAGTAATATTGTGCCACCCTCACCCTCACCCCTCCATCCTGTGAGCTCAGCTGCGGTCATCTGAGGCCTGTCTGGGCTGTGTCCAGACCTCCCACACCCACTTGAAAGGAAGAGCGGGGAAGGACCCTGCGCTCTCAGGAGCCTGGAGAGCGGCAGGTGCAGAGCGAGGCTTTGCTTCCTGACTCCGCTGAGCTCAGACATCTCACGTCCCTGGGTCGGTCTTCACAGAAGCTCCAAGTGCCTCACCCATGCTCAGTGTGAGCCGTGGGATTGTGGGATTGTCTTCCTTTGCATTTTTATCCCCTAAGTCTTCCTCCATGTCCTTGGAATTCACATCCCACCTCTATCTTGCTCCCAACAGCAACACAGAACTATTCTGTGCTCCTGGAACACTTTATGATGTCTCTAACCTTTGCACATGCTGTACTCTCTGCCTGGAAAGCCTTTTCCTCTACTTCCCACCTGGTGAAATTTGATCTCAAACATCATCTTCTATTTTCTTTTTTTTCCTTTCATTTCCTTTTGCTTTATATACATAGCAAGCAGGGGAGCAGGGCAGAGGGGGAGAGAGAGAGAATCCCAAGCAGGCTCCATGCCCAGGGCAGAGCCTGATGTGGGGCTGGATTGCACACCCCTGGGACCATGGCCTGAGCTGAAATCAAGAGTCAGATGCTTAACTCACAAAGCCATCCACGCGCCCCTCAAACATAATCTTCTTGATCACACCTTGATCTTGGATCTGTTTGACCTGACTCTGAACATGGAGACGGAGCTCTGTGTGCACTTACTAGGCCCCTACTATGTGCTTGGCTTGGTACAACTAGATGTGTGTCATCCTAGTTAATCCGAACTCTGTAAGCTGATCTATATTTGCCCCCTTTTACAGATGAGGAAACCGAGGTTCAGAGAGGGGAAATGACTGGCTCAAAGTTACACGCCTAATAAATGCCAGAGCCTGGGCGCAGCTCTATATCCTTAGCTTAGATGAATCCATTCAGCTCCTCCCCTAAAGCCAGCAGGATATAGTGCCCCCTAAATTTACAGTCATATTTGTCACTGATCTGGACTTCAGACTCAAAAGTACACACTTCCACCCACACAAGCCCAGGCACACACAGGCCAAGGGACAGAACCCCAGATGCAGTCCTATGGACTTTGCATGTTCCCAAGGATGAGCCTTGGGTGGGCAGGGCTGAGGATGGACCCAACATGGGGACTGCGTGCTGACTTCTGCTCTTAAACACTTTCCTTCTGTGAACTCTGGAAACACTTGATCAAATATGGTGAAAGGGACAGACCTCCCTGGAAGTGGAAAGGAGCTGGCAACCAGGTAGCAAGCATGTCAAGGGATAGAGCAGCCACCATATATATATATATATATATATATATATATATATATATATATCATAGGCTGGTGGTGGAGTCAACCAGTCACGGCCTGAGGGGTGAGGCTTGATGCCCTCTCGGGACAGAAAATGATGTTTGGAGTGCAGTGCCAGAAGTTGCATAAAGTTGAGACCTTCCAAGGGTTGAGCTTTAAAGATGGGTAGACAAGAAAAATAATCCACTTCCAAGAAATGGGAAACAACAGGGAAGTGTGTCAGTTTCCACTTGGACTTTAAGAAAATTGACTGCCTCTTGGGTGATTGTGGCTGCACGCCTGTGCTGTGCTTGGATTTGTGGTTTTAATTTATACTCCGGGCGTCATCCATGAACCCCCAAATGAAGCAATTAACATACAATCGGTCCCAAGCTGGTGGTGCTTCTGGGGTATTTGGCAGCAGCCAAGGCACAAAAGTTCTGGAAGGACACACCTTCCGCTTAGAATTCCCACAGATAAAGCCTCACTGAAGATGAGTGAAAAATTCAAGGTATAAGCAAATAAGAAAATAATTTACCATCAGTGAGAGTTAGTAACCATGTAAGCCAGGACAATAAAAACTCCAGAACTTCAAATTAATGCAATTCTGATAAAAAGTATAACATATCTGTAAAGAAATTAGGAATGTTAAAAAATATGAAAGGCCAAGAATAGACTAAGACACTATGATAAAGAACTGACTGATTAGGAAAAAATAGAAAATCTAAAAATGAGATTGATAATCACTGCAATTTAAGAAGTCCTCAGCATGGATTGGCTAGTGGATTAGGTAGAACTGGGTAAGAATCAATTACCTGGAATGCAGACAAGAGGACATGACCCTGAGTGCACCACAGAAAGGAATGGAGAAGAAACAGTGGAGGAGAGATTCAGAGTCACAGAGGAGAGAATGGGAAGTTCCATCAGCCCTCTATTGGGAGTTCCAGAACATGAAAGCAGGAACAACTTGAAAAAGTAACACTCAAATCAATAAGGACCGTGACTTTTACAGTATATCCAAAAGACTTGAATTTATAGTTTCAAGAAATTGAGCAGGTACAAGACAGAGCAATCCACAGGACTTCCTGTTTCTACTCTGACAGGTCAAGAGCTTGGGAATCGTCACTTCCGTTTTTACAAGAGAATTGGACATACAGAAAATCAACCCCTTTTCTTGGCTCCTTCAGGGGATGGAGGTTGCAGAGTAAATTGCCACCCCAAAGTTAGACAGGCAGGTGAACCAGAGAGTTACCGCCTGAGCCCTGTCTCCCTGGGGCAGAAGCTGTTACAGGCCATAATTAGGTAGGAACACTTACGGGATAAGTCTGACAAATTGCTAGAGGCTGAGTGTAAAGGTAAGAAACTCCTTGGGTGCCACAGTCCTCCCTCAGAAGTGAAGGAGAAGGAAGAAACACTTTATGGGACAAGCAAAAGCTGAAGAAATTTGCCAGTTGGAGGCCTGCCTGGCAAGAAATGTTAAGATCTTTTCTTTAGGCAGAAGGAGGATGATGTGGTCCAAGACTTGCAGCTACATCAAGAAAGGAAGAGCATTGGAGAAGAAACAAATGAAGGTAAAAGCAAATACTGTCTTTTTTTATTCTTAATCAGAAACTGCTTCAATAACTGTAACTTTATATTGGGTGATTATAGCATATAGATAAGTGACATTGGCATAAGTGATGGGAGTTGGGAGCTGGGAATACCTAGGTACCTTTACCACATGTGAACTGATATTGTGTTATTTGCAGGCACATTTCAGTTCATTGAATGTGTATATGATAAACTCTAGGAAAGCCACTAAAACTTATTTTATTAAAAATGTTTTAAATTTACTATTAGTTTATTTTTGAGAGACAGAGAGAGACAGAGAACTAGTAGGGGAGGGGAAGAGAGAGAGGGAAACACAGAATCGGAAGCAGGTTCCAGGCTCTGAGCTGTCAGCACAGAGCCTGATGCAGGGCTTGAACCCACAAACCATGAGATCATGACCTGAGCCAAAGCTGGATGCTTAACTAATGGAGCCACCCAGGTGCCCCAAAACTCATTTTAAAAAGAAGTGTAATAGATACATGCAGAGACAAGATCAAATGAAATCATATAAAATGCTCTCTTAAAACTAGAGAAGTCAGGTAGGTCTTAAAAATTGTTGTCACAAGGAAAAAAAATTGTAACTGTATATGGTGATGGATGTTAACTTTTGTCATGGGGATCATTTTGCAATACATACAAATCTACTGTCTTTGCAATAATTCTGTAAATCTAAGACTGAAGTGAAAATCCTATTACAAAATAAATCCACATCTAGATACATCATAGTGAAAATGCAGTAAATCAAAGACCAGGAGAAAGTCCAAAAATCCATTAGAATACTCTAATTTATGGCAAAGGTAACACTCAAGTATCATGGAAAGATGGTCTCTTCAATAAATGGAACCAGGTCAATAGAATATACATACACTAAATAAAAAAGGAACTTGACCTCTACCTTATACCATGTATGAGCAACTGAGGTGGCTTGTAGATTTCAATGTGAAAGGTAAAGCAATAAATCTTTTAGATGACTCTATAGAGGGGTATCTCCAGGAACCTGGAGGAGGCAAAGATTAAGGGAAAAATGATAAATGAGACCTTATTAAAAATTAAGTATATAGACAACCATAGAGTGGAAAAATATATATCCAGTGATGAGACTAGCTTTACCATCTTGTGACAACTTGTTAAATATTCAAAAGCTTGGAGAACTGTTTGTTGTTAAACTGTCCATAGCTTGAAACTGGCCGAGGTGGGGTTTTAACACCATGTAAATTGGCAAATGCAAAAAGCCTATCTTCCCTTCCCCCACCGGGCTGGTTTCCCAGCACGCTACTGCAAATATATGGCAATGGGTTCATACACAGAATAAATGAGAGTTCCTATAAAACAACAATGACGAGAAAGATCACCCATAGAAAATTGGAAAACAACTTCTTTTACAAAAGACATTACACAAATGATCTATTAGCATATGAGAAGTTTCTCAAATATTGATTACCAGGAAAATGTAAACTATGATGTAATACCATGATATGCATATAAGAATTGGCTAAGATGGGAATGAGAGAACCAAGTGTTGGTGAAGATCGGAGTAACCAGGATTCACATTCATGGCCTGGGAGACAATCAGCTGGCTCCATGTTGGGGGAAACTTTGGGGGTCTCGACAAAGGTTAAAATCTGGGGTGCCTGGGTGGCTCAGTCAGTTAAGCATCCAGCTTTGGCTCAGGTCATGATCTCATGGCTTGTGGGTTTGAGCCCTGTGTCAGGCTCTGTGCTGACAGCTAGCTCTGAGCCTGGAGCCTGCTTCAGATTCTGTATCTCCCTCTCTCTCTGATCCACCCTTGCTTGCACTGTCTCTCACTGTCTCTCAAAAAAAAAAAAAGTTAAAGTCCACTTATCCTATGACCCAGCTACAGATTCTATGCCCATTTGTTTGCCACTAGAAGTGAATCAGAATCTTCACAGCAACAGTATTCATCATAGCCTCAAACTGGAAACTAACCAAATGTCCAATAAAAGCAGGATGGATAAAGGAGCTACAGTACTAAACAGCCATGAGAATGAACAAGGCAAAACCATATGCAACACGGATGAATATCACAAATATAACATGGAGAGAAGAAACCAGACATAAAAGAGTACACAGTACAGTATTCTGTTACATAAAGTTCAAAACAAGCCAAAGTGTTCTCTACAGTTAGAAGTCAGGACGTGTAATGCCTGGTGGGGGTGTAGTGAAGTGATTACAAGGGGGCTTCTTGGTTTGTTGGTAAGTTTTGTGTTTATTTTGTGGAAATTCATCTGGCTGAATGCTTATGGCTTGGACATATTTCTGCATGTATGTTACATATGCATCGATACAAAGATTGCATTACACAAAGCAACCAGAGAAAGGCTTGATGACCTACTGAGGAAAGACAACAGACTTCTCTGCAGCAACAATAGAGGTCAGGAAACAATGGGATAATGCCTTCGGGGTCAAGGGCTAGGGCTATCAAATTCTGGTGTTAGCTACACTGTCGTTGCGTGGTGAGGGACATCCTGGTTGAAGTGGGAAGTACTAGCTCATATGACCAGGTTTCTCTTCAAGCTTTTCCATGTTGATGATGGTGATGGGACTCAATTATATAAAATTAAATATTTTTTATTAACATTAGCCGTTTTTGAGAGACAGAGAGAGACAGAGTACAAATATGGACAGGGCAGAGAGAGGGAGTCACAGAATCCAAAGCAGGTTCCAGGCTCTGAGCTGTCAGCAAAGAGCCTCATGCAGGGCTCGAACTCACAGACTGTGAGATCATGACCTGAGCTGAAGTTGACTGCTGAACCAACTGAGTCACCCAGGTGCCCTTCAATTATATTTTTTAAATTTCAGTCACTCCTGATAAATAACAAATTTGAAGGAATAAAAAATTCTGAAATCCACAAAAACTTTGAGGGAGAAAGAAAGATATTTTCCAACAAAGTCTGGGAGATGTTGCTTACAGGACCTTGCTGAGAGAACTGATAAAATGACTTATTTCAGGGAGGACCTCGCTATGAGAAGGAAGGAGTAAGTCACAAGTATAGTGTTAAGGGGAGAAACTGGTTGACATACACTGATCATATACCTACCACAAGAGCAATGACAACAATCATAGTGACGGGACTAATTTGGAGTGTAAAGGAGATTGAAAGCATCACACGAAGATGGGAAGAGGCGTGAGAACTGATGTATTCTCAGATCTTATCAGAGGGAGAGGAGAGATACTGACTTACTCCAGACTCTGTTAAGTGTGCTTATTAAAACGGAAAGATTAACCAGCAAAGAAGATAAATGGAACATACAATTTCCAAACCCATAAAGGGGGAGAAAAGGAATAAAAACTTGATTGATACTGCAAAGAAGACAGAATCCTGGCCCCGCCAATCGTACCTGTGTGCGACTTTGAGCAAAAGATTTAACGACGTCACCTCTCTGAGCCCTGGTTTCCCTATCTGCACAGTGGGGAGATGATGCCCACTCACAGTTGCTGTGGGGACATGGTGAGACTGCCCCTCTGGTCCTCACTGTGGGGCGAGACAACACATTGGGGGGCGAGTGACCGCCCTCGCCTTTTTGCAACCAGGGACCTCCAAAGGG
>NC_043707.1:119398854-119399998 GCF_006229205.1 Suricata suricatta
GACTTTGAGCAAAAGATTTAACGACGTCACCTCTCTGAGCCCTGGTTTCCCTATCTGCACAGTGGGGAGATGATGCCCACTCACAGTTGCTGTGGGGACATGGTGAGACTGCCCCTCTGGTCCTCACTGTGGGGCGAGACAACACATTGGGGGGCGAGTGACCGCCCTCGCCTTTTTGCAACCAGGGACCTCCAAAGGGACCAAGAGGCAAGACGCGTCTCTCCCAGGACGGCCTCTGCTCTGTCCCTGCTCCTCACGGGGTCGATGCCTGCGGCAACGCGGCAGGAATGTTTACAGGGCCCTGGCGCTGACCCACGTTCTTGCACTCGCACCTGTGAGAGAGACGCCCGCGCCCGCCCGGCGCTGAGGAGTCGGAGGTTCGGAAGGTGAAGGGCACCTCGCCCACGGAAGTGGCCGAGCTCAGACTCAGGCCCAGGTCCGCCTGACTCCGAAGCCCTGTTCTTTGTCCCTTAAATACTCAGGACCCCGCAGCTGTGTCATCATCAGTTTCTGCCCTGCAGGAGGCCGAGCGTCCTGTGACAGGGACATCGAAACACTCATGTTTAATTGTGTTGAAGGAAACTGGGTCTCATTTCATAGGAGCCACAACTGCCTCCTTCTTCTTTAATTTTTGTAATTTCTTCCTCTGTCTCTACAGCAATTTGGGATGAATGAAGCAAATGTATAAGAGAAGCCCCTGCTGCCTGGCCAGCCACCTGTGTCCTTGGGGGTGTCCTTGGCTGCTCCAGGAAGGGGAGCAGGGATCCCTTGATCCAGCTCCTGGTGACCTTGCTAGGGCTGCCCCCTGGGAGGATGGGCTTGCTCCAGGAGAGTGGAGGTGCAGAGGGATCTGAGCCAGGAGAGCCCCACAGGTGGCCAGGTGGGATGGTCCCTTGATCTCTATGCCTGACACCATCAGCTGAGATGGGAGGCAGGTAGGCCTCGGAATGGTGGAGGGTCCTATAGGCAAGATGTCCCAAGGCAATTTGTGACCACACCCCCTAGGGCCACCAAGGGGCCATCTCTGGGTCTTTAACCTCCCTGAGCACAGAGCAAAGACCCTGCTCAGTGGACCGATTGCCTGGTTGTGCAGAATCTACTACAACTGACTCTGCCTCAGAAGCCCGTCCACTCCTCGCACGTG
>NC_043707.1:119400098-119401178 GCF_006229205.1 Suricata suricatta
GCAATCGGTCCACTGAGCAGGGTCTTTGCTCTGTGCTCAGGGAGGTTAAAGACCCAGAGATGGCCCCTTGGTGGCCCTAGGGGGTGTGGTCACAAATTGCCTTGGGACATCTTGCCTATAGGACCCTCCACCATTCTGAGGCCTACCTGCCTCCCATCTCAGCTGATGGTGTCAGGCATAGAGACCAAGGGACCATCCCACCTGGTCACCTGTGGGGCTCTCCTGGCTCAGATCCCTCTGCACCTCCACTCTCCCGGAGCAAGCCCATCCTCCCAGGAGGCAGCCCTAGCAAGGTCACCAGGAGCTGGATCAAGGGATCCCTGCTCCCCTTCCTGGAGCAGCCAAGGACACCCCCAAGGACACAGGTGGCTGGCCAGGCAGCAGGGGCTTCTCTTATACATTTGCTTCATTCATCCCAAATTGCTGTAGAGACAGAGGAAGAAATTACAAAAATTAAAGAAGAAGGAGGCAGTTGTGGCTCCTATGAAATGAGACCCAGTTTCCTTCAACACAATTAAACATGAGTGTTTCGATGTCCCTGTCACAGGACGCTCGGCCTCTTGCAGGGCAGAAACTGATGATGACACAGCTGCGGGGTCCTGAGTATTTAAGGGACAAAGAACAGGGCTTCGGAGTCAGGCGGACCTGGGCCTGAGTCTGAGCTCGGCCACTTCCGTGGGCGAGGTGCCCTTCACCTTCCGAACCTCCGACTCCTCAGCGCCGGGCGGGCGCGGGCGTCTCTCTCACAGGTGCGAGTGCAAGAACGTGGGTCAGCGCGGGGCCCTGTAAACATTCCTGCCGCGTTGCCGCAGGCATCGACCACGTGAGGAGCAGGGACAGAGCAGAGGCCGTCCTGGGAGAGACGCGTCTTGCCTCTTGGCCCCTTTGGAGGTCCCTGGTTGCAAAAAGGCGAGGGCGGTCACTCGCCCCCCAATGTGTTGTCTCGCCCCACAGTGAGGACCAGAGGGGCAGTCTCACCATGTCCCCACAGCAACTGTGAGTGGGCATCATCTCCCCACTGTGCAGATAGGGAAACCAGGGCTCAGAGAGGTGACGTCGTTAAATCTTTTGCTCAAAGTC
>NC_043707.1:119401278-119435230 GCF_006229205.1 Suricata suricatta
TTAGAGGGGGCACACAGGGGTGGGGGTGGGGGGCAGAGGGGCCCAGACAGGCAGCTCGTGGAGGAGTGAAGGGAACGAGTGGCACCTGGACCAGCCTCAGAGACGGGCTCCCTGAGGACAGCGGGGAGGGGCCGTCTGCTTATCAAACCTCCTTGTCCTGAAAGGGGCTCCAGGCCGCTTCTAACCCCCTCACTGCAGGATGGGATCCGGCCTTTCCTCCCACCAGCGTTTGCTGAGCACCTGCTGTGTGCAGCCCCCACTGTGTGCTGACTCCCCCTCCTCCCCTTCCCCCCGGTCCTGCTGCGAGGCAGACAGGTCCTGCCCTTGGTCTGGTGGGGGAGAAGCTAGGTCAGGGGGAGCCCCCGTTTCCCATGCTGAGGACGAGTCCCCACTGGAGGTCAGGGGACAGTGAGGAACCCTTCTAGAACAAGCCCCCCATTCCCCCAGGGAGGTTGGGGATTGGGGCACCGATCTCACTTGATAGGACCCGGGACTGAGGGCCAGATGGTTGAGTGACTTGGGTCCTGTCACACAGCAGTGGACGGGGCCTAGGATGCAGGCTCTGAGCTCCTCAACCTCCTCCCTGGGCCGCATGGCCTCCTCGCTGTCTCTCCGGACCACACAGCCCGGCCTCTCCTCATCCCCAGGCCTCTTCGCACACGTTCCCACGCGGACAGTAATTACACCATTAATTTGTAAAGAGATGGTGGAAGCAGTTATTTTAATAGTGATTATTAAAATCATGCTGGGGGTTTGCTACATAATAGGTAATTATCTGCAGCCAAATTGGGAAAACAATAGAGTCGATTCTACTTAGCCCTTTCCGTAGAACCCAGTTAATCCTGTGGAGTAGCTACCTTTAGCCGGTATTGTTTAAGAATACTCTTATCCAGTCCAAACAAGACACTTTAAAACCCTTCCAGGAGCGGAGTGTGGCCAGTAGGCCAAGCCCTCCGCTCCTGGGGGTCCGAATGGATTCCTGTGGGGTGTGGCCATGTCCTACCCTACATCCCGAGTTCCCTGAGGTCCACCGGGACACCTTGTCCCCTGGTCCATTCACATGTTTGCTCCGGGGCTCATTCACAGGCTGATCTTTCTGCTTCTATGTCCATTCTTTCGTTCACTCACTCATTCATTTGTTTCCCTCTTTAGCCAGCCTTACAGTCCATTTGAAAATGTTTTCGCACTCTCACTCTGCGTGAATTTCTTCCTCCTTTCCATCATTTGGTCACATGTTTCTTCTTCCGTGTGCTTGCACTTTGTTCCTACCTGCTTTCCTCAGTCGCCCATTTGGGTGTGTATCTGCTCACACGCACTCAGTCACTCACTCACTCCGTCACTAGAAATATTCTGTGCTCGTTCTGTGATTGGCTCACTGGTGCATTTCCTTCTGCATGTCCTCCTTCATGCGAGGCTTCACTCATTCTCCATGCCTCGGTTCATTCCCAATTTGTCCATTTATTTTTTTAAAATGTATTCGTCAAATAGGTACTGTGTGTTCATAACCCATGTCTGAGACATGTCTGATTTGCTGTAAGCAAGCCTTATGCACACTTCCGTGTTTTCTGGGCATCCCATCAAAAATGCTCCTTGCCATTTTCTTAGGAGAAGTCTTTGCCAGAGTGTGACAGGATGACACTCAGGTCCGATGCTTGGGTGATCTGGGGAGTGCATCCAATCTTGGAGATTGAGAACACAAGGGAGGAACATGTTGGGTACAGAGGAGACGAACTCATTTTCAAACAAGATGCATTTGAAGGTGCCAACCTTCAACCTGAATCTTAGAAATGCAGAGATCGATGGAAAAGGCCTGGGACTGGAGCAGGAGATCTGGATGTTGTGCCTCCATGGCCCTCTCCCAGGCTGGGTCTGTAGGATTTGCTTCTCCCGCCCCTTCCGCCTCACACCGCACGGGCGTAAACAAGAAATGGTGAAGTCAAGAGTCAACTGTCAGGGATGTGTCTGATTTTGAAATTGGCTTTGGGCTCCTAAGCCAGTCAGAGTGAACGTCCCTACCTTGCTGAGCTGCTTCGGATGCCAAGGAGAACCTGTTGTGTGTGTGACAGAGCCTGGGGGGATGGGATCAGGCGGAAATGCATCATATCAGGAGGCCTGTAGGAGACAACGTAAAAGTTGACCCTGCAGTGGTGCGTGCCCCCCACTCCTCCCCAGCTTGTGGACCAGGGTTCCCCGTCTCTGGGCAGGTACGGGTCCCTCTCTCGGGGCCTCTGCTCCCGCACTGCTGGAGGGCTGTGGGTGGCCCAGGGGTCAGCTCTGAAACCCTGTTTCCCCAGGGAGGGGGTTGTCAGAACCTAGAGGGGGGAGTGAGAAGCCTCCCTTCCCCTGTCAGCTTTCTCCAGCCAAGTTCCAGCAGGCACGAAGCCCAGAGGGTGACCCCGTGGGACAAGGCCACTTTCCCATTTGGTGCTCCCTAGGGGGGGCGGGGCCCCTGTGATGGGCCCCTGGGAGACTGCCTACTGACGACACTCCCCCCCCCACCCCCGGCATTGGTGGTGAGGGGGGCGAGGGTGCGACCACCTGCAAGTCCTTCATCTTTGTGCATCTATGCAGGTCTGGAGCAGGTCATGTGATTTGGAGTCAGAGAGCAGAAACTGGTCCTGGCTGGAGACTCGTAACCGAGGGCCTCTGGGCAGGTCTTACCACCTGTCTGGGGCTTCAGGGTGAGCCATCGCCACAGAAGGGGATGATAACATCCACCTTCTGGGTCTACACGCGGGTTGAGAGAGATGATGGAGGGGAGAGTGTCTCGAAGACTCTGCCACCTCACCCCCCATCCCCCCGCATCCTCCCACTGCCGGATCTGGAGCCCCACTGTCCAGGCAGACTGTGCGTTCCTCACTTGAGTTCTACGAATCAAGGTCCCAAGTGCAGCAAGAGTATCCCTCCTGCCTCCCCTCCACTCCTCCCTCCGTTCTCTCTATTCATCTTTGACTTGCTTATAAGTCTAGAAGCTGGAAGAAAGGAATCTTAGAGATGCAATAACATCTTGTTTCATGCATCAGGGAAACTGAGGCCCAGAGAGGAGGAGCAGGGGGCTCCAGATCACTGTGCCAGCCTGCCACCAGGTCCCGACAGCCACCCAAGAGCTCGAGCCCCATTTTCTTCCTCTGCCGGGCTCCACCCCTCCGCTCCCCGAGGTCACCTCGGACCTCGCCTTGGCCGTCTCTCCAGTGGGTTTATCATCCCAACATCCCAACCAACTGGGTGGTTCAATTGCTCAGGGATTGATTTTTTCTTTTTAAACCACACACACACACTCTCTCTCCCTCTCTCTCTCTCTCTCTCTCTCTGTCCTAACCTGGCTGTCAGCTTCACTCTAAAAGAAATGCGTGTGATCGCTCACCCTTGTGAGCAGCGCATGGGTGTCGCTGTGATTACATCCAGTTAAAATCCCAGTGACAGAATACATTACAGGAGGCAAGGGTTCTATCTGGGAAAATGCAAGTCACACAGATCTATTTTACCTCTCAAACTTTTTTTTTAAACCAAGAAAGAGCAAATCATTTTTAAAGGTTACCTTACCCTTAAAAACACTCTGGACGTGCATCTTTAAGCTCATGTTGGATGTGTGAATGTTAGTGTTTTATCACTTACGTAATCCAGCCGACTGGTCTTTCCCACTGTCTTGAAGACCTCAGCAAGTGACTTACGCCCTCATGGTGTCACTGGCAATTTCTCTCTGCAGCCCAGGGATTTGTCCTTTTTAATCCGCTCTGAGAGTCTGCAAACATATTTGCTGGACTGCAGAGAGATGAGTGCACGTGACCAACGGACTTCATTTTGGATTCTCAGCACCTTCCATATTGACATCACAGCCACCGTTGCTAAGGGCCTACTGTGTGCTGGGTGCGGTGCAGGAGACCTAAAGTCACTCCCCATCTCTACCCATCACACCCCCACACTGATCCGAACCACCATCCCCTACAGCCTGGATTCTTCCTCCCAACTGCCTCCCCAATTCCACTCCTGTCCCCAGTGACGCCTTCTCCACCGGACAGCAGGACAGAGCCTTTAAAAACACCAGGGTGGCCGCTTCTCTCCCCCGCTCACACCCTTCATGGCTCCCATCTTCCTCAGGGCAGATCCAGAGTCCCTCATAGGCCCCTGGCCTCCCCCTACCCCGTCCCAGCCACATGGGCCTCCTTACTGACCCTCAGGTGCGAGGGGCACATGCCCGTCTTCCACCTCTGAGCCCATGGCTCCCGTGGCCCGGGATGCTCTCTCCAGGTGCACCCCTGCCCTCCATGGCCTTACGTTCTCCTGCTCTGTGCTCGGTGAGTCCTTCCAGGTGCGCCTCTCCTGACCAACCACATAAATGGGCATCCCCACTCCTGTGCCCACCCCTCACCACTCCTCCTGCCTAATTTCCCTGCCAATCACAGCTCTATCTGACGGACTCTGTATTTTAATGTATTTACCTTGTTGTCCGCCATCCCCCAGCTTCCACTTTATGGGCTCTATGAAAGCTGGGGTGTTGGACAGTTTTGCTCACTGCTGAATCCCCAGCTCCCAGAATATTGCCCGGCACATAAATATTGTGTGAATGAATGGGAGCATCTCATTTCATGTGTGTGGAGTCAGGGACATTCAGACAATAAAGAAGTAAAGTCTAATTTGCAGACTGTGTGGAAGAGAGTGACATGGGGCTACTTTGGACTGGGATCCAGGAGAGCCTTTTGGAGGAGGTGGCGTTTGAACCGAGGCCTGGATTTTACAGACCAGGCAGCAGGCCTGGGAGGGAATGACTTGCCCAAGACCTTGAAGGTGGTGAGTCGTGGAGCGGGTTTGGAGCCACAGGGGAGGTGTGCCCTGGCTCCTGGGGGTTCCGCCCTGAATGCCCAGCAGGGACACAGTCCTGGGTCCTGCGGTGCCCTGTGCTGACCTGGCCCGGGGCCTTTTCCCCTCATGTTGGGGTCATGACTCCACGTGGTCCCCCTCCCCATGGGGGCCAAGAGTATCACTTAGCGAGATCACTGGGGCCTCACGCATTCTTTATCCTCAGGCTGGGTCACAGGGCCTGGTGCACAGTGTGGACTCTGCAGGTGGGTTTGGAATGATCCTCAGGTGAGGCAGGGGAGGGTGTGTTGCTGAATGTCAGCTTCACAGACTCACGAGCTGTGCGTTTTAGGGAAGATGGAGTTTGTTTCATTAAGCAGAGGAGTTGAGACCCAGGGCAGAGCACAGACGAGCCTGAGGTTACTCTGTGAGTAGGCGTCAGTCAGCTTTCAGCCTTGAACTCTGGTCTCTGTTCCTGGTCCTTCCCACACTTCTGCCCGAGAAAGGGAGGCTTGGGGAACTTGGCTGCAGATGCAGGAAGCAGGGCGACAGGGAAAGTTCGGGCTCCTGCCTCTCTCGGGAATGTGTGAGAACCATAGGCTGCATGTGGACCAAAGCAAGGCTCAGCGGACGAGGTCTCCGAAGACCTCCAAATGGAAAAGTCCCTAGAGACCCGTGTCAGCTAGAGTCCCCTGGGGGGTAGAGCCGGAGGAGCCTTAGATTCAGTCCCCGGGTGACTTCTTACAGAGGTGGGGACCCTGGGGCCAGAGAGGGTGAGAGATCACCAGAGATGACGTGGAAAGTGGGGGGCAGGGCTGGGGCACTGAGAGGCTTTGAAAAACCAGAACAGCAGTGTGATGTCCTGCTCCCCTTCAGAGCTCCTGGGGTCAGTCCCCTCCTGTCCCTTCCTGTCCCCTCCTGTTCCTCCTGTCCCTTCCTGTCCCCTCCTGTCCCCTCCTGTCCCTTCCTGTCCCCTCCTGTCCCTTCCTGTCCCCTCCTGTCCCCTCCTGTCCCTTCCTGTCCCCTCCTGTCCCCTCCTGTGCCCTCCTGTCCGCTTCCAGCTGCTCGCTCAAAGCTCCTTGCTCCTCAGGAGATTTTTTTTTTTCCTGGAAAGATTCTTAATGAGACACAGTGGGTGGAAAGGGTGGGAGTGTCCTGATGCAGTGTGGGGCGCTGGTCCCCATGGGATAAATCCGGAGGTGGCCAGGGCTAGGAGCTGAGGTCTGGGCTCCAGCCATCGTCACAGGGCGTGGTGGGGACGGGCTGGACGAGGGCTGGAATAGGGTTGGGTTAAGTTTAAGGTGAAGGTTTGGTTACGACCAGGAAGTGTTTTGTGAACGGTCCTGTGTGCATTCCTCTTCTGTGCGGAGTCATTATCCTCATTCAAAGGATGAGAAGATAGAGACTCAGGGAGGTGGCATTCTTCCAACCCAGCCATGTCTAACACCAGACATAGCACCATGTCTATTTCGTAGGCTCAGGACTTTTGTTTTGTTATTTTATTTTATTTTTTTAGTTTTAATTTTTTTATTAAGAAATTTTTTCAATGTCTTATTTATTTTTGAAAGACTGAGAGAGCATGAGCAAGGGAGGGGCAGAGAGAGAAGGAGACACAGATCCGAAGATAAGTTCCAGGCTCTGGGCTGTCAGCACAGAGCCCAACTCGGGGCTCAAACCCACGAACCGCAAGATTATGACCTGAGCTGAAGCCGGACGCTCAACTGACTGAGCCACCCAGGTGCCCCTGGAGGACTTAGACTTTTGATTGAGACAGATTAGACCCAGCTCAAGGGCAAGGTCAGGATCCGCCACACAGATGGGGTGTTCAGAGCTGGGTTAGTGCAGGACCGAGGTGAGGGGCGAGCCAGTGGAAACACCGAGCTTAAAGATAGGATCGTGGTGCTCCCTACGTGAGGACTCTTCTCAGGGCAGAGTGAGCGCTCCTCTAGGAATGTTCCCCATGAAGAAAACATTCTAGAGGCTGACGGCTCACTTTAGAAGCCCTGTGAATGTTGCAGCCAACCCCATTACAGAGCTGTGTTTCCTCATTAAAAGTGTTGGTGTCTGAATCTTTGAGTAATATTAACGTCCTGGGCAGGTTCCCTGCTCCTGGCAGTCCACCAGCTGGGAAAGTGGGGATGTAGGGAGAGGGGGCAGTTTGGGTGCAGCCCGTGGCTACGCTACAGTGGCCAGCTGTCCTGGTTTGCCCCACACTGGGGGCTTTCCTGGAGTACCGGACCTGTTCTACCACGGCCAAGAAAGTGTCAGGCAAGGCACGCTGAGGAATTGCATCTAGAATGAGGCGGAGACCAGAGCTGGCAAAACAGCTGTCCTTGGAGGGGAGCATAGAGTGGTTAAGAATGTGAGTTTTGCTGTGGGCAGCACCTCGTATTTTGTTCATTTTTCTAGAGAAGAATTCACCAGCCCCTTTAAACCTTGGGTCCTCATTCATTTAAAAATTTTTTTTCTTTTTTTTTTACTTATTTTTAAGAGACAGAGAGAGACAGCACGAGCAGGGGAGGGTCAGAGAGAGAGAGGGAGACACAGAGTCCGAAGCAGCCTCCAGGCTCTGAGCTAGCTGTCAGCACAGAGCCCAACACGGGACTCGAACCTACAAACCGTGAGATCATGCCCTGAGCTGAAGCCGGACGCTTAACCCACTGAGCCACCCAGGGGCCCCATTGGGTCCTCATTCATGGTGAGCCAGCAAGGGCACCCCCTGCTGCTGGATTTCAGGCACTGTTTCCCCCTCATGAGGGGCTGGTACTAGTTTCTCATTTCCTCAGAGCTGGTAGGAAGGAAACAACAGGTAAAGGAGGACACGTTACACGGCCAAGCAGAGAACGTCTTCCCAGAAGCAACAATCAGGGTAAGTCAAATTAATTCAAGTCCAGCCCAAACTGGAGAGTAAAAACGAGCTGGCCTTTTCATTCTCGGAGCCTGGGATTAATCTATTCATCAGCTGACTTCACCGGGAGAAAACATGCTTCTTCACTAGTTTTCAAAGCAAAAATAGTGCCTCATTAAGTTAAGCAGATGAACTTGAGAACAGCGTTGATGTCGGCTAGAGTCGTGGACATCATTACAGGGAAGGCACAGTGGTCACAGAGGGACCCGGCCAGCCACTCGGAGCTCAGCAAGACGCCCTCAGCCACCGCGTGAGGGACGGAGTCATCGAGGGAGAGAGAGAGACGGGGGGAGACGGAGGGAGTGGGCGATGTCGCTCCCACAGGCTTGGCCGTCCCTGTGGGTGATGGTGCCTGGTTAATTCAGGCGGTTTGGGCCACTTAGGAAGGGCACAAGATTAAAGGAGGATCTTCGGGTGACGTCATTTCCAAGATGAGAGAAGATGGTTTTAGCCTCTAGATGAGAAGGAGAGCTTTGGGGCCTGGGGTCAGACATCCAGCCCCAGATTCAGCCAAGCTTTATTGAGCCAAACAACATGCTTTTATGTATCTCACGGAACATGCATGCGTATGGAATATACACTCGGAACACCATGAATCTGGCCATCCAGTCGGGCGGTTTTGCCCGGTATGGAACACAAGGCAGCTAAAAAGCATAAAGTGATGTACCCAAAGTCATCCAGTTTTAAGTGAGGCGATTGATATTTATTTTTTATTTTTTAATGTTTTTTTTAAATTTATTTTTGAGAGACAGAGAAAGACAGTGTGAGCAGGGGAGGGTCAGAGAGAGAGGGAGATACAGAATCTGAAGCAGGCTCCAGGCTCTGAGCTGTCAGCATGGAGCCCAATGTAGGGCTCGAACCCACAAACTGTGAGATCATGACCTGAGCCGAAGCCGGATGCTTAACCGACTGAGCCACCCAGGTGCCCTGTGATATTTGAACCCAAGTCGGCGTGAGTGGCGGGGAGAGACCCCCTAGCAGCCCACACCAACCCCCTGTCTCGGGTGGCTTGTCTGCTATGCCCTCCCAGCTCCCGTTCCTGTAGGGTCTGCAGATCCACCGTCCTCCGAGCGTGGTAGAGGGTCCGCATGACCACACAGCAGCAATAAGGTGTGGAGGGAATTGTGTGCATTCGGGAGTCTGTCTGACTTGGGTTCAGAGTCTGGCTCAGGAACTCACCAGCCACCAGCCCTTGGCCAGCTTACTCTCTGGATCAGTTTCCTTATCAACAAACAGGGAACTGGAATTATTCCTGCCCCGCAAGCTTGTGAGTGGGTGGGGGCTAGGCTAAATGAGTTAATAAAGAAAAGCCTCTGACACACAGCAGGCGGTGGGGAACACTGGTCCCTGCTGCGCTGAGCCATGCTCTGGTCCATCCAGTCAGCGTCTGGTCCCCAGTGGAGGGCTCCTGTGGGTGACCGCGGAGTCACAGAGCTGCCTCCTGACACCCAGTCCTAAGCCCCATGACCCACATACATCCCCTGCAGTGGCGGGAGGAATGTAGAGACGGCTCTCTGATCCCTGATGTCCACAGCCTCGTGGGCAATGTGGGGAAACGGCACAAAGAGAATCCAGATAGGGGAGAGAGGGAAGCATCTGGCCGCGAGGGCAGAACCCTGGGAAGGGCACAGATCGAGGGGACTGATGCCTAGAAGCCTCGCCCAAGGCTGCTGGGGTGAGAGGAAAACTGGACATTCAGATCTGCAGCCTCCAACATCCCATCCTCTCTCGCTGTCCACATGCGGTGTCTTCTATACATGTATTCGTGAGGGAGTGAACATCTGGTGAGCCTGTATCAGGACCCACGTGTGCTCCTTCACATCCGTGGTCCCATTCGATGCTCATACAAAAGCGCCAACCCTGTGCGCTGCTGGTTATTATCTGCATGTGGGGGTGAGGCTCAGGGGTCGCAGGTATAGAGGAACTGCACGAGGATGGTACCACTCCCAGGGGGCAGAGCTGTGGCTCACTCCCTCTGAGTCTGGTGCTAATGGCCTTGGCCCTGTTGGACAGTGTTCCTTCTCTCCATGACCCTCCCGTTCCTCCCTGGATTGGCCTCCAGTCAGGACGTGTCCGGTGGGGGAGACACGAGGGCACACTGAGCTCTTCCCGTCTTACCTGCAGAAGCCCTTGTGGCCCTGACGACCTTGCTAAGCCCATGAGCCACTCGAGTGATGCATAGCTGATGTTCCCCGCAGTGCAGGGCAAGCCAGGGATCTTCTCCACCCCCACCCCATGAGCACCTGCTATTTCATAAAATGCCTCTGAGCCTTGAGGTAGCAACTTTGTATCAGGCTGGGATGCTACAAGCAAACTCTTTCTTTCCAATGTTATTATGTCTGCAATCATTTCTTTAATGCTGCTGTTCTCTGTGTGTTCTAGGTTGGCAGGGACCATGCACCCGTATACAAGGAGTGAACATATCATCAATAGTTGCCAAACGGCCAGATGAAAGAATCGCTGGAGGGAGACGTGTGTTCTGGCGACTGTCTATTCATGGTCTTTGTGGACATGGGAAAAATTCCTCTCGTCTTCAGGAGTGAAAATGGCATTTGAGGGAGAATTTGGAGGAGGGAGGTGCTAGCAGTGTTGAAAGATGTTGAGTATAACTGGTTTGGAGTCCGAGGTATGGTGTATCAGTTAGCTATTGCTGCATAACAAGCTATCTTAAAACTTGGTGACGTAACACAACAAGCATTTACTTAGTTTAGAAATATGTAGGTCAGCTTGGTGGGTCTGCTGTTGTGGGCTGGACTTGGCTGGGCTTAGTAGCATCTCAGGACAACTGTTGGCTGGTATGTTGGCTGCAGCAGCGGGGGTGGGTGTCTAGGACACCCTCTACTGGGGTGGCTTATGTCTGCTCCTTGTGCTTTCTTGTCCTACAGTAATGAAAGAGTAGTTCTCCAGAGTTGTCGTCATAGTGAAGGCATATAACAAAAAGGAGAGCAGGAGTCCCCAAGGCCTCTTGGGGATTAAGCTCAGAAATGGCACAATGTCACTTTTGCAGCATTGAATTGGCCAGAGCAAGCTGTAAGGCCAGCTCAGATTAAGAAGTGGGGAAACAGATTTTACTTCTGGATGGGAAGAGTTGCAAAGTCATGTTGCAAAGGGTGGGGACATGGAGGTCTGCAAACGGGAGTCAGGAGGAGGTGTGATAGTAAAGGGCTAACATAGGGCTAGGCACACAGAGACTCCCAGCCGCTGAGAGTCAATGTCAGTACTATGGTCCGTGTTGCACATTTCATTGAGGGCAATCTGACATTGAGTCCCTGGGCTCTTCCTTGTCTGCTCCCAGAGGTCAGTCTTCAGAACCCAGGTTTCTATTATGTATTAGGATCGAATAGCTGGTAGGAAAGAGTCAGCCCTCTTTCGGGCTCTAGAAAGGTCTCTGCTGGTTCAGAGTCCCTGCTTGGCTTCTCTTTCCTGATGGACTGTGGCATCGAGGTGGCATTTCGGGTCTTCTCTCTCCCCACTGCCTCCATTCATGTGAGGTTGTGCAGTGTCCAAACCATGGGGGGACCATGGGAACCAGAAGCTGTTCTCAACATTCACAGGGTTTGAGGAACAGAGGTCCCTCTGGGGGTGACCTGTGAGGGGCCCCTCTGTCTGCCACACGGGGCTGATTTGCTTTCTGAGTCTCCCTGAATCGTCCTCTCCAGACTCAGAAATGAAGTTCCATTTCAGCTGGAGGAAAGATAATTAAGGCTTGTAAAGCCATGTGGACAGTGCTCCGGGGCTCCGGGCACAGCAGCCCCATTTTTATCACTTCCCGGTATTAGTCGAAGGCCCCCTCGGTGAGTGACTGGCCACTTAGCCCTGTTAATGGATCTAACTTTCACAGGCTCTAGGTGTTTTCCTGCAATTGATCTGCCTGTGAAAAGTATGCTTTGGAGACATGAAATAGCCGTCAGAGAGCCTTAAACCAATTACACTTTATCAAGAGGGGAAAACAAGGTGCTTGAAACGTGCACTACAAGGAAGCGGAGGGCTTCCCGGCTGGGAGGCGAGGAGGGCGCCATGTGCGGCTCTTCCCAGGAGGGCGTGATGTCCCAGGTCATTTTCTTAGTCATAGGAGGTGGCATTTTCTGATCCCGTCCCCACCCGACTCTGCCCCCACAGGGAGAGGGGTGTCTGAGTCACTCCCTCCCCTCTGGTGTGTGTGGGGGGTGGTTTCTGGTTTTGTCTGGAGAAGGGAGGTGGGGAGAGGTCCTGCCTTCTCCTCAATCCCTCCCCCTTCCCGTCTGCTGGGGAATGAACCCTGGAGACACTGGGAAGAGGGGTGCAGGGACCCCAGTTCTCTAGGGATGTGGCCGTGTGGAGACATCTCACCGGAGATGGGAGAATTGAGATCAGCCCCCCTTCCCAGACAAGGGCCCCGGTGGGGGGGCGGCTCTGTTCACTTAGATGTCCAGTTAGCAAGTGCTGTCTGAGGGCCAGCCCGTGTCCACTCTGCACCTCGGCTGGAGATTCGGGCTGGGCCAGCCCTGGTCCCCACCCTCCCTCTGCACACAGTGGGGTCACATCAGCCTCCAACCAGCACACTGTCACTCTGTCCCCTCACCCTGCTTTGTGTCCCCTTAGCACGTGTCACCCCCCCCGACCCACATATAGCTGTGTCTGTTAATGTCTGTCACCCACCAGACATCAGCTGCATGAGGATGAGGCTTCTCTGTTCTGTACCTGGAGCAGCTCCTGGCACGTCGCAGACGCTGTTCAGTGAGTGTCGTTGGACGTGCTCTGATGGAGGGCACAGGGTCTTGGAGAGTCGCAGGTGTCCTCCTTGGGCAACCTTCTTTGGTTCGTGAGGGTGACCAGTGGAGGACATGGGCGAGGCACCCACGGCATCTGCAACACTAAGAGCCCCCAGTGCACTGAGCACCCAGGGATCAGAGCCAGCCAGCCCCACCCACCATGACCAAGGTCAGGGCAGCCCCCACCGGAGACATGGGTGCCCTCGCACTGCTTCCAGGCCGCTCGGACCTGCATGGCCACGGCCAGCCTCGGCCCCGCCCAGCCTGCAGGGGGAGAGTGGAGCCGCTGGACTTCTGCGCTGTGTGGTTGTCGGCCCTCTGCTCTCTGCTCAGCGCGGGCCACAGTATTTTGTGTCCTTTGTGAGTCAGATGGCAGAGGCATTGGAACCTTCTGGATGCTGGAACCTTCTGGATCCTTCAGAATGCTGCTTTCTGAAGCCCCGCAGTGTTTGATGGAAAAGTGGCTCTTCCCCATGGGGGAGCTTTGATGAGCCTCGGGCTTTGAACCTTGTCACCGACAAATGCTGGACCCCAGCATGACACCTGCTAATGGGGCCTGACTAGAGCTGCCAGAGCCCTCTGTGGACAGATCCCAGCAGGCACCTGGGGGAGCACCGATGCCCCCGGGGCCTGGGGCCCAAGCCAGCCGCCATCCTGGGAGCTCATGCAGGCTCAGGCAGGTGACGGGTCCTAGACAGGGGTGGCTCAAGGCCATAGAGACAGATGAGTAGGGAGACAGAGGAGGGGGGTCATTTCTGTGTCTGGGCTCCCTATGAGGTGGATGTTGGCAAGGTCCTAGCTGGGATCCAGGCTCATTGTTGAGAACTGGACACTGGACCACACAGACATGAGTTTGAGTCCCTGCTCTGCCACCTGGAAGCCTGAAATTGCTTGAGTTTATTTGTCTGAAAAATAGAAATAATCAAGCTCTTTAAAGGAAGGAGTAATGAAGAGCCAGGACTGTGGGGTCAGACAAACTGCCTGGGTTCAAATCCTGGTTCTGCCACTTACTAGCCATGTGATTTTGAACCTGTCTATGTATTCTCGCCAAGCTGTAATTTCTCATTTGTAATGAGTGGAGATAACAGAGCCTGCATCATAGGGTTGTTGTGAGGATGACATGAATACATATTTAATGAGCTTAAAAGAGGGGCCTGGCCCTCGTAAGCGTACATAGGTGATTGGTATTACTATGATTATAATTTATAACTGCTCACATCCATCCTTGCTGAGAACCCTCACTGGGTTCCTCATCTTGCTTAATGTAAAACTCGCAGTCCTCTCTGAGATGCCCACTCCTCTGAGTGGACCTCTCCTTTACTCCCTCCTCTGGTCACATGGCATATTTCTGCCTCAGGGCCTTTGCATTCACTCTTCCCACTGCCTGGAATGCTTTCTCACCTTGACTCATCCCCTTGCTTTCTTCAAGTCTCTACCAAATCCCCACCCCTGGCCACAGGCCCCTCCCCCATGGGTCTCTATCTCCTACCCTGCTTGGTTTCTCTTTACAGTGTTAATCTGATGTTAGGCTATATATTATTTTGTTTATTGTGGTGTCTCACTGCCATGGAGCTCCATAAGGCCAGGCGAAGGGCTTTGATTGGCCAGACCACAGTCACGTGGTCCAGCCCAGGGCCAGGGTGGAGCCCATCCCAGCCACAGGCAAAGAAAATGGAAGGGCTACTTCCTGCTTCTCCCCTCCTTAGAAACCCAGGGGTCCATAATGGCAGAAGGGGACAGATGGGGGCGAGGTGGAGTGGGGGGGGCGGGACCTAGCTGCGGACTGTAGAGGAGGTCAAGATCAGGGATCAGGAAATGAAGGAAGTCCGGAGCTCCCAGCTCCACAGTGTCTGAGTGGGGCTGGAGTAGTTCATGGGCGCGGCAGCAGGGACCCTCCCACCTCCGTGCAAACCTCTCTGAGTCTTCGCTTCTGCACAGAGCTGGCAGTCCTCACCCTGCAGGGCTGCCGTGGGGATTGGATTCAATGTGTTCATGATGCCCGGCCCAAGGGGGCAGGGGGGGCGTTGACATCACACAGACAATGGGGCACTTAGCCCCACAGAGCGGGGTCAGGAGGTCTTGGTTCGGCCCTGTATGCCGGTCCACCTGCGGTCCCCGTGGGCTCTGTGAAGGCAAAGGGCCTGGCTGGAGGCATGAAGAGACTTAGGGTCCCGAAGCTGGGGGAGACTTGGAGGTGATTGGCTCAGTCCCTCCTTGACTGCCCTGGGGACTTCTGGGAGGGAGGGCTAGTGCGCAGGTGCAGCTGTGACCCTGGAAGCCTGGGGGGCAGTGCAGTGGTACCCTAAACTACTGCTCTCCCAGCCAGACCCAGGCCATGCTGTTGCCACCGGGCCACTGAGTGCTCACTGACAAAATAGGGCAGTCATCAGTCATCTTGCTCATGTGTTTGTGTTCCAAGTATTCACTGAGGGCCTACTGTGTGCTGGGCACTGGGACACAGTGAGCAAAACAAGTTCTGCCCCACACTGTGAGCTCACGTGCCCGCTGGGAGCACAGACAGTGTGGGCCAATGGACATGGGCTTTATTTTGCAGTTGAGACGGGGGTTGGGGGGGGGAACTGAGGTCTGCAGAGGGAAAAGGAAGTATTTTTCCTGCATTGAGATCAGGAAGCTGGGATTCAGAGAGGTTAGCCACCTGCCTGAGTGACACAGACAGTAAGTGTCTGAGCAGGATGCATGGCTGGCAGCGTGACCCCCGAGCCTACACACGCACCCATGGTCCACTGGGGGTGCTGCTGGGAAGGGGCCTGCAGGGGCTCTCAGACTCTCTTGTCTTAGCTGTCTATTCGTAGAGTGTCAGGGAGATGAGGCGGACCTGGGAGGTCCAGCTCTGCAGCTCACCACAGAGATGGCTCCTGAGCCCTACAAGCTGCACAAAGGACACCAAAAAGCAGAACGAGGGGCACGGAGTGCCGTGATCAGGGGCAGGGGGCTGGAGTCAGTCACTCAGACTCGTGAAGACTGGGCAAATTTGTTACTATTGCAGGGTCTCAGTTCCTTCAGCTGTGACATGGGGGTAGTGTGCTCCCTCCCTTCGAAGGTGACGGTGAGCATTAAGGGAACGATGGTACATAGAAGCCCCCAAGCGATGGTATGGTTGGTGCTATTAATTATTGTTATTAATATAATGATCATGGATGAAAGAGCTTGAGGATCATTCCTGCTCCTGGCATCTATCAGCCCTGAGCCTCTACATCTTTAGAGACTGGTCCTGTCTCTGCTCCTGGTATTATCCTAAATACATTTTCTTTCTTGGGAGCTGTCTAGGGGAGGGAGGATTGGCTGCTTATGTCTGGAGTTTAACTAGATTTTCCCAAAGAACCATTGTTATTCATGACTATTAGTAGTAGAAGCCATTAGGGCTTTTACTTTGACTAATGATAGCTAGAGTAGAGTTTTATGAAACAATATAAAGTGAGTTTCAAAAAAAACTTCTGGAACACATTTCTAAGTTGTTAGAGAGAAAAGCTAATATTCACCATGTACCTATTGTGGTAGGCATCGTGCCAAGGACATTGTATGTGTCATTTTATTGAATTTTTGCAGCAACCCAATAATATTGATGGCATTAATCTTGGTGTAGGAAAGAAGTGATTGAGGCTCAGAGAGGCTAAGACATTTGCCCAAATTTCCTACCTATTAAATGTTGGAGATAAAATCAAAACCGAGATCTTTCTGATATATCATGCCTATAAATAGAATCATAACCTTTTGATATAGTTCCACTGACAATACAGCTTTGCAAAGAAAAAGAACAAAACTGGAGATTCACCAGTATCTGAGACTGTTGACACATACCACCTCCTAATGGCAGCTACTAGAATTGCAGGCAAAGTGCTTTGTAAAAACACCTCCCTCTTCTGAGAGATTGCAGCCTCACATAACAAATTAGTGTCTACCAGAAAGTTCTGGGAAGGTTTCAGAAAGGAGATGAGACTTGAATTCTGTTTTGAGGTCAAGTATTGAACAGATAATGGTTTGGAAAGGGTGAGCCTCCAGACCCATGGATGTTACATGTGAAGTCTGCCAAAGGTGGAAAGATTAGCCTGCTGCTCTCACGGGGCTAAACTATTGGATGGGGATAGGGGGACGGGGGCTTGGGTTTCTAGTCTAATTGCGCTAGACAGAAAAGCTACAAACCTAAGGGAAAGAAAGAGGAGAAACTAGCCTTATTAAGCACCAGCCTTGTTAAGACACATTTCATAAGGAACTTCATTTGACCCACACTATCTGCCCATGAGGTTGTGTCTTTTTAAGGGTTGTTTTCTTGCATCCCTTAGCCATTTAGCGTAGAGCCATAAATTTTTTAAGTGGGCCACCCCCTTCTCCACTTTCAGTTCATGGGGCAGGCAGCCCCCACAGTTCAGAGGCTCAACGTAGGCTCAAACCAACCCATTCAGACCATTCCTCTGGCCACAGTAATTGGCTCAGGGATGGGCATATGACCCAACTAGAGCCGTTGTTTTACAATAAGCCTTTTTCCTGGGGTTTCTGAGAAATATGCTCTTGCTCTTCCCCCTGAACTTGAACTACATTCTTCCCACTGAGCCTGAACCCAGAAGTTCATGGTCTAGAGTGGTTGCTACTATCTCATAGGTAGCCTGCCAATGAAGACAACATATAGAGGAAAAATAGAGAGAATTTTGGTCTTGATACCATCACTGGGGACCCCAGCAGGTTGTTTTTGACTCAAGTCTAACCCGGCAAGTTCCCATTACATCAGTCACTGAATTGATTCTCTTTTTGCTTGGACCAGAAATGAGTTAACAAACCCATGCAAAGAAATTCAAAAAGAAATAGGGTTAGGATGCCTAGATCCCAAAGTTGAAGCCCATCAGGTATCCTGGGACCTGCAAGTCCCCTGGCAGGGACCCTCTCTGACTCTCCCTGCCTTCTCTGCCTTTCTCACTCACTGGATCTGCAAGGTGACTCATCTCTATTTTCCCTCTGCCTATCTTTTCAATTCCTTTGCAGACCAGCTTCTCTGCTCACTGGTGACCCAAGGTAATGCCTCTACCCCAGGGCTGACGTGATTGGTTCTCTGCAGATGTTTCGCTTTGCCCTCATGTTTCAAACTGCAATTCCCAGGAGAGAGGGTCTGATATTTCCAGCTTGGGCAAAATGTCCACTGCAGGCCTGCTAAACTGTGGGGTTGGAGTAGACCCTTAGCTGGCTTGTGGGCTAATAAGAGGAGATGCGCAGGAAAAAAAAATAGTTGGCATTTCTATGGAGATGGGAGTGCAAGTCCTGCTTCACAGATACTGAAACGGAGACTCAAAGAGGGGGAGCGACGTGCTGAGATCTTGCAGCCAGTGAGTTGTAGACTCAGGATTTGTAGCTTGTTCTGCTGGACCCTGAGCTTCATGGGCTTTCCACAACTGCCCACCCCAGGGTTCTTCTGTGGGCTGCCCCCAGCTGTTCCCCCAGCTTGCTCACTCTGCTGGGTGACCAGAGCAGCAGGTGGGAAGCCAGGTAGCCAGCGGGTCCGGTGATGGGGAAGATCCACGTTCACCCCACACGGCACCTCCGACCCTGATACTTCTCTGCTGGAGCAGGCAGGCCATGGCTTCCCTTCCAGAAACAGGCCTGAGCAGCCAGTGCTGAATTATTTAACACAAATAAGAATTTCATTAGAATTTCATGACAGTCATTGTGTTTTACGCAAACAAACAGCTATACGATGGCCTTGCATTTTTGCCAGAGTCCGGCACCCACTGCTGAGAGCTTCGTGCGAAGCCTTCCAACCTCCACCAATCAGTTTTAATCAGCAAGCCCTCCCGTGGTGGCCGTGGAGTCCGGGGCGGGGTGGCCGCCTGCGGACACAGTGCGTGGTGACAGTCAGTCACACAAGCCCTCCCATGAGTGGGGCTGGACTTTCACGGCCAGGAGGTCCCGACCTTCCATGCCAGGGATATCTCTGACGTTCACTCAGGGGGACAGATGTTCTGACTCCAGGGACCTGCAACTGGTCAGTGTGACACGGACTCAGAGATTTCAAGGCACGCTGGGGCAGAGAGCTGCTTGGGCCTGTTCTAGAGAGAACCAAGACCCCACAGGGATACGGCGGTCTGTAGTAATTATCTATCAATAAGACTGAAAGAAAAAAAACCCCAAACAAAACACAAAACCTCAAAAAGAAGAGGAACCTATAGGGAAAGAGAAATGTTGAGGATCTGGTCAGGAAACAGGTCTAATCAGAGGAACAACAACTGGATGTGGAGTTGGCAGATGGGGTTCTGGGCCAGACTCTGTCTCTGGGTCACTCTGGTGACCTCTGGGTCACTGTGGGCCTGGGTCCTGCACTTCACATCTGCAGGATGAGAGGTTTCAGCCAGATGACCTTTGCAGCCCCTGTCAGCTCAACCCTCAGCTCTAAATGGCTCTGCATGATGGAGGTTCTCTGGGCCAGGGCTCTCCGAGCCAGAGTCGGCCTCCTGTCCAAGGACGACCATGCTCCTGTGTTGGGGAAACTCGGGTAAACCCCCTCATGGGTCCAGCACCCTCTGCATGGTGCTTTCTGTGCCCCATCGAGGCCACTTGTGCACAAGGTTCCCCCCCACCCCCCACCTGTCAAGGACATGTCTCCAGCAGCACTGACCTTCCCGAGTCGTCAATGTCCCTCCTTCAGTGGGTTCATCCCCATCCGGGCAAAACGTGCCATCATTTCTTCCATAACTCAATCCTGCAACAACCTCGGTGCATAGCTTCATTTCCTCGTTACTTGGCCTGGCAGACTCTTTCACGCCTGTTTCCCTCTGCTCCTCCTCCCTTGGGGCACCTGTGCCTGCGGGCTGTACCCGGAGCTCCTCCACACCTGGACTTGCTTCAGATGTTGGGACTCCTGCCTGAGCCTGACCGTCATGAGACTTTCAGGGAGAGTCTGGGGCAAGGGTGCGTCTACTGACTGCGGGGTCTCCAGAGCTCAGCGCAGACGCAGGGGGAGGAGAGGAGAACCCATACCTCAGTGGGAAGCGTGTTGGCAAATCTGCAGCCATGTTTTGAAGCTGCCACAGACAACATGGATCATTTTCATGCAAAGTGCTGCAGGGTGCTCTGAACCCTACGCCACATTTCTGTCCTGCAGTCAGAGCCCCTGCTTGGGGACAGTGGTCCCCCCAGTGATGTGAGTGACTCTTGGCTTTAGTGAGTGACTCATCCCACAGCTGGCAACATCCCTTGCCAGCTGAAGGAGGGGACAAGGGGGTGGGGAATAGCTGTGTATTGCGAGCGCTGCTTTTCCTAGGGGACAGAGGGAGGAAGAAACCCTGTGGGCCAGAGGCCGTCTCTTGGTTTTCCAAATTTTCTGTCTCGTAATTAAAAAGTAATCAAATTGTATCTGATCCTGAGAAAATGAAATGTTTCTGATCTGAGTAATTCCTTTCTTTTTAAATGTTTGTTTATTTTTGAAGGAGAAAGAGACAAGAGTGTGAGGGGGGGGAGGGGCAGAGAGAGAGAAGGAGACACAGAATCTGAAGTGGGATCCAGGCTCTGAGCTGTCAGCACAGAGCCTGATGCGGGGCTTGAACCCATGAACCGTGAGATCATGACCTGAGCTGAAGTTTGACGCTTCACCACCTGAGCCACCCAGGTGCCCCCGAGCAATTCCTTTTTAAAAAATTTATTTTAAAATTTATTTATTATTTTTGAGAGAGGGATTGAGCACACAGGGGTGGGCAGAGAAAGAAGGAGAGAGAATCCCAGGCAGGCTTTGAGCTGTCACGCAGAGCCTGATGCGGGCTTGATCTCATGATTGTGAGGTCATGACTTAAGCCGGAACCACGAGTTGGATGCTTAATTGACTGAGCCACCCAGGTGACCTTGAGAAATTCCTAAATAAAACCCCAAATTTAATAGTGGGTGTCCTGGAGGGGCAAGACCAGAAAGATGATCAGTATAAAGTATCCACTCGAAACCTTAATATTTAATTAGTAATATTTCTATACTAATATTATATAGCCAGCATTAACACACACATGAATACATATATACATTCACAGTGTAATGAGCGAGAGATATTTATGGTACAAAAGGATCCCACACTTCTGCACTTTACAAAAGGATTTGCCAAAGGCTTTCTTGAAGTACTGTGCTCTTCAGGGAGCAACAGAAAAGGACTTTGATTTTCAAACATTTTCTTTTCATGCTCCAATACAACTTTAAAAGCATGTTCAATTTCTGTTTAACGTTTTTTTCGATCCAACCAGTGTTTTTCCAAGCTCCTATTAAGTCCCAGATGCCATGCTCTGCACAGTGCAGGGACAGAGATGAAGAAGGTCCATATTGAAAGGGAGATGGACCCTAAATGCTCTCACAAAGGCAGCTCTTCTTTTTACATGTTTTAATGTTTTTACTTATTACTGAGGGGGACAGAGCATGAGTGGGGGGAGGGGCAAAGAGAGAGGGAGATACAAAATCTGAAGCAGGTTCCGGGTTCCGAGCCATCAGCACAGAGCTTGACGAGGGGCTCGAATCATGGACCTCAAGTTCATGACCTGAGCCAAAGAGCCATCCAGGCGTCCCCAGAGGTGGCTCTTAAAGAACATTGTGTCTGGGAAGCATGTGCCACAGTTTATTTATCCATTCATCTACTAAAGGACATCTTGGTGGCCTCTAACTTTTTGGGAATTATGAATAAAGGTGCTATGAACCTCCACATGCAAGTTTTGGGATCTTTTATTTCCTTTTCTTGTCTAATTGTGCTGGCAACGATTTCCAGTACTATATTGAATATAAATGGCAAGCGTGGGCATCCTTGCCCTTTTCTTGATCTTAGAGGAAACACTTTCAGTCTTTCACCACTGAGTGTGATGTTTGCTGTGGGCTTTTCATATATGGATTTTATTACATTAAGGTGCTTTTTTCTATTTCTCCTTTGTTAAGTGTTTTTATCATGAAGGGTTCAGCGTTGTAGTGACTTGTTGCTCCGGTTGCCCTCAGCACATCTTAGGCTTTGAAGTCTTGCAGCAACACCTTGTGCAGGGTTGGTTTCCCAGCACAAAGTCTGTTGAGCCCTTAGCCTTAGGTTTTTTTCTTTGCACTGTTCTTCAGAGATGGCCTTTGGCAGGCTCTTGATGCTCTTTCAGTCCATCCCTTTGCTCTAGGCAGGAAAGCAGTGTTTCATTTTAAAGATGAATCAGAGAGGTCATCTTCCATATTCAAAGTCACACTTGCCAAGAGCCCTGATTTCCAACAGCAACGACCATCATCAGCGTCCATAATAGGAGCAGCCTGGCAGCCACAGGCATTGCGTGCTCAGTGTGTACTGGCCATGTGGTGTGGACACCCTGAGGACCGTCTAGTTCAGCTTTGCTGCAGACCAATGAGGTGTGTTTTCATGGTGCTTTTTTGTCAGTACAAGCATGATAACAATATACGCTCGTTTAAAAAGACTTCAAGCACTAAAGCGAGAGCCCCCTTCATCCCATGCCCTTAACCCCATTTAACAGTTGAGGAAACAGAGGCATTTTCTGCCTAACGCAGTACTTTTCCCCATGAGCCCCCTTTCCCCTGGGCTCTCATTTGCCAGGTCTAATGCTAGCACGTCAGTGACTCACAGGGAAACTGAGGCCCTGAGAAGGTCTCAGGCAGCTGGGAACAATTGGTTCACTTGACTCGAGTGTTTTTTACTCTGGGTCCTTGTTGGTAAATCAGCATTCAGTCGAGGCACCCAGTATGGTGCCTGCCTCCCAGATCAGGGATGAGAGAGAAAAACAGACTTGATAAGACCTAAATGGGGGTGTTCTGAGAGCCCTGGATGGAGACATTTGCAGGCGACTTGTGAGGAGTCTGTTCGTTTGAGGCTGATGAATCACCTGGACAGGTGCCTCGGCCGCCGGCATCCTTGCCCAGGACCAGAGTGGGGTAATTACTTCTCTGGCACTGGGAATCCGGAGCAAGCATGTCCATTTTTCTCCTTTATTGCCTTTACATTTCAGGAAAGTGTCCGCTGAAGCCCCCCACCCCACCCCCTTTTCTAAATGTTGGATTTATTTGATGACTCCACTAGGCTGGTGCCCAGCATGCCCTGCAGTGTGGAGGACTCGGTCCATGAGCCGCCTGCCTGACGGTTGTCCTGTGGGTGTGGTGGGGGGTAGCTGGCCAGCCAGCCATTTATAATTGTCAGTGGTGTCATAAATTTCCCTCCCTTTCCCTGCTCTGTGGATGGCTGAATCCAAAACCAAGGCAGCTGTCAATGGGCTGAGGTGGGGAATCTTTGGGCTGTGTGAGAGGGGGCATCTCCAAAGGAGATCCCAAATTCCTTTGGGGGTGAGGATTTCCTGTCTGCCCAGTGAGACTCCTGACTGGAGGAGGACGTGCTGGGACTGAGTCCTTCTTAACACTAATGATGACCAACACAGTTGATGCTTCCCTTGTCCCAGGCTGGGTGTCACGTATGTCACAGACTCCTCGTGATAGCCCCACTTTACAGATTAAGTACCAAGTCAGGTGAGGTGGAGCACCTTGCCCAAGGGCACTGAATCAGCAAGTGGCCCCCCTGGAACTCCAGCTTAGGCAGAGGACCCCACACGTCTTCGCAGGAGAGTGGAAGGACAGACGCACGAAGGGAAGTTCCTTAGTATGGTCCACACAGCCCATTGTCTGTGCCCACAGTGGGGCAGGCACGGCTAAGCAGCAACACCTGTTTCTTTTTCTCTTTCCTTTCTCCCTCCCGCCTTCCCTCCCTCCCTCTCTCTCATTCATTCACTCATTCGTTCATTCATTCATTTACTCACTTGCAATCCTACACTGAGTTCCTGTTGTGAGTCTGGCTCTGGGTGAGGCGCTGCTGAGACTGCAGTGAAGAAAACAATAATTTTGTCTTCGTGGGGCTCAGAATCAAGAGGAAAGACAGAACACTGAAGAAGTCAGATTAGTAAAAAGTAAAGCTTCGTGTGCAGGAGCCCTGAGACAGAGGCAGGAAGAAGACTGGATTTCACAAGGCAGGCCTTCTAGGGCGTGTGTGGCTCCTCCCAAAGGGAGGTGGAGTCTCCTTCCTCCCCACTTGCTTGGGCCAATAGACGGCAGGGGAAGCAGTGACGTCAGTGCCCACGTGGTTACCTGGTCAGAAACCTGCTGAGACCAATCCCTCCCCCCCCCCCCCCCCCCCCCCCCCCACGGTCCTACTGGAGGGTGAGGAACCTTAGTGCCCAGTTGTCCCCGCAGGCAGTGGGCCAACCCCAGACCAGAAGGAGACAACTGCCCCGCTGAGCCCAGCCTCAGTCGTAAATTCTCGGAAATGTGAGCGAAATCAGAGATTATTGTCTAAACCACTAAGTTTGGGGTAGTTTGTGTTGCGGGAAGAGGGAACTGACACACGGGACCTCGACCTAGGTTTTCCTGAGAGAGCTCAGCTACTGAGCGAAGCTGCTGATTGCCTTGATCATTATGATAAGGTTAAGAAAGCTCAACGCATCAGTGGCCAAGATGGAAGTGTATTCTTTCTTGGTAAGCTCTTGTGTTAGTCGTCAGGGGGGCTCATGTGATGGCTCTGCTGTGTTGGGGACCAAGCTCCTTCCATTTTGTTGCTTTACCCTGGTAAGGTGTTAATTCCATCTGTTGATCAGATCTGCCTCACCTCCGGGTCCATCTTTCAGTCAGAGGGACGGGGGGAATGATGGGACACGAGGGGCCTTTCTTTTTAAAGGATACCACCTGGACGTTCCATGTACACTTGCACGCATGCCCCTGCTCTGCTCACATGCCATTGACAGAACTTAGTCACATGACCTAACCTTGCTGCAGGGAAGGCTGGGAAATGTAGTCTTTTATTATTTGAGGTGGCATTCCCAGCTCACATTTGAGGTTCTGTTGTCAAAGAAGAAGAACATATACCGAGGGGTATTAGGTGGGCTCTGTGTTCCTGAGAATCGAAGTGGGGGTTGGTAGAGGGAGGGGGAAGAAGATGGATTCATTTTGTCTTATTTTTCTTGCCTCTTTCTCCAGGGCCTTTTTCCTGCTTCTGTGGACTTTTCTCAGCCTTGACATTGATGTGATTCTTTTCTTGCCTTAATTTGGCCCTCTGCTTATAAACATTAACTCTGGGATGCTCTAAACTAGTGAAATCAGCCTGCAAGTTTAGACAGCTTCGATCCTGAGGGTGCCATAGCCACACTAATAAGGGCTGATGTTTACCGGGTGCTCTCTGCCCCTCCCCCTCCCCCAGGTGCCATATAGAGGGATTCATGGGTCATCTCATTGAGCCCCTTAACAACTTGGGAGGTAGAGGCTGTCATTTCTAATGGTGCACTGGAGGAAAGTGAGGTTCATAGAAGCAAAAGCGTTTCACAGTTATGTAGCATGTGAGCAAATGGCCCGTAACCAGCAGTTCCTGCCGCCCTCATCTCCCCCACCCTCCCTGGAGCGACAGATCCCTTTATGGTCTCTGTCGTATTGCTCCTGGGGTCCCAGCCTGATTCTGGGTCAGCCAACCAGTCTGTAACAGCCCAGGAGTTGGCAAGGACAAGTGGTTGTTGAAGCAACACCCTCCGTCCCTGAGGGCCTGGCTTATTCAGGAAACCAAAGCACAGATCACACAGATTTGAGCAAATAGAGGTGGTGCCCTATAGTGGTATTTCCATCGCACGAGGCCATCCGATAAGTCCACTTTGTCCTCCTTGGAGATTACTGCCCAGGGACCCAGACTTGCTGTCCCATCAGAAGCCTGCCACCGCCTACAAGCTGTGCAGTGTTGGGATCAACTGACAGAGTCAACGCCTGACACAGACTCATTGTTTTCTGACAAAATGGTGACCTCCGCGGGGACCCTGGGTCTCAGCCACACCCATCGTTACATTACTATATGTCACAGTTCCTGAGCTTTCATTTGCTCTTGTGGATTATATTTGAGCCAGGCCACTTCCTGATGGCCAAGGGCGGCCCCTTAATCTCAGTCCTGAGCTCCCTCCTTGTAACCAGAGGAGGGCAGAGTGATCCTGCGCACACAATGGGATCCTTTGGACAGATTCGAGATTCAAGGCGTCAGCTGTGCTTGGAATAAATACCAGGACATCTAGACAGTGTGACTTCTTCAGCCTAACCTTGTTGAAATTTGTTCCTGCCCAGATGCGGAGCAAGTTCTGGGAGACATACCTGAGTACAAGGCCCACACTCCCCTGCCCAAATGCCTTTGAAGGCTTTCTGTGGCTGGTCCTATAAAGAAGAAATCTCTCAATGTGACCCTGAAGGACCTTCCCAGCCTGAGCCCAGCTTCCTTCCGGCTTTGTCTTACGTTCACTCGTTCCTTGTTTGATCTGCTCCAGCCGTACCTACCTTCTTTTATCATCATCTCATTGCCTTGGCTGGTCTTCCACCATAGGGCCCTTGCACCTGCTGTATCTTTTACCAGAATGCTGCTTTTGCCCTTCTTCACCTGGTAACTCTTCAGTGCCCTGCTAAATTACCCATTCCCTGGCTTTTCCACATAGCACCACGCACCTCCATTTTATAATATCTGCCACAGCTGGAATTTTACATTTTACATATCTGCCATTGTTGTTACTACTATTATTATGTCTCCATTTTACAGGCCAAGTAGTTGAGACCAAGGCTGGCTAAGTAATTTGCCAAGTGTCACTCAGTGAGCTGGGATTTGGACACAGGTTGCTGGCTCCAGAGTCCAGCTTTGAGAGATGCTGATGTGGCAGCTGTGGGAGGGGCCCGGGAATCTGAATGTTTAATAATTAATAAGCTCCCCAGGGGAGGCTGATGCAGAGGTTGTGGATCTGGAGCCTGGGAACCAGCACCACAGGGACACAGAGGTGAATGAGGAGGAGCTGCTGTCCTAATGAAGCACACAGGTCGGAGGAGGACACTCACTCTTAAGGAGCTCCAGGGCAGGGCCAAAAAAGGTGCCAGCTTTAGAGCCAGGAGGTCTGAGCCTGAGCCTTGGCTTCTCACTCTCTTGTGGTGTGACTTGGGCACATACCTTGCCCTCCCCAGCCTCAGTGTCCTCATCCGCAGAATGGGGGTAGTGTGGATTTGCTGTGAGAGACAGATGGGTGACCCCATGTGGAGAAATGACAGGGTGATCCCTGCTGACCCATGAGTCTCCTGCCCTCCCCCCCTTTCCCACTTCACCACTGAACAACCCTACAGATGCACCCTTGGTCCTGTGTAGGGATCACCAGCTCCTGAGAGCGGGAAGGGACTGACCTCATCCTTGGGTCCTGAGTCCTGGAGAAAGGCTGCCTGCTGGGGGGCAATGTCGGAGGAGAGCCCTGGGTCCTAGGCTGCGGTGCGCCTGGAGCCAACACCAGGTGCTCATCACGTCACTAAATCCCAGTACCCCTTCTTCCTCTGCACCGGCACATGGTTGCCCCATGGCCCTTGACCTTCTGCCCAGGGAGAGAGCCTGGACATGAGTGTGGCTGCTGGAGGCAGGTGAGGAAGGAGGCTCAGAGTTCTTGAGTGATGCCCCCAGGGCCACTTGGGAAGTCAATGTTGGTGGGGCTCCTGGCTCCTTCCAGGCTCCCTGTAATCACCTTGAGCCCCTCCTCCCCAAGCAGTGTCCCCAAGCAGCTGGGAGTCCCAGCGACCAGTCCCATCCCTCTGGCACCTTTCCACCCGGAGCCCGGGGCTCCCTCCTCTCCGCCGTCCCAGTGAGCATCAGGGCTGCTCGCATTAGGGGACTTCCTTCCGGGAGAGATGCAAACCGTGTGTTTACAGAACACACAGGGTCTGTTCTCTCCCGTGTCACCTGTCCTAATGCATTCCCCTTTCAGTGGGGTCTTTCTGCTTGCTTTTGGATCAGATGTCAAAGCCCGTAGTGTGGCAGGCCAGCTGGAAAGGCCATATTTTGATTGAAAACCCACAGTCTTCAAGGCATCATGCGGATTTGCCCTCCTCCAAGTAGGGCCTCTCCACCCTGCCGAGGAAAGGCCTTTGGCAGGTGCCCGCAGGGGCTTTTGACTTTAGGGTGGCAATAAATCCTCCTCCAAAAGTACTCCAGGAAAGGGACAGGTCTCTTCCAGGGCTACCCGGAGATGGTGACACCTCGTGACACCCTCTGGGGCTGGCTCCCTCCTCCCCAGGGGCTCCTGCCACCGCTCCACTCTGGAGAAAGTCAAACACATCCCAAATCTCCGAATTCGAGCTCCATACACTGTAAGCAAAAAAGAAATGGGACATTCAGTACTTCTCGGTCCCCAGTCAGTGGTCCAGAGGGGTTTTTGATGCCATACTATCCACCCCCTCTCTTTTTCTCTCCCTTGTGTCTCTCCGCAGAAGGGGCTCCCTCTATCCGCAGCTCTGCTGTTTTTCTCTCCCCAAACTCACATTCCCGCACCTTGCACCTGCCAGGCTGTCTCCCTCAAGCTGTGGAGATCCTTCTGCTACTCCGCGGATGGATTTCCTGGGTGCTGCGAGTAATCTGTGTTAGAGGGATGTGGGAAGCCCAGGGTCTGTCCACTTCCCCGCCATCTTAACTCCTCCTTGGAAAGGCCGATATGTTGAGCCCACGCCCTTCCTCAGCACCCTCTTGCCCTCTTTCCCCTGCCCCCCGTAGGCAGGTTCTTGTCCCCTAGGACAGCCACTCCCACTAGTGGAGGGTCACTGAGGGCCAGGCCCCGCTCTGATCCCCTTCCAGCAGGCACCCCAACAGCCTCATGGCAGCCCTGCGAGCTGGGCCTCAGGACCCCATTTACAGACACAGCCCGAGGGCCGGGGTGATGGGACCTGCCTGGTCCACACAGCTAAGCAATAGGCCCGGAATTTGAACCCACAACTCTCTGGACTGCTAACCACCCTCCCCAGTCCTCGAGGACCTCAGCCATGTGCTGAGGTGACCATGACGGTGAATGTGGCGGTGGTGGCACTGGGTTGAAGTTGCTGAGGACAACAGGGTGTTGAGTGTGAGGGGCTGGCAGAGGTTGCTGGGGGGTCTGCCAGGCGGGATGACATTTCCCAGCCCCCCTCGCGTTGGAGAGGGACACATGACCAGCTCTCAGCAGTGCGCTGGGAGAAGTGATGTGAGTGTCACTTCCTGGCCCAGGCGATAAAGAAGCAGGTATGCTCCTCCCTGTCCCCTCTGCAGCTAGAAGCAGGGCCACCTGAGCCCTTAGGGTGGAGGGAGTCGTGGGTCAGGTCACCACAGGGAGGACACTGCCTGCCGCATCCAAGCTGAGCACTGGGGCGGTGTGCGAGTGCTCCGTGGGGACCTGACCCTCCCCGGGGTCCGCAAAGCTGAGCCACGAGATCATAACCTGAGCCGAAGCCAGACACTGAATCGACTGAGCCATGCAGGCACCCCTACTATTATTTTTTTAAATTTATTTATTTTGAGAGACAACAGAGAGCGTCTCTCTCTCTCCCCCTGGCTGTCTCTCGCCTTGCCCTATCTTTGTCCATGAGAGTAGGTCGGGCACGTGCTAAGTCTTTTCTACATGTTCTCTCATTTAATCCTCCCCTGACCTCTATCGGCAGCCAATTGGATTAGCCCCAGGAGGAACTGATGCTCCAAGAAGCTCAGAGATCTCATCAGATGGTGAGGCCAGGAGGCGGCGGGGCTGGGGTTTGAACCGGGTCTGCCCTGCTCCCTAGGCCCTGTGATCACAACACAATAGGGAGACCCCCTGTGACGTGGGGCAAGACCCAGATACGAGACAGCAAGAAGAAAAAGTGGGGAGAGGGAAGGAGGTAGAGGAGTGAGAGGGAGAGAAGAAGAGACATCTTGTCCCCAAACTGCAGTGGGACCTTGAGAGACCACTTCTCCTTTTTGAGCCTCAGTTTCCCCTCTGAAGAATGGGGGGAGGAAGGTGGGCCAGGTGCTGCCAGGCTTCTGCCCTTAGACCCGGGTCCAGTCTGCCTCTTGGAGGGGCAGCGTCCAGCCTCCCCTGATGAGAGTGCAGTTAGGAACCTTCTAGAAGAGGCCATCTTGGGGGTCTGCCCCTGAAATAGTTGAAATGGGGCCCCGGGCACGGGGGGCAGCTTCTAAGGAGGATGGGCACAGAGGAGCCGAATGTGTGTCTAGTGACACACCCTAGCCACACAGGAGGGGACAGCAGGCATCCTCACAGGCCTGTAACTCACCTGACGGCGTCTATCACCGGGTCCAGCACCCGGGAAGCAGCAGCAGCGGAGGGAGAATTTCCACGGGTCCCTCCCTCCAGGGGCCGGGACAAAGGGATGTGGTGTCTGTGCATTCTTGGGGGAGCAGACAGTGTCCCGCCCTCTCCAGGGAAGTGTGATCAGCTGAGCGGAGCGTGGGCAGGGCGATGCCGCAAGGCTCCAGGGAATCTTGATGCTGGCCCTTCTCTGGGGCCCCCTCGCGGCCCTGGCCTGTCTCTGGGCCCGTGTGGCAGTGCCCAGCAACCCTTCCTGAGCACCCTTGAGCCCCGGTGGCTCCCCCAACCTGGCCCTATGTGCCCTGGTTCCAAGGCCCCTCACCACCACCATTCCCTTCTCCAGGTTCCCCAGTGACAGTGGGAATTCTGGTTCCCTGGGTGGCCTGGGAGCAGAAAGCCCTCCTTGCTTCCAACAGGCCCACACTTCCCCTGGCTGAGACCTACACTATCCTGGTGCCTCGGATCTGGGTCCTGTGAGAGGTGGGGACCCAGCCCGGCTTCTGCCCTCAGAGGCCTGGGATGATAGCCAGGCATCAGGCGCCAGTGGAGAATGGCCAGGCCAGGAGTCTGCCAAAGGCTCCTATCACAGCGCGGGGCAGACTGCCAGCTCCAGAGGGCTGGGGACACACAGAGCAGGGAGGACAGACTGCTGGCATCATCTGTCCACGTTTTAGTTATGTCCTGATGGTGCTCAAAATGTTCCCCATGCTGCAGGGGGTGAGTCACACAATGTGGGGAGCATTTTGCCCCCCTTTCCCCCAGGGACCACAGGTGACGGTGGTGGTGGTGTGAATGGAGGTGACAGAACTCCCATGAAGTGTTTATGACAGGCCAGGAATGATCCCTTTGCTCTATGCCCACACATGGAATAAACCTTATAGCAGTCCTGTGAGGTTCGTGTTCTTTCCCCCCCATTTTACAGAGGGGTTGAGTAACTTGCCCAAGGTCACACAGTTAGTGGCAAAGCTGGAGGCTGAATGGAGGAGTCCACGCTCATAACCATTATTCCAGGAGATGGCTCTGAAGTTACTACCTTCTGGGCGCCTGGGTGGTTCAGTTGGTTGAAGGTCTGACTTCAGATTGGGTCATGCTCTCCTGCCTCATGAGTTGGAGCCCTGCACCAGGCTCTGTGCTGATGGCTCAGAGCCTGGAGCCTGCTTCTGATTCTGTGTCTCTCTCTTTCTGCCCTTCCCCACTTGCACTCTGTCTCTCTCAAAAATATAATTGCTAAAAAAACCCCCATAAAAATAAAAATAAATAAAGTTACTGCCCTCGAGGAGCTGCAGACCCAGACTGGATGAAGGGAGACCTCATTTCTGGCTATTGGGAAAATGCTTCTTTGAAGAGGGCAGCAATTTGACCTGGTCCTAAAAGGTGGCGAATTTTTCAGGAAACAAAATTTAACCCATCAAGTCAAGGCTTTTTTATTTCACACAACATAAACTCAGCCTGGTTAATGTAGCAGAAATGTTGTCTGGAACTTTCTTTCCGAAGTGTGGGTTGGAGTAATGTGATTAACAGGAAACTCAAAAGGTGGCTGCATCCAAGCGGGGATGGGGAAAGACGGCCCCTGGTAGGTAGGTTCTCCCTAAGCGGAGACAGGGGCTTCAGTCACTAGCCAGTGACAGATGAGGGCTTCACGTCATAATGGGGGACCTCTGGGCGGAGAGGTCACAAATGCACGGAGAGAGAAAGTTCCAGACACACCGGGGTAGCCCCTCTGTTCCGCGGGGACAGAAGGACAAGAGCGAGTTTCTGTCTTTACCAAACCATCCATTGTGGTTCCGTGTGAAGTGTTAGAAAAGCAGAGGGGCTGGTGGACTCACCGTGTTTGTTACAAAGTCAAAAAAGTTGGGAGGAAAAATCAGTCCTCGAGGGTCCTTGGCTTTGAAACATCCTGAGTGACTCCCTGCTCTCAGCTTGTGTGACCATGTGTGGACCGAAGATGATACAGACACCTGCCCCTTCAGTGTGGGGGCCTCTCCACCCCCAGGGAGGTTCCTGCCTTCTCCACATCTGCCACCAACTACCTCTGTGGGTGGCACTTTTGAACCCACTCATCCTGTTTGGGTGGGTTCAACTCCCAACGGACAGAAAGGAATAAGAATTCTTCAGGGTGCCCCCCCCCCCCACAACAGGCTCAGAAAAAGAGACTCAGGTTTTTAAAGAGGCAGGAAGCAGTGGCTTAGAAAAAAACAAGGAAGAAGTAGGTTTTAATTTTCTGGAATGTAAAGAAAATATTTATCTAATTTTCTGGAATGTAAAAATATTCAGATCCTTGAACACAAAGGCCAGGACAGGGCACAGAGTAACTTTAAATTTTCTCTAGAAGCTGGAAGAACATCCAAGCCACAAGATTAAAAACCTTCTGGTACATTTCTTACCCTGAAGGTCAAAACATCCGTGAAGGGATTCTTTTTCCCTATCCCAGTCCTGCAGACAGGACTCCAAGTGCCCGTTATGAACCATGGCCGTCCTTTCATTATTTTTTAAGAATGTCACTGCCCTTATCTTTTTTGTTTTTTCATTTTTTTAATGTTTTTAAATTTATTTTTGAGAGACAGAGACCGTGAGAGCAGGGTAGGGGCAGAGAGAGAGGGAGACACAGAATCCGAAGCCAGCTCCAGGTTCTGAGCTGTCAGCACAGAGCCCGACGCGGGGCTCAAACCCATGAATCGCGAGATCATGACCTGAGCTGAAGCCAGACACTTAGCCGACTGAGCCACCCAGGTGCCCCTGTGTGTTTGTTTTAATTTCCACGGTGGCTTACTCTAGCTTGAATCCTACCAACCCCTCTGTTCAAGAACACAGAACAGAAATCCTCCCTCCCCAGTGACCAGTTTATCCTCCATCAGTAAAACCAGTATAGAAAAGTGGGAAGATATGAAAATCTTATCCCCTGGAAACACCCAAGACTCACACCATGATGTGTTTTCTTCTCTAGAAATGCAGAAGAATAAAAACCAGAGGATTAAAGCGCTACACAAGTACACCATTCTGCGTGCAATCTTTTAAAGAAACAAAATAAATCATGTTTTTCTTTTTAAAGATTTTAGATGACAGGAAAAATGGTCATTATGAACGTGAAGCCAAAATTCTGGGTAGGAAACCTCTACTGCGTGAAATCACGGCTACATACTGTTTGGAAACACACCAAATTATCCATAGTGATTATTTCTCCGTACAAAACTCGGAGGTCATTCTCTGGACTAGGAATCAACAAGAAACATGGGCCCATTTTAAGGATCAGGAGGGGGGAAAGGCTACTTGGAAGACAGTGGGAACCTTAGATTTCTAAGTAATGGGGCTCGGGGGCTCTCAGCAAATTATAGACGTTTTGTTTCAAAAGCAAAATAATGGTCAGCAGGACCAGGGTCCCAGGTAGGTGGGGAGCACCTACGGGCAGCAGGCACTTGCGGAGGGAGCATCTGGGGCTGGAGAGCAGGGGGCGCTACTGTGAGGTTTCCAGGCCCGGGGGGCGGGGCTTTGGGCGGAGCCAGGGTCCAGGGGGCGGGGAGCTCTGGGTCTGGCATTGTGACGCTGGGCTGTCCTGTGAGATCCTGGCCCGTCAGGCTTTGTGACGCTCCTTGGTATGTAAGGCCCTGCTGGGAGCGCCCTCGCCATTTCTCCTGCTGCCGCCTGCGGCTCAAGGTCCTTCATTCCCTGGAGCACTGAGTGCGACGGGGGGACATGGGAAGAGGGCTGTTGATCAGGCTGCAGCTGGGGCTGCTGCTTCTGGCGCTGCTGCTGCCCCAGGAGATTTATTCACAGGATAGCAGCCCGTCCCCCGCCCCTCCCAAGGCCTCAACCGCTGGGGGCGCGGCGGCGGTGGCGTCGACGACGGCCCCCACCACCAAGTCAGGCGTCTGCGCCCTCCAGTCGACAGTCAGTGTGCTGGTGCTTTCGCTCTACCTTCTTCTCCGTCTTCACTGTTGAGAAACTCAGGCCGAATAACATCTTCACCTTTCCAGCTCGTCTTTCAAAACCCCATCCTAAGGAAGGAACAGCCCTCATGAAATCTACTAATTCCACCGCATGTTTTACTGACACGGACAAGTGTTGAGAACGTCAATGTTGGTTCCAAGAGCATCTGAAGGATTTGGCTCGGTATTAAATCTATGGAGTTGTGTGTACAAGACTGAACGGAGCGCTGGCAGCCAAAATGGGTGAATGATCTTGTTGATGGGGGCTCCAGGAGTATGGACTCTTAAAACTCTGCTCTGAAAATAAGAATTTCACCTTGATCTAGAAAAAGAAGGATGAGACCTGGGGTGGAGATGTTTCATGTTGATTCACCAAATCTGTAAGGCCATTAAAACAATTTGGTAATACCAAAAGCTTTGTGGTTCTTTTTAGGCTCTTTGGAAGGGGGCCTACGGGTGTTACTGGAAATTAGCACGACTTTGATGTGGACC
>NC_043707.1:119435330-119452183 GCF_006229205.1 Suricata suricatta
TATGTAATATTTATTCATTAATTTATTTATTGCCAGCGCAAAGGTGTCATTCTGAGTTTTCTTAGTTTTTTTGGGCTTGCATTGTTTCTGATGCGAAGGCTGTGGTCAGTCTTATATTAGTTCCTGAATAGAAGGTCTCCTACTGCTCTGTCTGTCCTTCTCCATCAATGTTTTTCCAGCAGTTTATAGTGTGTGTTAGTGGTTTTTTGTTTTTGTTTTTGTTTTTTGTATTTCTCCTGTTTGGGGTTTTTGAGATCTTTGGATCTGTGCACTTATCATTTTCACAAAATCATATTTATTGGACAAAATACAGCCCATAAGTAGTTCTTCTATACTTGTTTCCTCTTTTTGGAAGTCCAGTTTCACGGATGGTAGACCTGGTTATACTGTCCCACTGGTCAGTGATACTCTATTCCGTTTTTCTTATAAGTTGTCTTCGCTTAGTGCTTCAGTTTGGATAGCTTTTATTGTTATATCTTTTTTTATTAAAAAATTTTCTTTTTACATTTATTTATTTTTGAGAGACAGTGAGATAGAGCATGAGTGGGGGAGGGGCAGAGAGAGAAAGGGAGACACAAAATCAGAAGCAGGCTCCAGGTTCTGAGCTGTCAGCACAGAACCCGACACAGGGCTTGAACCTACAAACTGTGAGATTGTGACCTGAGCCGAAATCAGATGCTTAACCCATTGAGCCACCCAGGTGCCCCTACCATATCTTTTTTTGAAAGTTTATTTTGAGAAAGAGTGAACACATGCAGGGAAGGGGCAGAGAGAGAGGAAGAGAGAGAGAATCCCAAGCAGGCTCTGCACCATTAGCTCAGACAGAGCCCCGCATGGAGCTTGAACCCACAAACCATGAGATCATGACCTGAGCTGAAATCAAGAGTCAGATGCTCAATTGACTGAACCACCTGGGCGCCCCTATGCTCTACACATATGTTCAACTTTTCTTCTGCAAAGTCTGTTCTGCTGTTGTTCCCATCTAGTGAAATTTTCATTTTGTTTCCATTGGATTTTTAAAAATAGGCTTCATTTTTCTCTTCATCATGTACATATTTTACTTTAAGGTTGTGAACTCATTTACATATGGAGTTTTTTTTTCCTCCACCTTTAGTTTTTTAGCTTTCCCCCCCCTCCCTTAAGTGGGAGAATGCTCTTCTAGTTATTAGGTAATATGTGTATATGACAGGTATTTTAAAATTCTAGGCTGCTAATTCTATCATGTTTGCTATTAGTTGGTTTCTATCAGCAACTTTTTCTCCTGGTTTTGGGTCCCCTTTTTGCATTTTTGGGAGTGTGTCTGGTAACTAGGATTGTATGCTGGACATAGTTACTGTTTCATTTTTGAATTTCTGGATTTTGTTATCTTCCTTTAAAGAGTGTTGACATTGTTTTGGCAAGGAGTTAAGTTACTTGAAAATCACTTTGATCTCTCTAGGTTTGTGTTGTAGCTTTATTATCATGGGCGAGAGTAGCCTTTATGTGAAGGCTCCTTTCTAAGGCATTGTCCTTAAAAGGCTTTACTTATTATCCCAAATGCTCACTGAAGTCTCTCTCTCCCCTGGGTGGCCAGATTCCAGGGTTGGATGGCCCCGTGAATGCTGAGACTTGGGCTCTGCAGTCATTCTCTGCCTGGTTGCATAGGCTTCCATCCTGTTCCTGCTCAGTGTGGTGTTCAGACACAGACTCGAGAAGCCATCTGTGCAGGTTTCTGGAATTCTCTTTCTGGGTAGTTCCCTCTTCTCTGCAGATTCTAGCCACCTCTATCTCCCCAAACTCAGATCTGTCTCTTTAACTCAGTGAAATTGTCCCTTTCTAGCTCTGTTACCCTCTTCTTGTGCTCTGGCCCAACAGCCCTTCTGGGTTGAAAGCTGGTGTGTTTTGAGGGCCCCCCTCATTTGCTTCCCTTCTCTCAGAGATCACAGTTCTTCACTGCTTGTTGTCCAATATCTGAAAGAGCTACTTCATGGTTCTTGCTCACTTCTTCATTTACTTATAGGGGTGGCAGTAGAGAATGTGTAGCACTCCATTGTGACCAAAGCAAAAGTCAGAAATGTGGGGTTTAGCATCTAACCCACTTGAGTTTAGATTCTGACTCTGCTGGCTACTTGCTGTGTGACCTTGGGCATGTCACTTGGCCTCTCAACCTTTGTATTCTCCTATGTAAAGTAGTTAATAGCCTTATTGTAGAGATGAAGTGAATTCACGTGTGTAACGTGCCTTACATGTCTGGTATACCGTAGGTAAGTGTTCAATGGATGAAAAGCGTTATTATGAATAAGAATGTTCCCCAGGCTTCGACCAGATGCTATAACAGCTAAATCCTGGTAATGAAGATCCCAGAAGACCAGTCTCTCTCTGCAGCCTTAACTGGCCCTTTAAGTGATGGATTGTACTTTTAAATATTTAAGCAGCCTTGGCTGCTCTGCATTAAAAGTTCATAAGTTTCTATTGAGCTCCTGTCAGCTGATTTTAACATCTCGCCACACGGAGCCATTCAGAGCTTGGTATCATCTTGGGTGGCTCCAAGGGCCCCCCGTGAATCCCAAGGTGTGGCTATGAAGTTGCTGTAGCTGGACTCTCGTTCCAAGGCTGTTTTTCCCACGAGGCTCCTCCCTCCGATCTACCAGGCAATCAGAGCCTTTCACGGTAGCTCAGTAGCTCGCTTGATCGTGGTTGCAGCCTCTGAGGAGGTGAGGAGGAGGATCGGGAGGGGGCGGTGGGATGGAGCGGGGGCCCCCAAACAGGTCTGTTTACTCCCTTTTGCTCCCAGTTATCTTGACATGTAATAAAAATATCCCCTAATCCTCTTTATCTCAATTCAGTGCTTCTAGAAAAGAGATACTTGACATTTAAGGGAAGAAAGTATCAGTATGAGAGATACATAATATTGACTGGAAACCACAGCATGGAGAAATTTCAGGGAACGTGCACTTTAGGAGCCTCCTTAATTTCTTGAAAAACAAAACCAAACACCTGATGAGGAGAGAAGGCGAGACCAAACTGGGGTCCTCCTGTTGGGAAAGCTTGTCAGGATGCTGGATATGCAGGGTTTTGTCCTTGGTCCTACATCTGGCATCCCCCGTTAGCACTGAGGCTGCCTCATCCCCTGAGAAGACTTTCTGTCTTCTTAGCCCCTCAAAAGCTGGTCCTTTTGTCATCCATCCCCTGTCTGCAAAACAGATCCTTGTAGGCAGAAGAACTGTGGCCCCTGCCACCCGCTCCCTCCCCATGTGCATGTTGGTGTCCCAGACGTAGTGAGAAGCCTGCTGTACATGAGCAGTGAGGCGGGGTGGGGAGCTGAGCGTTCAGGGTGCCGTATCACCCCAAGGCTGGACACGGGGGTGCTGACCACCCTGGGATCCAGGAGAAGGGTTTTTGGTCCTGACCCTGAGAGAGACAAAGATTCTCAGTGTCTTTAAGTGCTCTGTGTCAGGGGTGCCTGGGTGTCTCAGTCAGTTAAGCGTCCAACTTTGGCTCAGGTCATGATCTCGAAATTCGTGAGTCCAAGCCTCTCGTTGGGCTCTGTGCTGACAGCTCAGAGCCTGGACCCTGCTTCGGATTCTGTGTCTCCCTTTCTCTCTGCCCCTCCCCCATTCATGCTCTGTCTGTCTTTCTCTCTCAAAAAATAAATAATAAAACATTAAAAAGAATAAATGCTCTGTATCAGAGCAAGAGGCAATCCACGTGTTTGACACTCACATCAGTGGACCTGGAGCAGGGGTCTCTTGGTTAATGGAGAGATATGCCTGGTCTGTGTTATTCGAAACATGGAAACATGGCAGATTCGCTTTAAATGTATTGTCCCTGTATCATAGTCCTTTCTTAGAGTTTCCGAGAGGCACATGTATCAAATCCAATGCTTTTTAAAAAATGTTTATTTATTTTTGAGAGACAGAGAGACCTAGAGAGTGCACGAGCAGAGGAGAAGCAGAGAGAGAGGGAGACACAGAATCCGAAGCAGGCCACAGAGCCTGACTCGAGGCTTGAACTCGTGAACAGTGAGATCATGACCTGAGCTGACGTCGGACACTTAACCAACTGAGCCCCTCAGGCACCCCTCAAATCCAATGCTTTGAAAGCATGTTGCCAGGCTGTCTGTGTTCAAATCTTGGCTCTGTTATCTGTAAACTATTTGATGGTAGGCAAAACACTTCACCTCCCTAGACCTCAGTTTCCTTATCTGTAAAATGGAGATAATAGTAGTACCCACCTTCTAAGGATGCCCCGAGGATTTAAAGCATTCACCATTATCATTTCTAAAATGGTTATTACCGTAATTAGAATGCCCATGGAAAAATTGTGATTAATGTGCCCATGGGCAAGTTATGAGAGCATCTCTGACTATGACCATGAACGAGGCAAAAGAGCTGGGCTCTTGTCCTGTGCCTGCCTCCCTCAGTGTATGATCTTCCAGGAGTGTCTTCTCTCCCTTGGAGCCCAAGTTCTCTCGCCTTTAAAAGGGGATTGCGGGGGCGCCTTTAAAAGGGGATTGCGGGGGCGCCTGGGTGGCTCAGTCGGTTAAGTGTCTGACTTCAGCTTAGGTCATGATCTAGTGGTTCGTGGGTTTGAGTCCTACATCGGGCTCTGTGCTGACAGCTCAGAGCCTGGAGCCTGTCTTCGGATTCTGTGTCTCCCTCTCTCTCTGTTCCTTTCCTGCTCACACTGAATCTCTCTCTGTCTCAAAAAAAAAAAACCAAACATTAAAAAAAGGCGGGGGGGGGGGACGACTGCAGTCCTATCTGACCACTGAAGGCACCTCCAGGCCAATCACTTTGCGAATAGAAATTTCCAGAAAATAATGTTCTTCTTTAAATGGGACAAAGAGCGCCTTGACCATCTTCCTGACTCTTCCGAATAGTTCAGCAGAACTTGTTCCGTGAGCAAATCCAAGATTAGCGTCACACTTGATGTCTGATAACTCCCAAGGCGCCTGTCCTTCCAGCCAGGGTTATAGTCATATAATCAGCATTTATTGGAAACCGCCGCATGCTAGGCAGTGTGCTAGGACTGGGGATATAGGAATTCATTCATTTCTTCTTTCATTCATTTCTTCATGCAACCTATAGGTGTCCTGCGCCTGCTCTGAGTCCAGCACTGTTCTAAGGACTAAGAATACAGCCACGAAAGAAAATGTAGGCAAGGGTCTCACCTTGCTGGGACATCCAGAGGGGACGGCAGCTCATAAATGACCAGTAATCGCGGGGTGATTTCACACAGTGGTGGTGCACTGGAAGGGGATAATCAAGGACCATGTACAGGAAGAGGACCTGGGGTTGTGGGGTGACCCGGGGAGATGTAAGTTCAATAGGATGAAGGGACAGTTTAGCAGAAGCCTGGACCTGGAAAGGAGCTAGCCATGAGGAACCTGGGGGCAGAGAATGCCGGGCAGGGATCAGTAAAGGCATAGTCCTGGAGGTGAGTTTTGATTTATTTCACTTATTTATTTATTTTTATTTTTATTAAATTTTTAACACATTTTATTTATTTCTGAGAGACAGAGAGGCAGAGCATCAGCAGGGGAGGGTCAGATAGAGGGAGACACAGAATCTGAGCTGTCAGCACAGAGCCCGATGTGGGGCTCGAACCCATGAACTGTGAGATCATGACCTGAGCTGAAGTTGTGTGCTTAACAGACTGAGCCACCCAGTCGCCCCGCATTTTCATATTTTTAAGGGCAATATGGAAATATTTGTCTTTAAAACTTCCTTCTGTTTTTATTTATTTTAAGAGAGAGACCACCTCTCGGAGTCCACAGCTGGGTGCCGTTGTTCCCAGGTCCTCGAGCACAGTGACACCTCCCAGGAGCCTCCTGTGGCCAGGCCCTTTCCTGGGGTACCTCTGGGCACTGATACAGCCACTGTGTGGGGGAGGAGATGGAGTGGAAAGGGCCCACTCCCCCCAGCTGAGACTGACACTCTCCCATCCCTGGGATCTGGCTCCTGGGAGGGGTGGGGACCCTGGAGCTTCCTGAGGTTCCAAGGGAAATGCTAGATGGGGGTCGCAGGTGCATGGCGGTTAGCCAGGGGAAGAACGATGGGAAGGGTGTCCTAGGCAGAGGGAACAGCACTGCTAAGGCCTGGAGACAAAAGATGATCAAAAAGGCTCAGGATACAGGAAACAGGTGAGAGAGGGGTCTTTCCCAAGGTCACAGAGCTGCCTAGAAGGGCAAAGCCAGATCCTGACCAGGGCTGAGCTGCTGCAAGTGTGGGGCTCGCCCCTACTTGCTGTGGCGGGTGGGTCATCTTTGCAGCCATCTGAGAAGATGGGACTCCCTGAGGTCCAGGGGCCCTGGGAGTGGTCAGAAGCCAGTCACAGGGATATGGCCAAGGGCAGGGTCAGTTGGCTGCAGCCTCAGAGTCTCACGAAATGGAGCTTCCTTGAGTGGGTGGGAAGGAGGCTGAATTGGGTTGGGCTCTGCAGATCCTGCCGTTCTTGGGACAGAACCCCAAATCCCCTACGCAGCACCCAGCTTGGCCCTGGCTTCCGCCACCTCAGACTCATTTCACACCAGGCTCCTGCCCACCCTCTGCCCTCCAGTCATACAGGTCTTGGAGTTCTTCATGAATACCAACAGCTGTCCACCCACAGGACCTTTGCACATGCTGCTCCCTTGCCCAGATGCTCTCCTTCATCCTCAAACTCCCATGATAACTCATGCTTCGTAGCCCAGCTCTGCCATTCTGGTCTGCCCAGAACTCTCTGTGGCATGCTGACTTAGCATGGTGTAACCTAGACTACACTTCTGACCTTACACTTGGTGTGATTAATCTCTGTGTCCCCCTCTAGACCGTGAGCTGAATGGGGCAGGAGCTGTGGCAATCTGAATTCCCCTCACATGGTGGCTGTCATATAGCAGGTGCTCAACAAATATATTGAATCAATAAATGAATAACGTCACTGCAGGGTCTCCTTCTGTTAGAGAACTTCTCTCCCCAAGACAGTGATGATGGTCTTAGGCGTCCCCATGCTCTGGGACTCCCCACAGGGTCTGGATCAGTAAATATCTTTGGAAGGAAAAGATGAAGGGCAGGCAGGGGAGGGGGATTTGAGGTTTGAAATCTCGCTGACTCAGCTTCCAGCTCAGCCTGGAAAGGCGGCGGGTGCAGGGAAGGGACATGCTCCCACGCACACAGGCTTCTGCTCCCAAAATAGCCACGGCTTCTCCGGCTCTGTGCTCCCGAGAACCCCCGCCAAGCAGCGGGCTGACTTGTGTTTTTGGGCTGCGTGGGGTCTGACTCCTGCGGGCTTGTTATGGGGAAATGGGCTTCTGGGGCAGAGCAGGGAGGGAATCGCACTGATATGTGGACATAATGAGGGGGGTTCTTACCTTCGTGGGGTGCTGCTCCCTCAGGGAATTTGGAAGGGTGAGGCCCCAGGCTGTGCAGGACAACTGTGAGGAGACATCCAGTCTGCATGGTGTGCGGGGCTGATGGCTGAGGGACTGCGGTCTAATGGCCTCATCAGGATGCCTGTGAGACCGCTGTTCCCTCACTGCAGATGGGCACGGACTCCACCATCCTCACTCCCTTCAGGAGCACCTGGGACAGCAGCCAAGAGAACAGAAGTTCCCAGGAGTCCCTGCTCCGCCCTGCCCACCACCCCCTACCCGGGAGCCTCCAGCCTGGGCGGGACACAGCCCCACCTGCTCTGGGGAGAGGTTCCTGGGGCACCTGCTCCAGGAAGACCTTGAACCTCCTCCTGGAGAATTCCAGACCCAGATGCCTAAAGAACTGGGAGCAGCCAACTAGGAGTTGCTCCATTCCCCCTGCGTGCTCTTCTCTGGTCTGTCCTTCAGGGCCCAGCCTGGGCTCCCCCTCCTCCAGGAAGCCTCCCTATGCCTCCAGCCCATGCTGGCCTCTTCCTTTCCTAACGCCCTCTCCCATGCTCTGTGGGGCAGGGTGGGGTGGGGGAAGGAGCCTGGGCCTTAGTGGGAGACATCTGGGGTTTGGACCTGCTCTGCCGTCCTGAGCTGTGTGACCTTGGGCAAATCACTAGACTTCTCTGGGACCCCATCTCCTTCATGTAAAATGGGGGCAGTAATTACGGAGACAACTGTCCTGCTATTTCCCCTTTGTTTCTAGGTCAGCCTCCTTCGTGGGATAAATAATTAAGCTTTCCACAGTGCGGACTGAGTCTGATCTTTTCTGCATTCCCTGGGTCAACAGATGAATACATGGGTATAAATATAATGGTGAACGCACAGTGTTCAAGTGGAATGTGGGCCACTGTGCCCCCAGCTTCCCTCTCGGGACCTGTCCTCAATGTGCTCTGCAGACCGCCCCGCCCTTCTGGGCATCCAGGGACGCACCTGAGTGACTCCCGTCCCGGCAGCCGCTCCCCGGAAGAACATGAGAGACCCTGTCGCTCCCTCCTGAGAGTCTATGACCCAGTATGTGGCGTGCTGAGTGAGAACACCCCGGCCCCGACCTTGTTCGCCCCGGCTTGCTGCAGCCCCCTGGCCGGCCGCAGCCCCCTGGGCGCCCGCTATTTCCTCTAATACGGCGCTAAGTCATACTAGCAACTGGCCAAGGTCACACGATCGGCCAGTGGCAGATTTCAGACTGGGGTTTTAGAACAGGTCTGGTGGGCTCCACAGCTCAGCCCTCCCTGTTGGGCTCTTTGTCCTTCGCTGTAAAGTGCTGGGGACACGTGCAGAGCTAATGTGATGACCCTCTCACTCGGGCATCCTCGGGCCTTGGAGCGTGGAGTCTGGCCCCAGCCCAGCAGCCCGGAGCCCATTGCCGATCCCACACAGAGGCGCAGGCCACTTCCTTGAGCCCCGCCATCCTCCTCCCAAGGTCAGGGGACGAGATACTGGCACTGCTCTGGGGAAATGCGGGATGTCCTCTGTAGGCCTACCATCTGTGGTTCCGGCGAGGCCCTGTGCAGCTCGGGGGCTCCTGGAGAAGGGGAGAGAGCTGCGGGGGTCAGGAGGGAGAGATCTGTGGGTCCATTTATGTCATTCTGCACAGATGTCTAAGGCTCCTGTGTGTCCTGGGCACTGGGTCTCCCCTGGGGAATAACATGGGGGGAGAAGGTGCTTCGGTCCACCCAGCAACTGTCCTGATTGTTCTTTCCTTGTTAGTGTCCTGGTTTTGCATTGGCTGAATCGCCTAACTGTTGACCAGGAAGGAGGTGGCCCGCCCACTCACAGCCTGGAACCCCCCACCCCCACCCCGTGCTCCCACAGCCCTGGAGGGACAGGGGGGCAGGGAGCGGTTGTGGGGAGCCACTCACCCCAGCCCACATGGGCACTCATTCCCCGCAGATCCAGCAGCTTGTCCCTGGGGCCTGGATTGTCCCTTCTTCTTGAGTTCTAGGATCAGTCGATCATTCAGTGCCTGCCTTTTATGTCTCTTTTTCTTACATCACCCTGAATCCTGTTCAGCTGCTTCAGACACGCCCGGGGCAAGGGACAGCAGCTCATCCCCAGGTCCCCGGCCCACCCACGGGTGCAGGACACCAGGCTCAGCAGATGGGGAAGGACCCGTGAGGGAGCTGCCATCAACCTGCCTGGTGAAGTCCCTCCCCTGACTCCACCTCCAGTCCTGAAGCATGGGCCCTCCTGACCTGGGTCAGGGACTAGGAGTGATGCCACATGACCACCCCACCCCATTCCCCGCTCCCGATCCTGACTCTGTTGGCTGCCGGCCCCTTGTCCTTGGTTGTTTGACCTAAAGGGGACTGTGAGGGCTGTGAGGTGTTGGCACATCATCTTCTAGGGTGGGTGGGTCAAGCTCAAGGCTGGCACTCAGTCCTGCCATAGGGCTTGTCCACGAGCCTGGTGGCTTTGGGTGAGTCCTGTAACTTCTCAAAGCCTTGTTCTCACCTGAAAAGTGGAGGTGATGAAACAGCATCTTCCTCCCAGGCCGTTCTGAGGTCAAGGGAATCATTCCACAGTGAGCCCTGGGGACAGAGGCCAGCTGCCCAGTACCTCTGTCACCATGACGACAACGATGATGGTGGTGCTCCGTACGCATTTCCACACCCTGTCTCCTGTCACCCAATGTCATGTCCCCAAAGATGTCATCAAGGAGGGGCTTCAGGGGCACCTGGGTGGCTCATCGGTTAAGCATCCGGCTTCGGCTTAGGTCATGATCTCATGGTTTGTGGGTTCAAGCCCCATGTCAGGCTCTGTGCTGACAGGTAGCTAAGAGTTTGGAGCCTGCTTCGGATTCTGCGTCTCCTTCTCTCTCTGACCCTCCTCTGCTCGCACTGTCTCTGTCTCTCAAAAATAACTAAAAAAACATTAAAAATTTTTTTTAAAAAGTAGGGGATTCATTCCTTCTCACGGGCTCACTTAGTCTTAAGACCCACATCCTGGAGGAGGGGCGGGGCATATGGTCTCTGGGCTCCGTCTTGCCCATCAACAGTTTAGTCTCTGTGGGAATGAAAACATCCCTGCAGCTGATCAGATCGATGGTGGCCAGCATGATGCTGACTTTTGCTTTCTGATCATGGTAATTACGTGTCATGGTCAGGCTGATGGTTTTTCCTCCTCTGTCACCTCCCAGAGAGAGACAACCGTCAACACGACCTGCGCTGAGCCGGGCAGGAGGTCACGGCCAGAGCAGGGAGTGTGCTGGGAGAGCAGATGGTCCAACCTGCTCATGGGAAGGGGCTCTCAGGTGGGAGGAGCAGCCGGAGCAGTTGGGGAAACCGAGGCCAGAGTGGGAGGGCAGCCTGCTCAAGGCCAGACAGTGAGCAGGTGACAGAACAGACACCAGATCTGAAATCCTGACCCAGGGTTGGGGCTCTGTCTGCCTTTAGCACGTGGATCCCAAGCCTGGGGCAGACGAGGGAGGGCAACTTTGGACTTGGGTGATGGACGATGAAATTAAACCTATGGAGTCAAGGCCTCATGCTGGGGCCCCTCGAGCTCCAGGGGAGGGGGTGGGACAGGGAATGAGGGTCTCCCCAGTCCTGACTGGGCCAATGGATAGACTTGAACATGACGTCAGGGCAGCCTGGGATGAGATTTTCAGGCTCTCAGTAAAATGAGGAAAATCAGGCAAATGGTATAAGGTTGCCAACTGTTAACACCTCCCAATTAAATGTCGCCTGATCCCAGCTTGGGAAATGCCGTGTGAAGACACTTAAAAGTCAGTGCGATTTAACGAGGAACTGACACAGAACCGGCTGGCTTTCCCTGAGAGTCTGAGCACGGTGTCAGAAGGTGTGCGCCTGCCTGCCCTGTTCCTCTGACACATGGTATCGTAAAGGCCGCTGTCTCAGGTGGCGCTTCTGCTCTGGTGTGGGGGACACAGGTAACGAACGAGCAGTATGTTCGGGCAGAGTGAGAGGTTCCGCAGGGAGATGGAACAGGGTGGTGAGGGTGGGGAAGGGACCAGCCCGACGCCCAGCTGCAGGTAGATGAAACGATAGTCAACCAGGCATTTGAGGAGGGTATTAAGCGGACCCTATTGATGAAGGGGGCACAGAGAGTAAGAAAGCCCCAGAAGAGGGGCTGTATCACCTCTTGAGGCTTGGCAGGGCCAGGGGCAGAGTGATGACTGGAACCAGAGACAGAGAGGGCTGGGCGGAGGGGCTGGGCCATGTGACAGCTGCTGACATTCCCAGTTGGCTGGGACAGAGCCAGCCCTGGAGCTGTGCAGGGGGTACCAGCAGGGCCAAAGCCTGATCTCCTGCTGGGGCTCCCTGTTGACCAAACCCGCCTGGAAATCAGAGGGACGCAAGGGGCCCCTGGATGCCCCCTTGTGGGAGCCCAGAGCATGGGCACCACGGTGGACTGAGGGTCTGGAGGAGGGCCACGAGGGACCCCCGGCGCAGGGGACAAGTGTTACTTTTGCACCGTGCTCTGGGAAGAGAGCTGGGAGGGGGGAACACTGAAGTTGGCCTCTAAGAGTGAGGAGGAAGCAGCCATGTGAAGGGCGTCCTCAGTGGAGGGGACAGCAGGGGTGAGGGGGTGGAGAGACAGATGGGGGCCAGATGTGCAGGCCACGTGGTCAGGAGCTGGGGTTTTATTTTAAGTTCAAGGAGTGCGTTTTAAGCAGAGGAGTGATGTGATCCTACCCGTCTGCGGGAGGAACGGCTCAGAACTGGGCAGGGGCAGCAACAGGGGCCAGGTGGGCAAGGGCACTGGAGCAGGTGACAGGCCTGGACCAGGGCAGAGGGCGGGAGGTAGAGGCATGAGAGAGAAGTGCTGGCGGATGGGTCAGATGCTGGGGCGAAGAACGGAAGCCACTGAGAGGGGGGGTGTCGCTGGCCCGGGCTTGGTCAGTGCGGGACTGGGGTGGGGCTGTGGACTGTGCTTCGGAAGCCTGAGGAGGAACCAGTAAAAGGGGGGAAATAATAAGAGTCCCGGTTGGCACATTGGGGTTGACGATGTCTCTGGGCCTTCCGCGGGAGAGGCCGGAGCAGGCGGTTTGTACTTGGAGTTGTCCATTTAGAGACAGGGGGCCAGCCTTCGGAAGGAGGATTCCTTTCTTGCTATTCCTGTTAACTTCGTTTTAACAGAAGGATTCGCTCATTCTTGTTACTCTGAAAAATGTGTGTGTTTACCGAGCTGCCAGCGGGTGCTGGGAGCTCCCTGGGAGCAGACTCCACTGGCCCTGGACTCAGGGAGAAGATGGAGGTGACAGACCCCCCTCCCTGATCACCCGCTGTGCCTCTGGGGAGCACGGCCCGGCATGGAGCCAGGGCAGCCGGTCGCTCATGCCATCTCTGAGACTACCTGCTGGGGGGGGCAGGGCTGGGGTCTGAACCCTCCCAGGTCAGTCTGGAGTCAAGGCCACCCAACCTTCACCTGCCCTTGGCATCTCTGAGTTGGGGGGTGGTGTTTCCAGGGGCCGCTCTTCAGCCTGCCTGGGCCCAGACCCCCTTGTAGTCTTGCTGTCTCCAGACCGGGCGATGCGGTCACCGTCTGGGTCCACAGTCTGGATGCTTAACAAAACGTGATGACTCTTCCGGGCTTTTTCTTAAGGCAAAACTTTGCTTTATTGGTTTTTTTTTTGAATTCTTGTTTTTTAATTTATAGTTTATTGTCAAGTTGGTTTCCATATAACACCCAGTGCTCTTCCCCACAAGTGCCCTCCTCCATGACCATCAACCCCTTTCCCCTCTCTCCCACTCCCTGCAGCCCTCAGTTTGTTTTCAGTATTCAAGTCTCTCATGATTTGTGTCCCTCCTTCTCTCCAACTCTTTTCCCCCTTTCCCCTCCCCATGGTCCTCAGTTAAGTTTCTCCTGTTACACTTATGAGTGACAACATACGGTATCTGTCCTTTCTGCCTGACTTAGTTCACTTAGTATGACACCCTTGACGTCCATCCACTTTGCTACGAATGGGCAGATTTCATTCTTTCTCATTGCCATGTAGTACTCCATTGTATATATATACCACATCTTCTTGATCCATTCATCAGGTGATGGACATTTAGGCTCTTTCCATGATTTGGCTATTGCTGACAGTGCCGCTATGAACATTGGGGTACATGTGCTCCTATGCATCAGCCCTTCTGTATCCCTTGGGTAAATCCCCAGCAGTGCCATTGCTGGGTCATAGGGGAGTTCTGTTGTAAATTTTTTGAGGAACCTCCACACTGTTTTCCAGAGCAGCTGTACCAGTTCTTTTTTTTAATGTTTATCTTTGAGGGAGAGAGAAAGAGAGAGCAAGCGAGCACCAGCTGGGGAGGGGTAGAGAGAGAGGGAGACACAGAATCCAAAGTAGGCTCCAGGCTTTGAGCTATCAGCACAGAGTCCGATGTGGGACTCGAACCTGAGAACCGTGAGATCATGACCTGAACTGAAGTCTGATAATTAACTGACTGAGCCACCCAGGCGCCTCTCTTCTCAATTCTTTTATTTGATTAATGCATAATTAACATACAGCATTTTATTAACTTCAGGCGTATAATGTAATGACTAAATAGTTATATACATTTCTCAGTGCTCATGGGAAGTGTACTCCTAATCCCCTTCACCTATTTCATCTATCCCCCACCCCCCTCCCCCCTCCTCCCTCCTGTAGCCACCAGTTCATTCTCTGTATCTAGGAGTCTGTTTCTTTTATTTGTCTCTTTTTGACTTTGTTCATTCTGTTTCTTGAATTCTACATAGGAGTGAAACCATATGGTATTTGTCTTTCTCTGGCGGACTTATTTCAGGTAGCATCATATGCTCTCGCTCCGTCCGTGTTGTTGCAAATGGCAAGATTTCATTCTTTTCTATGGCTGGGTAACATTCGAGTGTGTGTGTGTGTGTGTGTGTGTGTGTGTGTGTACACAGAATTGCATTCAGGTCTTGGCTGCTATAAATCATGCTGCTATAGATATTGGGTGCATATATCTTTCCATTGTCCTTGGGTAAATACCTAGTAGTGCAATTGCTGGATTGCAGGTGTTTTCTTTTTAAAATTTTTTTAATGTTTGTTCATTTTTGAGAGACAATGTGAGCAGGGGTGGGGCAGAGAGAGAGGGGGAGAAAGAATCTTAAGTGGGCTCCGGGCTCTGGACTGCCAGCACAGAGCCCGATGCGGGGCTCAAACTCACAAACTGCAAGATCATGACCTGAGCGGATGTCAGATGCCCAACCAACTGAGCCGCCAGGTGCCCCTTTAACTCCCCACAGCGCCTCCACACCTCTCCGCTCAGTGGCCGCACCAGGTTGCATTGCCACCAAGGGTGCATGAGGTCACCTTTCACCACATCCTTGCTAACACTTGTTGTTTCTTGTCTGTGTGATTTTAGCTGTGCTGACAGGCTGAGGCGTATCTCCTCGTAGTTTTGATGTACGTTTCCCTGATGGAGAGTGATGTGGAGCATCTTTTCATGTGTCTGGTGGCCGTCTGGATGTCTTCTTGGGAAAAAAATGTCTATTCAGGTCCTCTGCCCAATTTAATCGGATTATTGTTTTTTGGGTGTGTCCTTGTACAAGTTGAACATGACAAATCTTACTACGAAGGACAATGGGACCCGAAAGGCATTTGAGGCCGAGAGAAAGATGGGCCTTGAACAACCAGCAGCCAAACTGTAGTTTTGAGGAAAACCGGCAGTGGGCCTTTTGCTCTCAGCCCAACTACAAGGGGAAGTGGGCTCAGGGGCCGGGCCTTGCAACCTCAGTCCCAGCGTGGGCCAATCCCGGCGCGGGATAGGCACTCGCCTGTGACAAAGCCAAGGTCTAGGCATGGGAGGAGGCTTGCTAAGGTCCGTGGTGGGGTGGACCTAGCTCTTGAGCGCCCCGCTCCCGGGCCAGAGCCCTTCCTGGTGCCTCTGCCTGTGGGGTCCTGACCTGCCCTCACCTGGCATCGCGGGGTTTACAAGTGACACATGGACGATGTTGATGTGAGCAATGGAGGGTCCTAGAGGGGGACAGAGGAGGAAAAGGAGCGGTTTTCAGGCCGAAGAGTCCACACTGGCTCCCCAGGCTGGTGGTTCTGCAGACACGCCTGTGTCTCCACGACACCAGATGTGCCTGGGGCTGAAGGCGGGACATCCTCAGAACCAGGGGACATCACCATCCAAGCCATCCCCAACCTGAGGCAAAGGAAGGGGCACAGGGGACATAAAGACACAAGGTGACCCTGCTTAGGAGCAGTGGGGCTATAGCAACTCCCTTTACTAATATGGAGGTGCCATGCGCCCCAGGTGCCTCTCCCCGAGCCTGGGCACAATGCCAGGGGCAGGCCGATCTGCAAACAGGCTCAGTGTTTGCTCTGGCTGTGCCCCCACCCCAGGCTGGTCGGGCCAGTGTGGCCTGATACCAGGTGTTGGACTGAGGCCGTCTTGGGAGACAGGGTTGCTGCTGGAGGGGAGGAGGGCGGGTTGGAGCAGCAAGACCGGAGGCTGGGGCCGCAGTGCAGGGGCGAGGCCGGCAGCCTGAACCCAGGCAGGAACAGACCCTGGGGGAGCACTTGGAGGACAATGACCCGGTGTCTGTGTGGCTGGTGCTTCCTTCACAGTCTCCCCTGCTCCAGGCTCACGAAGGCCGGGCCTCGGATCCCAGCCCGAGTCAAACCCACCCCTCACTGTGGCCAATTAATTTTGACTTGTCATAAATTTTTAGCAGTTTGCTAATCGATACGAACTGGGCAGCCGGTCCTGGTGAGTCTCACAGCGAAGGGTAAGAGAACTGAAATGCTGCCCGTCAGGTGAGTGCATTACGGTGGGTCCATGCTGGTCGCCTGCTGTCCTGAGTTAACTCCCCGGAGCCTGCACGCTCGTCCTGTAAATCCCAGGTAACGCTCTCACGGTCTGCTCCTAGTCAGTGAGCTGACTGCAGGGCGGTGGTGTGGCTTGTGACCCAGAGAAGGTGTGATTCCCCCCTCAGGACTGCAGGACGGAGGGGCTGACCCGGGTGAGGGAGGGGGCGCCTCAAAGCCCCCCTTAACCCTGCTGGGTGATCTCAGGGACCCTCGGTGGGGTCAGAGGTCCCAGATTGCCACCTGCGAGGGGGGCCTGTGGCCTCAGGAAGTTACAAACCCTTTGCGAGTGGGGGGTTCCCTAAGATGGGGGAACAACACCAAGGTCACAGGGCTATTCTTCCCTCCCGGAAGGTGAGTCTTAGGGCGGGGACCAAACTTGGTGGATGTGCTGGAAGGAGGCGGGAGCGGACAGAGAAGGAGCAGGTGTCGAGGTCAGATCCTGCCCCACAGCCCCTCTGTGCAATCAGGGAGGACGCAGAGGGTGCAGAGGTGAGTGGGTGGGGCTGCCCGTGGAGAACACGGTGCCTGGGTCTTGAAGTGTGAGTAGTAGTTCCCGGGGTGGACAAGCAGGGGAAGGGTGTCCCTGATGTTGGGCAAGATACTCAACCTCCCCGTGCCTCAGTTCCCTCGTCTGTGAAGGGGGTCATGAGAGCCGCCTCCCCGGCTGGGGCAGGATAAACTGCGTCACGT
>NC_043707.1:119452283-119459085 GCF_006229205.1 Suricata suricatta
AGATGACCGAGACCGGCTGGGGGCTGCCCTCCCTCCTGCCTCGGCCCAGCTCGGCCTGAAGCCTCCCCCACTAAGGCCCTTCTGGGTCCCTCTGCCTCTGCAGCCCCGGCACTAGCCCTGCCTTGCGGTGAGTGGGGATTGGCCCCCTGTGTGAAAGTCCATGTCTGGATGAGCCCCTGCCTGGGGTACTTAACTCGTGTACACACAGAAAATCTCCACAGACTTGTCTTCTCATATTTATTCCAGAAGCGGGAACATGCAGATGAGGCAGGCGCCTAATTCTGGAGCTGCGGACAAAACTGGCATTCTCCACGCCACAAAGAGTGGCCCCTGGCCCTGGTGGAGGTGGGCAGGAGGGAGAAACTGACTCTCAGCCAGGGATTCCCAACACTTTGGTGCTCCAAGGTCCTAAAATCCCAGAGGCGCAGACTCCTCAAGCTTAGAATGATCACTTGATAGGATCTTAAACCCATAACATTTCAAGTCAGAATCACAGGATTTTAGGATTTAATCATTGTCTTGGCCAGACCACTGATCAGCACCCACGTTGTCTCCACCCTGTTACAACGGGTAGCTCCCAGGCTTCACCCCAGGGCCGCCTCCTCAGGGCAGCCCTCCTTGACCCTCCATTAGCTTAATGAGAAGACCTTTGAGCAGAACCTGAGTGAGAAAAGGAGCAAGTCATTAAAAAAAAAGGGGGGGGGTTGGTGTTTCTAGCCAAAAGGAACAGCAAGTGCAAAGGTCCTGAGGCAGGAATGCACTTGCTGTGTTTGAGCTGGTTTCTGAATGTGCGGTTTGACAGAAAGAGCAGTGAAGCCAGAAATTGGAGGAGACTGTGATTTACTCTCTCCTCTGTTCTGGCCTCACTGTGCACCTCCGGGGAGTCACTGCACCTCCCTGGCCATCCAGGTACCGTGTGGGACACAGGGAGTCACACCTCTGCTCCTAGACCAGGGGTTGGGCCTGAGGAAACTTGGAGGTCCTTCCAAGACTGGGCATGTGTGAAATGGCCCAGATGCCTTGAGAAGGAAGCCAGGACAAAGAAAAAGTGATGGTCTTTCTCAGACAGCAGCCCACCCTGGTACGTCGAGGAGGCGCCCTCTTTGGAAGTAAGCGCAGACCTCGTTCAAGGGCTCACGACAGCGGGAATGAGGGCGCCAGGTGCTTTGTTCCTGGGCGCGCTTATGTAACCGTCACCCCCTTACCCGTTCTCTGCAGCTTTTCATTGCAAAACTAAAGAATTTTTAAACGCCCGGCTTGAGGTCCAGGGAAGGGAAGGCAGAGCCCAGGTTGGCTTTGCAGGCTCCGCCCTTGGCAATGGCCACGGTGAGTGTCATGGTGTGAAGCCTGGGCTGCCCCAAACTGCTGGGTGGATTGGGTAAGTTACTGGCCCTCTCTGGACGGGTTTCCTCAGCAGCACAAAGGCGGGATTGGATTTAGATGGCCTCTGTCCGAGTCGGGCTCCTCCAGAAGTGTCCTGGAAGCAAGGTTTCGAGGTGCTGGTGGTTTATTTTGGAGGTAATGTCAGGATGCTTTAGCAGGGGAGTGGAGAGCAAGGGCCAGGGAGGGAGAAAGGTCAGATAAAGGTGCGTCAAGTGCGGAAGCTGCCGTGGGCAGTGGGGACCCATGACTATGGGGACCCTCAGAGGAAGTGTGTGGTACACGCCTCTGCCCCCATTTGCCCCTTATGGGTTGAGAGCCCCCTCTGAGAGCCTGAAGCGTCCCTCCCCTCCAGCTGGCCCTGCTCCTGGGCTGAGCAAGCCCCCGTGGGTCCGAGAAAGCCAGAGAAGCCCAGAGAAATGCGGCTCTTGCAGGCAGGAAGTGGGGGTTCTCGGGGGCTGTCCGCTGGTGGTGAGGTTCTGGATTGGGTCTCAAGGGCCCCTCTCCACCCTCTAATCCCTCTGCTCCTCTAACATTCTGGATCCTTCCCTCTTTCCAGGCATCTCAACTCCAGATGCCATGCCCAGAGCAGTCTAGATCCTCAAGGGCAGGGATTTGTGTCTCTGGTTTACAGCTGCACTTCCAGCACATAGAACAGTGCCTGTCCACACCTGAATTGCATGGAATAAACTGGCTACACAATGGACTTCTTTTTTTTTCTTTTTTTAAATTTTTTGTTTTGTTTTGTTTTTTATTTATTCTTGAGAGACAGAGAGAGATAGCATGAACAGGGGAGAGTCAGAAAGAGAGGGAGACACAGAACCCAAAGCAGGCTCTAGGCTCTGAGCTAGCTGTCAGCACAGAACCTGACACGGGGCTTGAACCCACGAACCTTGAGATCATGACCTGAGCTGAAGCCGGATGCTTAACTGACTGAGCCATCCAGGCGCCCCACAATGGGCTTCTTTCTTGATTGCTCACGGTGCGCTGGGCCCTGAGCCAGCCCTGGGGAAGCCGCCTTGAATCAGGCTCAGCCCTGCCCTAAGGAGCTTGCTGCTGGGAGGGAATGGGGGCGTCCTCGTTACTGGCACCTCAACAGCAATGCGATCTCCACTGTTGGGGACGCTCCATTGTGCACGCAGACTTTGCATCTGTCACCTCATTTCAGTCTCCAGTAGCCACAAAGGGCCCATGCGGTTCATGCCTATTTCGCCGGTGAGCAACTCAAAGCTCAGAGAGGTGAAACGGCTTGCCTGTCTCACCACACATTCACCAGCATCGAGTATTACTGGATTTTTGTTTTTTTGTTTTTTACTGATTGGATTGGCCGGAGACAAGAGGCCACAGGGAGGGGGCAGCCTGGTGTAGGAAGTAGGAGGAGCTGGTCCCATACCTGCTGCTCACACCTGTGGTATGCTGTGGGGGGTCCTTTCTCCTTCTCTGAGTCTCCATTTACCCCCGTGTTGGAGCAGCTTTCCAACTGGCCCCCTTCCTCCTGCCCGTCCAGTGCCCAGAACAGGGCCCAACACATTGTAGATGTTCAGTGAATATTTGCTGAAGTCCGCACTATGAAACGCTCTTGAGAAAGACAAGTTAGCTGTGTCGTTCTCTTGCTTACATCTTTGCTCAAGCTCTCCATCACTTCTGTTTACCTGCTTTGTCTTCTTCACTCTGTTTCATGCAGGTACACTGTGTTCGGGTGGTCAAGGACCCAGACTTTGATGCGACGCAGCCCAGATGTGGCACTGGGACTTGGCAGCTGTGTGACTTGAGGCATCTGACTCAACCTCTCTGTGCCTCAATGTCTTGTTCTGTAAAATTGAAATAGCGGGGACAGTTTCAGAGTTGTGCTGAGGAGTAAATAAGGGCATGGATGTGTGGAGCATTTAGAACAGCTCCAAGCACTTACACACAGCCGATATGTAAATGCTGGCTGTTGTTACTTATTATGATGGTGATTATCATGCCAAAGTAGATTTCAGGCACCCTCCATCCACTTTGCCTGAGCCTGGGGCAGGTCTTCTCCTCCTGGGGGGCCTCCACAGCTCTAAACTCATCCTCTTAACCATTTCAAGTTCGCAAGAAAAACAGAGATTCTCTATTCCCGCCAGTTTTAGAAACGTCCCTGGGATTGGGTCTCTAGGGACAGATTCAAGTCAGGAGAAACTTGTGAACCCAGCAGTTGTCTTAGGAAGAGGCCCTGGGAGCCCTTACCCCCCACCGCCGACCCTGGCGACCCCCCCCCACCCCCCTGCACCGCACCATTGGCCCCCCACAGCTCCTCGCCTCTCCAAACAGGGCTGAGAAATGGTGGGCAGCCCCTCCCCCCTCCAGACTGATGGGTCCCCCCTTCACTCCACTGTCCTTGTGACGCATTGTCTTCAGCACATCTAAGCCCGTGTGCAGCTGGGCCACATTTGTTCCCTAATGGGCACCTCAAACAAGGCTGGCCTTGGAGGACACGGCACTCCATCGTCACTGACACCTGCTTCCCCACACTGTCTCCAAAAGGGACAGCTCAGAACACGGGCAGTTTAACTCTTATGGATAGAGCGAAGCCAGCTGGGAAATTGGGAGGTTTTGGGCAACATCAGAGCCAAGGGGAACCCGCAGTGGGGACAGACAAGTGACAGCTCCTCTCTGAGTCTCAAGTTTCCTCATCTACAATGGGACCCTTCTCTCTGAGGCTGTTTTGAGGGTGGCGGGAGACAGAATGTGGAGGTGCTCCATGTGCCTGGCACTTGTCACCATCCACAGCAGCAGCAGCAGTGTTAGAAACCCCTGGGCTGTTAGATTCCCTCTTGTCCTCCATCCCCTGAAGCTTCCAGAGTCACTGGCCTGTCCACCCGCAGGGCCAGAGGCAGACTCGGGACTAATGGGAGCTAGAAAATGCATTTGACTGGAGCCCCCACTCTCTGGCCGTGTCTGCGCCCACGTCCCAGCTGTTTGCAGGCCCCAGGGTTCTAGAACATGCGCCTGTGCTCTGGCCACAGTCCAGTTACACGGTCCCTGTCCAGGGAGGCCACATGTCTGCGGCCCAGAGAAACGGAGCTCAGGGAGGCTCAGGACAGGACAGGACCTTTGCTCCTCAGAGTCGGGGTCCAGGTTCCCATGGGTTCGCCGGGCGAAGCTCCTTCCATTCCGCAGCCTCCTGGGCTGTGCAGTCACTTCCTGCCCCCAAGTCTCTGGAGGCCCCATCAGGGGTGATGATGCCCATTTACAGACCAGAACACTGCTCCCAAAGGGACCTGGGAAATGCCAGTGGCCTCTCAGACACAGTGTCAAATACAAGCCTGTCCCCACACCCCAGGAAGTGGGGGGCCCTGAGGGGGATCTCAGGCTGCAAGGGAGGCTGGAAGAAGTCAGTCGGCTGAGATCAAGGAGGAAGCACACAGGAGGCCAGCAGCCCTGGGGCTAGTGGGTGTGGCCAGGCCCCCTGTGGGTGGGGCTACCACTCATTGTGGGTGGGGCCATCCCAACATGTGGGAGGGGCCAGCCTGGACCCTGGAAATAAGCTGTTTTAGAGACTGGAAATCGGGTCACAGCATCTAGCCAGGTGAAAGTCTACCTGGGAGGCCCCGGGCTCACTGTGGAGCTGGTGGGGCATCTCTGTCCCCAGAGACCCAGCAGGTCATTTCTGGGGAGCCTGCGGCTTCCTTCTGCAGAGACCCTGCCCCTTGCTTGGGCCTTAGGGGTCTCCACCAGCCCCACCTCCCCAGCTCGAGCTACACAGCTTTCGGCACCCCATTACCCATGGTTCACCTCTTCCTGTCTCCCCTCTTAGAGCGTGAGCTCCGTGGTGACAAAGCAGGGACGTGGTTGTCCCAGTCATGGGTATGTCCCTGACATAGGGCAGGCACACAGTAGGCACATGGTGCCTTTCATGACAATTGAGGGCAGGAAGAGCTTAATTCAACTTCAGAGGCGGTGATGAAGCAGGGCTTCCAAGGGACTGTCTGGGTCAGGAAACCTCAGGGAGGAGTGAGCTTGGAAACAGAAGTGGTGCTGAGGTCCCAGGGCCAGGTGGGCAGGTGTAGGCTGCCGCATCCTCCCCTTCTCCCTCTACCTTGAGAGCCTCACCCCTTCCCTTTCACTTCCCCTCCGGGAAATGGGGTGCCGCCCTTCCCCTGCAGAAAGCGCACACTGTCTGCTGGCAGGAGATGGCACACCTCTGCCCTGCCGGTCCTGCCTCCCTCCTTTATTTGGATTTTGCTTAGGAACCTGACACCTGACAAATCCACATCATCCGTAGGGAAGAAAAGGCAACAAAGACGTGTGTGTGTGTGTGTGTGTGTGTGTGTGTGTGTGTGTGTTTCATTTGATAGTTGGGAAGACGTAGTGCCGGGCCTGTAAAAGGGCCACAGGAAGAAATCGGTTTGGCATTTCTGCTGTGGAGTTCCTGTCCCCGGCACCCCTTCCCAGGCACCCCCTGCTTCCTTCCCATTCCTGATCACTCCCAGAGCTGCTGCGACACCAGGCAGCTGGCGCAGGGGAGGCTTGTGTGACAGGGACAGAGGTGCTCCATCCAAGTCTTTGTGGGCAGAACTTTGAGGGGGATGGGTGGGCGGCACTGAGGAAGGAGGAGGGGGCCAAAGAGGCCTCGAAATGCCCTGGTGGAAATGGAGTCCCTCATGGGCACTCCCCCTGGGCTGCTGCCAGTCCTGTGCTCGCCACCCAATCCTGTCTGCTTTCCAGGGATCGGCTCTGCAGACACTCTGAGAGTTCACTGGGGAGTGGGTGCCTGCCCCAGACCCTCTGACTGTAGTTCGACCCTGTGCCCATGTGTTGAGAAAATGTCTTGGGTATGGGGTAGCTGTAAAACCATCCAGACACTGGGGTGGGGCCCAGGCTCCAGCATTGTTGAGAAGTTCCAGAAGATTCTGACGTGGACTTAGACTTGAGACCCAACTCAGAGCTACATCGACTGCCTCATTATCCAAACGGAGAGAATGAGACTCCGAGAGCCTGAGTTCCCCAGTGCATCTTTGTCTCCAAGGTCCTTCCAACTGGGAGTCTAGGAGGGGACTGTGAAATCCTGGTTAAGAGCCGGGGCTCAAATCCTGAGATTTCCTCTCATCCGCTGTGTGATCTTGAGCAAGTGCCTGCACCTCTCTGTGCTCCTTCTCTGTGGAATGAGGATGTTCACAGGACCTGCTGCACGGTAGGGTGATGATGAATTGGACTAATGAATCCAAAGTGCTCAGCCCAGAGCCAGGCACGCAGTGGGGCCCGGGCACTGATGGCCACTGTCACTGGGACTCTGGTCAAGTGCACTGGGCTGTGCCTGTGGTCCCACCCACACTGGGAGGCTGTGCTCTGAGCCTTTCCTGGGCCATAGGGGCCTTCCTGCTCCCCTCCCCACTCCCCACTCTGTCTCCTCCTGGGGCAGCATGGGCTCCGCCCGCCCGGCCCCACCCCCCCC